>NC_073728.1:11058276-11364742 GCF_023634155.1 Falco peregrinus
CTCTCTAAAGACAAGATGGACCCTCCTCTTCAGCAGTTGCTGGACTTTGAAGAAATGAGTGGAAGCTACGTTTCTAATCTTTCTCTCTTTCTGTCTGTCCTGCAGGTGGTCGATGCCACAAGTCCTGCACAGGCCGATGCTGGGGACCCACAGAGAATCACTGCCAGACCTGTAAGTATGCAAGACTCAGGGAAAAAAAAAGAAAAAAAAAAAAAGAAAGGAAGCAAAAAGGACTGGAAACAGGGATCCTACTTATTTATTTATTTATTGTGAAAGGATAGTATAAATTCTGGTTTCAGCATAATTCTAAAATATATGAATTTTTTTCTGTATGTTTTTACCGAGATGATCCACTTTTTTTTCTACCCATGTGAATTTATGTTTTTCTTTCCTCTCTTGTGCTTTCATAAAATGCTTAAGCTAACTTGAATTTTCTTTTCAATTCTTGGTGGCAACAAGGAGCATGGCTCCTGAGAATATTGATAGTTATTTTGGAATACACCAAAGTGAATACTGCAGGAACAGAAAAAACTACAAGTCACATTTGGAGATCTTTAATGATGGCCTGATGCTGCATAGTTCCTAATGCCAAAATACTCTGTTAATTTCAGTGGGAGCCTGGGAATATTAGTTATCTTGCAGAATTGTTCTCATTGTGACATCAGAATATGTTTGAGTTGTACTGAAAGAGAGTATAATAGGTTTTTTGTGAAGGAAGTAGTAAGTGAAGGGTCCTTCACAATGTCTGTCTGTCCTCTTGAATTAGAGAGCATTAAAATTAATAAAAAAGAACTATATTTTTGAGTGTTTCTTCTTTGTGTGCTTTCAGCTTCTTCAGATGAGCACTAGAGCTAGAAGTGCAGTCACAATATTAGCAAATATAAAAAAAGAGAAAACTGAGAGCTGTCTTTCCCTACAAGTTCCCCTCCTTACAAGAATAGAGCTATCCTTTACATATCCCTTCTTTGAAATTTAGGAAGGTGGAAACTGGTTGCATTTACTGGAGTCACTCTTCCTAGGAAATGAAATGGTTGCTGATATCTCCCCCAGAGAGCACTGCTCTAGCTTGTGCTTGTATCCTTGGCTGAGTTGTAGCTAGGAGGAAGGGATTGTGACAAATTAACTGCTATCAAGTGAGCACACCAACCAACTCTCAACCGATGATAGGCCAATGTCATCTGCCTTTTTTGCTAGAAATATTAGGAACGCTATAACTATGCCTCTTTTTTTTTTTTTTTTTACTGCTTGGAGCAAGAGATAAGAGGAAATTAGAAATGGCAGAAGCTTGACACGAACGTTTTATGAGTGAGTACAAGCAGGAAGTGCAAGCTGACCTCGTGTCTGTGGCAAAGCAAGGGGCACAGGCAATGGATCTGTGTGCCTGCAGAGGCTCTGCCACCCTGCCAGGCGCTGCTTTTCGTTCAGGACTATCAGCTGATGTTACTGGCAAAGCTGATGACAGTTACAGCTCTGCTGAAGTTCATGTTCATGTATTACTGTTTCATATTGAGCTTTATCTGTGGGTATGATTAAAAAAGCTGTAAGACAGGTTGTAGGAATAACAAGTGTAAGGAACCAGGTACTGTGATGCAAAACAGCTCCTTCTTTGTCCGAATTGAGCTAGTATGTCTCCTTCCTTTGCTGGCAGCCTTTATGAAAGCCCCAAAGAAGTCAGTGCTCAGAAAGCCTCCTTACATTAAGGTTATGTGCTGAAGTAGATAATGGAAAGGGCCTTAAACCCTAGCTGATCAAATAATCTTAAATAATGGCTAGAATTAATTAACACTGATTCTTTCTCTGTCCTAATGAGAGGCCTGTTTGTCTATTAAAACTAGTAACTCTGTAAGAACCAGGGTAATTCTGGATGAATTTGAACTTGAGTAGGCTTATTCAGGCCTTATGTGGTTAGTTTTTCCAAGAATACTGTAAAAACTTGGCAGTTCTGTAAGGATGATATGATCCTGGCTTGGGCCTCGGCTCCAGCCTTATATAAAGTTGGGAAGTCCAACTGGACTCTGTGTGGCTGCAGAAGTTCATGTGGCAGGATCAGCTCCCATGGTCTCAACCTCTACAAAACACTGCTCTCAGATAAGTGAGCTGATCTGGTGGATTAATGTAGTAATACCAGAGAGAGAAAAACTTATCTGCACTGTTGTGAAGTCAGAAGCTTAGCAGAGCTGCATGGTGAGTTTGCTCCAAGAGTGACAGCTATCTCTTTCTTCACAGTGACTGCTCTCTCAAATCCAGAGAGCGGGCACAGGCTAAGGTGCCACTGCGGATTTAAAATAATAAACCGTGAAAAGACATGTGCCATCTAAGTTCTAGGGAAATACACAGATTGCACGTTTCTAATTGAAATAGCTACTCTATGGCCTTTTACCATCAAGCACACTCTGCAGCCTCTGATTGTCAGGGATAGGAGTTAATTTTATATCATATGCGTCCTCTTTGCCTCCCTGACCTTGCTGCCACCTTGGCTAAACAGCAGGATTTAAGGAAAAGACTGACTGTTAGGCTGGCAATGGGCATTTCTTCATTGCACTTTCTCAAAATGTGTTTTTTTGCAAACTGTTTGAAGCAAAGAATAAGAACATGAGTAGGGACTCAAAACATAAAAATGCAAGTGGTGCTATGCTTTTGCTACCTTCATTTCTGACTTTAAAAAACATGCCTGGCTTTCAAGCTTATAAATGTTATTCTTAGATACAAGCCGGAGACAGGATGAATGGTATCAGAAACAGCGTATACCTTAACCTAGTCACCTTGGGGATGCATGTCTTTCAAACACTTGTAGGAAAACACTTCAGCAGTACTGCATCCTAGTGTCAAACTATTTTGTTCCTAGAAACAACTCAGAGATGCACCTGAATATTTAATAATTTCATTTTTTTTATTGAGTCACTGATACAAAATACTCTAATGAGTCCCCCTCCCAAGATAAGATTTAAATTATTTTCCTGGGAAAGGATAAAAAATGAAAGATCTTAATCCACATCTTTCATTTCAAATTACATATGGAAAAAAATCAAAATCCTTTTGTTTTTTGCATGAATATCATCTATCTAGCTTCTTATGTTGCCTTCCAGCAATGTCTTTCTATACTTCTAACTCCATCTGATACACCACCTGCAATCTAACTCTGTCCTAATGTCTCTCTAAATGTGACGAGAAAATGTACATATTTAAGAAGACAATTAATAGGGAATTTAAAATAAGCTGTTCTGTCAGGAGGTAGAGAAGGTGTAATTTCAGGGTTCTGTTTTATGCAGTTAACAACCCATTTTTCTTTTATAGTTAAAATATTAGTAAATATTAATATTGAACATTTGAAAGCTAGACGGTATTCTTTGTTTCAGTGTCAGGAAAGGCTAATGTGGAAATAGTTTAAAAAAGAATATTTTTCAAAGAGCATTGGGCACTCACTAAACAGAATGTAAACCACTTTAAAAAAAACACACAGGAACAAATGCTTTTAGGTGTTACTAATCAAATTTGAAAATCTATAGTTGAGTTGTTACTGGTTTTGCTGTTGATGTCTTGTTAAGAGTTTGGGTGCTGGGTTTAGGTTTTTTTTATTTTTCATATGAAAAGAAATTGAATAAATTATTTTATTGAAATGGCAGATTATTCACTTTTTCCTGGAGGAATGTAACTGAAACAAAAGAGAAAAATCTAAGTTAAAATATAGGCCCAACTAAGGGAATGCAAAAAGGCAAATACCCTTTAAATCAACCCCAAAACATAAATAGTCAGCAAATGTAAAACGCCTCATGACTCTGTATGCGTACAGAAGTTCAGCCTGAGCATAATTGTATTTATAAAGCCTTTGTGCAGCTGATGTTGCTGAGAAAAAGAAGGTGCCAATACAGTAAGTACCCAATTAGAGCTGAAAAAGGCAAGTGGGAGCCTGGTGGAGGAGACAGGGAGCTGAACCAGCAACTCAGATCAATCAGGATAACCCAGCATTTTTGCTTGGAGCCAGCATCTTTAATTAAAATCCTTGTATTTCTCTAATAATTTTGCATGTTCGTAAGACTTCTTCATTGATTTCAGTTACTTCCCATTTTTTCCATTGTGACATAACTCCCAACATAATTAATGAATAAGTGAAACAATAAGAGAGACTAATTAATTGCACACATGTATGAAGTGCCCATTACACCCTGTTTCCAACACAGTTTATGGCTATATCGCAGTGAAATACTAGTAGAGGTTGACAGTCACTGTTCCACATTCCCCCAGAAACCCATCCCGACACATGGCATGCTTTCTCAAGATATTGGTGTTTGCCACTCTCCTTTGCTGTCCTGAACCTGAGTGTGATAGTTCTTTGCAGCTGAATCCTCAGATCTCTTGGGATCCCACAAACTGTCAGCAGGCATCAGGGTGGGTAGTTGTCCTGACCCTCAAGAATGTGGTTTGAAACTTGTGGCCTCAGCTGCAATTAGTGAAGGTTATCCTTACAGTTATGCTGGGTGAAGAAATGAGTATCTGGCACCTAAAATGCCTCTGGGGTCCCAGCCCAGAACTCCTGGATCTCATGTGTGTGTCTGGAAGTGTGTGATGTGGGGGGTCCTGATCACCCCTGTCTATCAGCTCCCCTGTGAACAGACTCCACACTAGGTAGCAGGAGGAAGAGGTTGTTGCTCCACTCTTCTCTCAGCTTGCAGCAGAGTTCCTCTCATTTGATGCTGCCTGTTTGTAGCTGCTGCCAAGTTCCCTGCCATCTGTCCCCACTCTCTTCTAAGCAACTTCTTGAGCCACATGTCCCCTCTAGGAGCCACCCACCAACATTCATTAGCCTGAACATACAGTTTGATATTTTGGGTGATATTTACCTTTACATTTCCCTCTTTTAGACAGGTCCTGAGTCACAGCTATAAAATCACTTTATGGTATTTGGGGGGAAGTTTTGGGAGAAAAGGCTTACTGTCTTTTTAAACCATTGCAGATGTGTGCATTTTCTGTAGGGTTACCACATGATAATGATTGCAGAAAGCTGAACTGTTGAGTTAACGTTGATTGGAATGTGAGCAATCAGATTGTTTCAGGACTTCATACAAGACATATTGTTGTGTTTGTTTTGGTTTGGGGAAAACCCTTCATTGGAAACTGTCTTGAATATGAGTCCTTAAAAATATTCAGAGCCCACTAAGCTTTTTTCTGTCTCCGTACAGGGTGCCACTGAAGATATCTGACAGGTCCTCCTCAGAGCTGGACCCTCAATAGCAGTTATAATGCAAATACAGCATGCAATGAACCAGAAGATAAATACAGTATGTCATGGCCTTTTCCTAGAATGAAATGTTGGCATTTCTGTTGGCATTGTTTGCTTTCCCAGCAAAATAAACAATTAGGGAAGAACAGCAGCAAACCCTTCCTAATAGTAACTTTTGCAAACCACTTTATAACTTCCTAGTCTTCAGGAAAACTCAAAATGCTCCCTATCCTGAACAGCATGGCAGAGGCCTTCATTAAGCTGGTGCCTAATCGTAAGCAGAGTATACGTTTTGAAGGTGTTCTGTTTAAGTATTGTGCTGAAAAGGGGGCCATATCCCCCCAGGGCAGCCTTGCTGCAGGGGATGTTCTTGGTTTTTTTGGAAGAGGAAACATGCTCTGGAATAAATTGTAGTCATTTCTTAAAAAGGTAGGGTTTTTTTTTTTTTTAAAAAAAAAAAAAACAAAAACTACAACACCTGTAACTTTATACGTTGCAAAAGCCTTACTGTGGGGCTCTAGAGGAGGGTGAAGAATTCGGATGATTTTGTGCTAGCCTAATAGTGCAAAAACTGCTGAAAAGCAGTCAGTAAATTGCTTAAATCCATTGGTGGTGTTGGAGCTTGCTCTCCACCACTGTTAAAATTATGCAGCCTAGGGCTCACTATAAATAATAGCTTGTGAGGTGAGAAGAAGATCGTGCCTCTTTTAAACGTGCCAGGGGTGGTCAGTGTGGTTTATGGGTGCGGACACCAGGCATGGCGGACGCAGGCCTCCCCTCCCCTTGAGGCAGAGGATTCGCCTCCTCAGGGCCTGGTTTTGGGGGGCAGTGGTGGAGGGCTCCCAATACCTCTTGCGGCTGTTGGAACAGGCCATGCTGCCAGGCCTCGGCCTCTTTGCCCTTTTAAAAGTCTGCCAGGTGATAGTAGACATCTTGGCCCACTCTCTACAGCAGCTGGCATTGAGGTAAATAAATTATAATTTATTTAATTACCTGGCTCCTGCTAATTGTCTGCACAGAGGTGCTTTACACCAAAACTTCCTAAGTTTAAAGAAAGCATTAACTTGCTGTGGAACAACAGTGAAAAATGCTTTTTAACAGCATCCTGCCAGTGAATATATATATTTTTTTTTTTAAAGAAAAAGGAAATATGCTACTGGTGCACTGCAATTTTTTAGGATGTGACAGGTGGGGTGGTCATGGTGAGGGGAACGCAGACACTGCACCCTCTGTCTGTTGAACCTTCTGGAAGGGGGCACTGAGCATGCTCAGTGGCGGGGCAGCCATTTTAGTGCCCGCCATGCTGCTGCAGCCATTTTAGTGCCCGCCATGCTGCTGCCATGAGGAACAGTTTGGTACATGGGTGCGTGGCCTTTTGGGGTCTGTCCTTCCGCTGGCTGTGGTGACACTAGCTAGCGAGGCAGAAAGTGGTGGTGGAGGAGCAGTCATTTTAAAAAATGAGGTATGTGTGGTGAGGAATGTTTGCTGTGTAAAAAGGAGGCAGAGCATTTGGATGGTGCCCCCTTGGCTTGGGGGTTACTCCCTGTCTGAGGAGTGACACAGGTAAACAGAGAGGGTTTGGGTCACAGAATGGAAGGAAATGAATGTCATTTGCTTCTGTGCCTCTGAACTGACGGAGGGAGCCTCTGGCAAACAGGGTCCTCTATCAAGTCAGGATAAATCTGTGCTTCGGCTCCCTTTGAGGTCAAAGCAGGTGGTGTACAGTCCATTGCAAATCAAGGCACTATGGACCAGTTTCTGAACTGGCAGAAAACAGTATACAGTCACTGACTAAACGAGGTCTTCAGTCATTTTCATGACGTAAGACTGTTCCTATCAGCTAATGGTATGGTGGTGGCATACTGCAACATATGTTCTGCTTAACATATGTCACTGTTTCATATATCTGCCTTAATGGTTATCAATACTGTTACTTAAAAAAAGAAATCCTTTAAATCTGTTTCTTTAGCTCTGTTGACAGCAAATGCATTTACAGAAATTTCTCTTATTCCTTAAATTAGATTGCATAAGGCATGAAAGTGTTTTCTGTCTGGGGGTTTGCCTCTGGTATCAGCAAGATGGTATTACTCTGAAAGTGCATCACTTTATTCTGTAGATTATAAATGATGATTCTCTTTGGTTATTTACATTTTTATGTCCTAAATAAATACTCTGTATATCAAGAAGCTTTGGCATTACCTTAAGTATTTCTGGCAAGTAGTGCAGGGAATTTGGTTTAGACAATACTTATAAAGGAGTTACCAATAAATTAAATAGTAGAATTGAGCAGAAAATTGGGTGGAATTTTGTGTTCTCTGGCTTCTTGGAAAGTGTTTTCTGTAGAGAAGTAGTTAAATGCTTTTAACAAAATAAATGGTAAAGGTTAATTACAGAAGTGTAACGTCCCTGCTTTTATCAAAAGACAGCTGACAGCACAGCTTCCTGGCATTCTGTATGTGCTAGCTGGTATAGTCCTGCAGATAACATTAATTTCTTTTTCCATAAAATAAAGATAGAGGCTATAGCCAAGTGAGGGGAGGAAGGTGCTCCACTTGTTGACCATTCTTTGCACAAGGCTAAGCCCTGAGGTACAGTAGTGTGGTACCACTTAAATCACTCTGCTTTCCAGTTGGTAGAATATAGTTGTATCCCTGTGAATGGAGGCTGGATTGTGTTACTTAGAAAAGGTAAGTGGTGTTTCCAAATGTGTTCCAATCTACAAGTTGTATTCTGTTTTTTTTATCTCATTGCCTATTTGTCAAACAGATTGCCATCAAGAACAGCATTTGGCTCTGAGATTGCTGGCCTTACTCTGAATTTCACTCATTTACTCAGTGTTGCTGTTCTTCATGGTGGGAAAACTCACATGGAACTGATGAGCTCTTCTGTTATTTTGTGGGGGTTTTTTTCATAGGTTTCCATCAGCTGTTTACAAAAGCTGGTAATTTGAAAATAACATTCTATCTGAAACACCCAAATATCCAAGGATAAGAGCAAACATCTTAAAAATCCTTCCTCTGCAGTCCTTGAACAACATGTATGTTTCTGAATAGGATATTGTGAAGGATTCGAGAAGATACAAGTGGCCAGTACCATTGAAGCAATTGCCTTAAAACTTGAGGGTTTTTTTCGGTATGCTGTTTTGTTTGTTGTTTTCCTCAGTGTGCAGCTGGAGAGCTCTCTCCTTGGTTCTGATTCTGACATGACAATTTTTCCTGCCTCCTCCTAGTAACGAAGACAGTGTGTGCAGAGCAGTGTGATGGACGGTGCTATGGGCCCTACGTCAGTGACTGCTGCCACCGGGAATGCGCTGGAGGCTGTTCTGGACCTAAAGACACTGATTGCTTTGTATGTGTGAGATTTCTCATTTTTCTTGTTCCTGGCAGTCACTCTGCAAATTCTTGATGCTTTAATCTGTGAAATTCACAGTTTTGTCCCTTTTAATGTATTGCATGCACACTCCCAGATTTACACTGCAAATTTTAGCATTTAATATTTTTTTGCATTATATTAACATCACTTATCTACTTAATATTACCCATTAACAGATTTATGAGATTTGTAAATACAGATTGGGAACCATTAATATGCTAATCTCTGTGATTTTTATCTTTTGCTTTTCTAAAATTAACTTTTAGAGGTGATAGGGAATTTTAGAAGTATTTATCATTACATTTGAGCATGGCTTTTATTACTGCTGTATGTGCTTTTTATTTGAAAGTCAAGAATGCAATTTAGCTTCTCTGTGAAAGGTGTTCCCTATTACTGCCAGACCTCATTTAAATTCAGCTTTTTTACTGGGCATGCTTCTTAGTGGAGATGGAAGGAAAGTGGTTTCCAAAATACTCTACCTCAAATGCATGCTACTATGTGTCCTTGAGATGAGAAGAGAAAAAGCTAACTTTTTTCCTTAAAAATAATAGACAATCTGAACATGCAGGCATTTTGACAAATTGTCTTGTTTGTAGTCTTTTATTTATAATTGTGTAAGCAGCCTCAGAATCCAACACTGATTTTTTTTTTTTAAAAAAAAAATGTAGCTCATCACACTGGGTTCCAGAGACAAGTTTTGCTAATGTTTTCAGGGGAAGCAAACCTAGGCCTAAAGAACCATAGAACTTGAATGTGCATAGAGAGTTGGATTTTCAAAGGTACCCAAGTGATTGAAGAGACAAATATCTACAATGTTGAGTAGGCTCCTCTTAAAGTCTGTCAGATAGGATTTGGAGGAGGGATCTTATGGTATGGAAAATTGCAGGTGTGTAGGAGATGGTAGTGTAGGCAAGTGAATCATAATGAACCAGGAAAAATGAATGTTTTCCTGGCTGGACCTAAAACTTGCTCTCTGTTCAGTTAAAATTTGATAGTGGTAGGTGTTGTCCTTCAAAAACTCATTCTAAATGCTATTCTTTCATTGCTGATGAAATGCAGTGATGGTCTGACTTAACTGCTAACAGGTTTTAATAAAGCTGTTCTTTGTGGCTGGGGCTTTGCACAAGTAGGTATTCAGCACACAAGCACACAACTCACTGGAAGTTCTGTGTTGGCTTTGAACTAAGGAGATGGGGAATATAACATTTTTTCCTGTGTCAAGTACAATCTAAATAAGAAAAGGAAAGAGAAAAAAATGCAGTAGTTATTCCCGTATGACTGTTGAGGAACATCCTCAAAGATGATGTGTTGATGTGTGTCCATTTTAAAAGGTTAAGGACAAGTTATTTGCAGCATAAGTTCTGTAATACTGCATTCTGAAAGAAAATGAGTTTGACTGACTGAATTATGGCAGTTATGGAAATATGTATGCTAAAAATCAACTAGTATGTTTGTTCTGATCCAGCAGAGAAGCACCCAGGGCTTTATTCTCATTCACTTCTAGCCCAAGAGCAATGTAAAAGAAATTCAGCAGGGGTCTGGCAATTTTCAGGACTAGTCATTACTTGCTTAGAACACACTGGGTGAAAAGTGTAACCCTTTAGGCTATAGACAACTGTGCTTAGCTTTCAGCTGAGATACAGAACTTTGGTTTTTTTCTCTGTGTATCTTCCAGTGCTTTCATCACAAATTAGTGGCATTTAGCACCAAATGCTAGAAGTTTGCATATATTATCGAAGTAATTACAAATGTATACAGAGCATTATAGTCATAAATTAAAAGTTCCCAAATCTTCTAGATGAGTTTTCCTGAGAAGTGCCATCTCTCCAGAGAGTGTTGGTGTGCTTTACTTTATGAATTTGCTAAACCTTTATCAGAGGATTGTCATGTACGTCATGGAGAACCTTTAAAGTCAACAGCAGATGTAAAAAATGTGTGAGAAAACGAACTATATTAGTATTCATTAATAAGCAAAAGTACAGTTTATGAAGCATTACAAATCCTTTAGCGTATTATGGCAGCTTGCAACAGCATCTTCTTGTAAATATGGTTTTAGTATTTCTAGATAAAATTAATCCATCCTCCTCCATATGGTGCCATACAATCATTTGCATATTCAGTTCTAAAAGCAAGACAATAATCATCCAACATAACTGCAAACAAACATGCTAAAACAAAGTTCTAGAGATGTTCTTATCTTGCATTCAAAACCAAACTGGATCTAAAATTTGAAATTCATAGGAGGGCCTGGTTGAGTGCCCAGTGGCACCAGAAAAGTAATAAACCCTGTTCTTTGGACTTCCCATCCCATCCAGTTCTTAGTAAAGAAGTAACTGACTGTATTTATCTTTCTAAGGGGAAATAAACCCCAACTGGTTCTGTGAGAAATTGACTGGTTTTGTAATATGCATTTTCAAGAACCAGAAAAGACAGAATCAGCAGTTTGGCTTAGCTCATGCTTCATATAGGACAGTGCCTTCATCGTGGAAGTCCTGTTTGTCCCTTTGAGCAGCAAATTTTGTCCTTCTCCCTTGGTTACATTATTAGCCTCTCCCTTCTGAAATCTTCAGACCTGACAAGTAACCTCCCTCAGTCCTGCTGGTTCTGATCTGGGTAGAGATAAGGACTGTTAGTAAAAGCAGCAGAGCAATCTTTTTCACTCTTCTTTCAGTCCCTGCCCTGGAGGGGAGGAGACGAGACAGGACACACATGTTGGTATATTTATTGACTCTATAAAGATTCAAAAGCACCTGTATTTTTTAATCCTTCTGGAAAATAACAGAAGGATTCATCCCTAGACTAAAACTTCTAAAGCAAAACCTGCCTTCTGGAAGACAGGTTAGTGGGGAAGCAGAATCCAGTCACAGTGGTTGCTTAACTGCTAGAGGGATCCAAGCCAGGCTACAGCTTTCATATTCATAGGAAATTCGACATTTATGGTATGCTTTGTGGCTATTACTCCAACAGCATATTATAAACTGTGGTTAAAACCACAGACATGATGTGTGGTGATAAGGAATGTAAAAATCAGTGGGGGTTTTCTATGACTAATTATCAGCCTTGCATGGTCAATTATTTTCCCTGCATACCGTTACTTCCCTTATCCACACAGTTGCCTCTTCATTTGTCAGGGCCCTGTCCTCTGTCAGCTGTGGGTGGCTGAGCTTGAATGTTAAGTGATACAAAGTCCTATTTTCTTTTCTCAGTGTGTGAAGCAACTGACCTTGTTAAACTTGCCACTTAGGGAAATGACCCCCTCCTGTGCTAGCTCAAAAGAAGTTCTTACCCCTCTGCTTTCTAATTGGGAATTTCAGTTTTTAGCTGGACCATGGACTCATGCTGTAAGAAATCTAAAGGTTGGACCTTTGAAAAAGTCATTAGCATTTGTTTAGACTGACTATGATGAATAGCTGTTCACTTATGGCAGTTTTAGAATGTTCTATCAAGTTGTGAACTAGTTGATTGCTAGTCGTAACAATAGCTATGAAACAAATTACGGTTGTCATATGTTTTTGTAGGAAGTGCTGTAACAGTCAACTGTTTCAAATTAAGGGGGCTCAGTAAGCCCCCTTTTATAAGTCATGTATTTGCCAAGATCCTAGCAAGAAATCTAAGTAGCCAAAATGAAGCTTGGATAACTATCATGTTCCTTACTGTTGCAGCAAGCTTGAACAATCAAGACTGTATTAAAAAAAAAAAAACCAAAACCCAAAAAATCCCAAACAACAGAAAACACCAAACATACCAGAAGCAGCTATATGATTTAATTTAATTTTTTTTTTCTTCCTTGTTTTGCAGGCCTGTATGAATTTCAATGATAGTGGTGCATGTGTCACGCAGTGCCCCCAGACTTTTGTATACAATCCTACCACCTTCCAACTGGAGCATAATCACAATGCCAAGTACACCTATGGGGCTTTTTGTGTCAAAAAGTGCCCACGTAAGTGCTGTGTTAGCTGCCTTTTCCTGCAGTGATGGCAAGTTCGAGTTGCATTTCAGGAGCCTTACAAAGCAATGAGAGAATGAGAGCTAAGGACTTACTGCAGTATCCCAAATCACTCCATACATGATTCCTTGCAGCCTGGAATAACTCAGTCACGTGTTAACTAAAGGCTGTGACATTCTGGGTTGCTGATGCTTCCCAAGCATTCCTATACTATAGTAATTTTCTTAAAGAAAGGGAATTCACTAGATTTCTGTTTTCATGACCACCACTTTGTACATATGTGCTTTAGATCAGCATTTGTAAATTTCCAAATTAATTGTTAAAATAGTGGGATTGTAAAAGGGTGTAAATTTCTGTTTCTAAAACATAACAGTCCCCCACCAATACTACCTGGCACCAGATGCTTTCATTATAGTGATGCCCTTTTTTTAACTTGGAATAATGATGATTTGATAGAAAGTTGCCACAAATATTTTCCAAGCAGTTCTGTCTCAATGAGGAAAAGCCATGCAATACTGACAACAATGCAGTCTTAAAACTCTGGGGTAAAATTAGAGGGGAAGAGGGAGTTAAAAAAAGACTAATCCCATGCATGTAAAAAACACATGCTTCTGAGATACCAGACAGATGATGATAAGTAACGAAAAAAATTAGGGGGTCATTGCTTACATAGTCTTTGATACTGATGTTTTAGTTCGAAAGAAAAATATGGGGGACAGTATTCTTGCTCTCCCTTTCACTCCCACCAAGGTTTACAGTTCTGTTGTGCACCAATTATTTTATGCATGAACTACATATAAAAGGATGGGTAATTTGTCATAAATGGAACCATAATTGAACCCAAACCAAAATCCAGATTTTGAATCTCCGTGGAGAAGTTCAGACTGACAGCAGGCTGAGGCTGTCAAGGCTTAGTTCTGTCTGTAATAGTGGTGGATATTTTGAAGCAAGAATTTTTTACAAAACTTGTATACCATACACTACTTAAGGGATATGATTCTTTGTCCAAATACTTTGCTGAAATTTATTTTTTTCCCTTTCTTGACAGTATTAAACATTCAGTTAGGTAGGATCAGTCTATATCCTCTTTGACAGTTGTTTTACAAGGCAAAATTGAAATACTTGTCATTGTCTTGTGCAGTGTTTTGTCCCAGATGTATATATTTGTATGAATTTGAAAGAGACAGGGAGGAGCATCTTGTTTTATTTCTCTCCGATTATTGTAGCTTTTTTACTACAAATAATAGTAAAACCAAATTGGGGGAGGAGGGGAGATCAGGCTTGACAATTCCTGGACTGTTTTAAGTCTCCAAAAACATGCCTAATTTGCTTACTTCTACACTTCTAAAAACACTGAATATTAAATGTTAATGTAAATTGCTGAGGTAATTAATAATAAGCATTGACACAGAGTCCAAAACCATGTGTCCTGGTACTATTTAGTTTAGTGGTTCATTTTCTGCCAATATTTTCTTTTTCTTTTCAGACAACTTTGTGGTGGATTCTAGCTCTTGTGTCCGTGCATGTCCGAGCTCCAAGATGGAGGTTGAAGAAAATGGTATTAAGATGTGCAAGCCCTGCACAGACATTTGTCCTAAAGGTAGGCAGTAGTTCAGTATTATTTTCTTGAATATAATCTGTGCTGTAGTAGAGCAGAGCAGGGTGTTATTGTGGCAGGAAATACACTTCATGAGTATGTTGTAGAATATTAGTAGCCTTTGGGTACCCACAGAACTTTGAGATATGTAGGCTCTGTTTGAATTATATACAATAGAATGAAAATTTGTTATGTTGTAATGGTAATATAACCAAACCAATCACTTTTGTTTAGATAAAAATGAAAGGGATTTCTCTGTTGGTTTTAGAGAAATCTGAAAGTATTCTTTATTATGTTATTTTAATGACAAGTATTTCCTGGAGGTATTTTAGAGCTGCCCTTTTGTCATTCCGAAAGGGGCATACTAAAGCCCTGGCTGCAATGTATGGTATGTCTCATACCTGTCAGTACAACTTTATGTTTCCATTTATTTCCTGGTTTTTAAATCTTTCTGTTTTCCTAGAATCTTCTACCTCCTTTCTAAGTGTCTAAAACATGGATTAGAAGTTTTTCAGTGATAGTGCTGTTGAGAAGACTGAAATCTATAAGTTACTTTGCTGTCCCAAGCTCCACTAAGGAGACTTCCTGCTCCCTGCTTTAAGGTCTCACTAGCAAAGCATCATCAGTTTTCCCTTGTGGGCTTATGCCAAATTTCAGTCCTAGTGGAAGCCATATCTGGAAGAAAATGCACAATGAAGCTACTAAAAAACTCTGTGAATCAACAGTCATTCCACATGGCTGAAACAGTCAAACACAGAGATCTCTGCCAAAGTAGGGTACTGACATGCTGGATTTTTAGTGAAGTCAATGTCCAGCCCTTTAACCTAATTGCACTAAATAACTTTTTAGCTGGATAGGTAGTTTTATGCATTAAAAGACACGCATAGTGTTCCTGTCGAGCTCCGTAGCCTTACTCTGAGGAGTAAAGTTATCACGTGTTTGTAAAAGATTCAGGTGTACTGCTGGTAGTTGCCATTAGAGGAGCCCAGTTAGGGACACAGGTTTCATTACATGATGGAAGTCATGAAGGATTTGTTCCTGGATGAATCATGTGTCCCAGAAAATGCAACTAAATTACATAGAAAGGCTACTCAGAGAAGTTTCCTCACTGGGTACCAAAGTTTCTCCAGGCCCCAGCAAGTTCTTTGTTGGGTTAGTGAGTAAAGAATTATTTTTATGCCCTTTCTAAATGACCTTATGGCATGTGAATGGTTAAGTTCACAAATCCACCGGAGCAAAGGGGACCTCTTGTGCTAGCAGTCAGGACCCCTCAGGTTCTGCAGTAAGTAGTGCACAAATAAATGGCATGGCCACCAGGCTAGTCTGAGCTAAATTATCAACCGTCTGTTTTCAGCTGGCTTGAGTGGGATTTAGTGTGGTTCATACTGGCCTTTAGATCCCACGTGAAATACCTGTGTGCCAAAATGTCCTTCTGTGGCAGGCACTTTAGCTTATTGTTTGTTTTAAATCAGCACATGCTTCTTTGGGACTATGGGTAAAGGGTGCCATTTTGACACCTCTGTGCTGCTTTATCTCTGAAAAAAATGAAGACTCTTGTCTAGAAGGCCAACATGTTCTGATTTAGTAATTGTATTTCCTAGTTCTTTACACAAACTCCTTGTTTTGGCAGCATGTGATGGCATTGGAACAGGGAGTTTAGTGTCAGCTCAGACAGTGGATTCCAGCAACATCGACAAGTTCATAAACTGTACCAAGATCAACGGCAACCTTATCTTCCTTGTTACTGGGATTCATGGGTAAGTGACAAAATGTTAAGACGTTATGTGATGGTGCCAGCTGAAACAAATTGCATCCACCTCTTAATGGTGGCTGCAGCCTTCTTTTACGGAATAGCAGACGCAGGAGAAAGTAGTTTTCTGCCTTCCATTATGAAGGAACCTTACCTTGATTCTTATGATTCAGCCTGTAGGAAAAGGAAGGCTGTTTGTGCCAGAAAGAAGAGAGAGCTGTGATCTTATGTTACGAGATCCTTGCTGCTGGCTTAGAATAATGGCTGATTAGAGAACAGAAGGGAGAAAGGAAAGTTACCTTCCTTTGGGTTGTTTCTAAATTTTGTTTGACCAGCAGTCTAAGGTGCAGAATGTGCAGAGAGAGTGCCTCACCTAACATAAGTTGTCATAGCCTGGGTGGCTGTCACTGCATATACATGCAAAAAAGCTGCCCTCTTTTTAATCAGTTTTAAAGCATGTATTCCAGTTTCAATTGCAGCGATAGTGGATTTAAATACCAGCGAGTTTTGTGTATTTTGGTTTAAATATGGCTATATATTGAATAAGTCTTCATAACAGTTAAAGATGTGGAGGTACAGAACCAGTATTTGAAAGTCTCATCAATGTCTCCTTCTAAAGAAAGATGTAGAAGCCAGGCAACTAGTGCCTTGCTGTTTACTGTTTGGTGCAGTGTGTGTTTGCAATTGTAGCAAAGGTGAATGCGTGGTGCAAATGCTGCAAGGGTGGGGTGTGTCCAGGGAAGACAGATATTCTCTGTTCTGATGGTCAGGTGAGGTCATCTGATGCAACTAGCCGCTTTCTTGCATTGTATTCTTTCTGTCATTAAGAGAACAAGCATATGATTGTGTCTTCTTACTAACTCAAGCCTTCATGTTGTAATCAGTTGTGGCAAATTACATGTGACACATAGGTATTTTTGGACCTATTAAAATGATCAAAATCCTCAAAATATACAAATAAGATTAAACCCTTTTGCCCCTTTGTTGCAGTAAGTAGGCAGATATTTTGTGGTGCATTAACAGTGTAAAGTACTCAATTGCTTCGACCACTGCGTAGGCTTCAAATTTTCACTTGCTTTTTAGGTTCCTCAGAGCTTTCAACACTCTTTGCAACTGGTTGTCAAGATTTGATATCTTAAATACAGTTCCCAAACCAGCTCCATGTTTGCAGCTCTGTGGTGTAGCAAAAACGTGATTAACTGAACATCTGCAGATTGATCTGTAATGGAATTCTGGCATGAGTAGTGCCATCAGATTTTTCTTTAGTCTTTCTATAGATTGTGATATGTTTAGATTATATTCTTAGGTGCTTGACACTAGGTTGCTGGGCTCAAATTTCCCTGCTAGGTGAGGTGGAAAGAAATTACTTGTTTCCTTGTTTTGATATAGTGATTGATTGTAATGCTTCACCTGCAGCTTTACTCCAGCCATGAGAGAGACGGTTGAAAATCCACTTCAGTGGGGCCCTAGAGCTCAGTGATTCTCAAAAGGCCAGAAATGTGAGCTTTGACTGTGTAGCTGGTTTCATCTCTCCAGCAGCGAGTGTGAAAGGTTAATGTAGCATAGGGAGGAAGAAGGACTTTGGTTCAAGTGGTTTAAGGAAACGCTGCTTCAAACTTGTTGAACCCTGGGAGAAGGTCAAACAAGAGTCAGTGCTCAGGTCATCATTCTTTCTGATCTGGGCAGATGACCAACTGTGAGGCTGGATGTAAATCTGTATAGATCTCACAGGACAGGAAGTACCTGGTAAATGCAAGACAAGCAGCTAGAGGACACGAGCAATTCTGTGTGGATTATTCCAGTGCACTACATTAAATGTAATTTTGAGTATTAGAACTGCTTTTATTGCAAAAGTTGTATTAGCGGCAAAGTTAGGAGATGAGTATTCGTCTGAAAATTATATAAATTACAGACTATAAAAGCAGAGGGTTAAAATATTTTGTTCTAATAGAATAATACAAACCTAGGACATGTAATGTTGAAACTATAGCACTTTGTCTCTAATTCTTTATGAAGAAAACTCATTCCAAGGAATCTTAAGAAGACACTGAGTTCTGCAATCCTAATTTTTTCCACAGCATAAATTATAGCAGTAGGTATTCAAAGAAGAGAAGAAGATTTGAGAATTAATTAAAATAACTTTATATTTCTTTTTGTTTAAAATTTCTGTTACATCTTGCAAATCAATAATACAGAAAGGAAATTAAAAAAATGACACTAGCTGTACAAGTAGTTCGTTATATAAATTGATAGTAGAGAGCAACAACAAGAATACATTGTTTCCACTCCAACTTGTAGTTAAACTTCTGTTACAGATTTGTTTACTCAGAATAAACTGCCGCTTTTAAAGAATGAATTTTCACTGTTTCAAATTTTAGGGACTTAAAGTCGAGCTCTCTGTGGGGAATTGAAAGATTATTTGTAGTGGCAGAAAATAACTTCAGTGAAAAATGCTGAGTGGATTTTTTGTGTTTGTCCTCATTGGGAACTGTGCTATTACAATTGATCCTGTCATGTTTTTGATCCTGTGATTCTGTAGCCTGTCTTTCCCTTTCCTTAGTACTTGAACTTCAACTCTTTGTGAATTTGTAATAACTTACATTAAAACTGTATATATAATTATGAATTGATTTTAGGCAGAATTATTTATAGTAGTTGATATATAACTTAGATAGTTATGAATTGGCTTTAAGTAGTGTCCAGAAAATAAGTGGGATGACGGTAGACCTAAATTTCGGTGAGGCAGTAGTACTCATTCTTCTAAGGTAAAGCTCTGCTGAAGTGTGTGGATAAGGTGATCTTCATTAGAATACATAGCTGCTGCCTGGGACAGAAGGCACGCTGGCTAGGAAATGGGTGGGACCTGTATAGGTCGGGTGCAGCCTTCTTGCTACTGTTTTCTTCTGGTTGGGGTGTGTAGTGAGTTTGCATGGCAAGGTCTTGGTAACTGGGGGGGCGGGGGGGGGGGGGGGGGGCTACAGGGGTGGCTTCTGTGAGAAAATGCCAGAAGCTTCCCCCGTGTCCAGTGGAGCCAAAGCCAGCCAGCTCCAAGACAGACCCGCTGCAGGCCAAAGCTGAGCCCATCAGCAACAGTGGTAGCACCGCTGTGATAGCATATTAAGAAGGGGAAAAGAAAAAAACCCACACACCTGCGCCAGCAGAAGAGAGGAGTGAGACTATGTGAGAGCAATAACTCTGCAGCCCCCAGGTCAGTGCAGAAGGAGGGTCAGGAGGTGCCCCAGGTGCCGGAGCAGAGATTCTCTGGCAGCCCCTGGTGAAGCCCACGGTGAGGCTGGCTGTGCCCCTGCAGCCCAGGGAGGTCTGCGGTGGAGCAGATCCCCACCTGCAGCCTGGGGAGGAGCCCACACAGGAGCAGGGGGATGCCTGAAGGAGGCTGTGACCCAAGGGAAGCCCAGGCTGGAGCAGGTTTGCTGGCAGGACTTGTGACCCCGTGTGGGACCCAGGCTGGAGCAGACTGTTCCTGAGGGACTGCGCCCTGCGGAAGGGACCCACGCTGGAGCAGTTAATGAAGAGCTGCAGCCCGTGGGAAGGACTCACATTGGAGAAGTTCATGGAGAACTGTCCCCCATGGGAGGGATCCTGCACTGGGGCAGCAAGAAGGAGCAGCAGAAACAGCAAGTGATGAACTGACCGTAACCCCTATTCCCCTGCGCCACTCAGGGGAAGGAGGTAGAGAAATCAGGAATTAAGTTAAGCTTGCAAAGAAGGAAGGGGTGGGAGGAAGGTGGTTCTTTTCTGATTTGATTACTAATAAATTAAATAAATTTTCCTCAAGTCAAGTTTGTTTGACCCATGATGGTAATTGCTGAGTGACCTCCCTGTCTTTATCTCAACCCACGAGCCTTTTGTTATATTTTCTCTCCCCTCTCCAGTTGAGGTGGGGTGTGATAGGACAGTTTTGATGGGCACCTTCGTTTAGCCAGGGTCAAACCACCACAGGGTGCTAAAAATCCAGGCTGCCTTCTGCTAGTGTCACTGCGTGTGAAGGGGTGGGATATACCAAGGAGAGCTGTAGTTTAAAGGATGGACAGCCCCAGCTAGCAGCAAATGCTACCTCCTTCCTTACCACACCCCTGTGACTTGCAGCAGGAACAAGAAGCCCTCAGTGCTCACCGCTTTTTATCTTCCCTTTAGCTGTCCATCTCCAGTTTCACAATGAACTGAAACTCTCATTCTTGGAGCTGTAAAATTCAGCTGTGCTTGTTCTACTGAAAAATCCTGGCTCTGCTAGTAAGAAGGGTAGAAGATGACTGCATTGTTCTACAGTTCTATATATTGATAAAACTTATCACGCATTTGGCTGTTTAAGGGGTTTAAATGTTTAATTGTCCTCCATTTTATTTTTATTTCTTTACCCTTGGTTACCTTATTGTGAACCCTGAATAAATTAATGGGCAATTATATTTGTATCTTTAAAGACTACTTTAACTTATCATTTGGAAGTGAAATTCAGCAACCTCATGTTTATTACATGCAAGGGTCTTTTCTTTTTTAGTAATAATGCATTTTAAAAACAAAGTGCTGTGTTTCTCTTGTGTAGTCAAAACTTGTTATCTAGTTTGCTGAGAGCACCATATTGTTAAAATTTAGTGTATAGGATACTTCTGTGGTCCACTGGGCTTTATGTTAAGATTCAAGATCTCATTGTGTTGCTGCTAACCTGGGGTCACCTCCAGGATGGTTAGAAGTGACCCCATCAGTCTGTTACCTCATAGACTTGTGAGGCCTGTCCCCAGACAGCCTAGTTGATTATCTCTCTGTTCCAATTCCAAGAATTATGTCCCTTGAAAAGCAGAAGGAGGAGAGATGGAAATGCATGCTCCAAATTTACTGAGGGTGTTTTCTACCGTCTGAAAACGCACAAAAATACCATAATACAGCATTTACAGAAGGATTTTTAAAGGATTTTTGTTTGGATTAGGCTTCTAGTTGGCTTCTTAAGTAGCTAGAAAGTCTTTACTCCTTTAAAATTAAGGGGGGGGGGGGGCAGGTAATCACTAAATGATGGCACTCTCAACATCAAGGCCAGCTTCATTTGTTTACACTGTAGCATATTTAACTTTGAAATTGCATTTGGTGAGAGTATTTCATTACTCGGGTGACAAATTTGCTTGGCAAGGATCTGTGCTTTTTGATGTTCCCCTGTCCAACACCTTCTAAAAAGTGTACCTTTTAATGCCACATGTCAGGAATTGCTGGCATGTTCTTGGTTTTATTTTGCTTATACCTTGTCACTTGTTTCAATAGCGGGTTTGTTAGTCCTGGTAGTACAGTACCACAACTGTACTATTTGAGCTAGTATTCCTTGAAAAAATACTGAAAATTCATCTTTCCTTTAGGGAGGTCACTCATGGTTGTTTAGAAGCCCTTAATTTTCCATGAGCATAAATATTTGCTAAAACATTAATCATTTGAACCTTAAAGCTACTAAGCGCCATTATTTTCCTTCAAGATGACTTGGGAGAAGTTAGCACAGGTTCTGCAGGAACAACAATCTGAAGAAGTTAGAAACAGTCTGAAGAAATCTGGCACATATATTGCCTAAAAGCAAGGTGTTGACCTCCTGAAATATGCATTCTACATGGTATGGCTTTGAGAACCTGATCTTTTTTTACTTAGAGCATCAAATTTTGTGCTTTTAATCTTTCAGAGACCCGTATCACACAATTGCTGCAATCAATCCAGAGAAATTAAACATCTTCCAAACAGTGAGAGAGATAACAGGTAACACACTTCTGATTTCCTATAACCTGAACTTCTCACTTTGCATTTATGGTTGTAATTTGTTGGGTTTTCTAAAGAACAAGAGGTGCTTTTTTCTTTACACTCATCACACTGTAATTTTTTTAAAAAATTAATACACAACAACTTTAGTATCTGTTGATATTCACAACTGTGTTGTCCTTTGCTCATGAATACAAAATGTGCATTATGTTTGGGGTACACAAGAATCAGAAGACCAAGACTTTATTGTTAGGTGGGCAATGGGTCTTGGTCCCATGCTGGCAAAGTGGTGAGGAAAATGGTGCTGAAATGTGCGAAACCCTTGTCTTCAACTGAATGCATTTGAAAGACACCTTGGAAAAAAACAGACAAGCCAATCTGGTTTTGCAGCTACTTCTCTTGGTCTGACAGAAGATGCTGCTGCAAATTAGCTTCTGTAATTTAAAGACAAATGTGTAATATGTGGCGTGGTAGTCTTTCCCCTTTGTGACTTTTCATTGGGATCATATAGCTAGAACTCTGTACTTTGTTTTCTTGTATCTTCTTGTTGTTTAACCACGGGGGGAGCAAGGAGGAAGATAGTACAGCTCTGAGTTCTCAGTTGATTGCTGATTATGTATAGATAGGTAAGTGCAAAAAAAAAAAAATTCATGCACACACAAAAAAATCTTTGGACACTACAGGATGATTGTAGCTGGGTGGATCTCACCAAGTGTTTGGCATTTAAAATTAGTTCTCTCACATGTGCTTCACCTCTCAAAAGTTTTGTGTTTTACCAAACCAGTGGGATTAAAAATGATCTCCCTAACTAATGTCAAAAATAAGCTGTCATCTGAGTGTCTGTAATTTGCCATTCTTAAGCACACTAATTGACAGTCTGAGCTCTACTACTTAAGTGGAATTACCCCTATGTTTAAAGTTGTACAGCATTTCAGTCCAGTACTGAATCAAAATCATAGGGAACTGCACTCTTGTAGAGGTGTGTGTAACACAAAATAAGTAGTCTGACATACTTACGCAGAGAATGCTCTCTGGTGATGAACAGTTCTCACACACACTCAGAAACAAATGCAAGTTCATTGTTCTAGGAAGGTCTTGTCATCTTTTAATGAATCATGATGGGTCCCTCAATTTCTGTCCTATTTCTCTAGCACATTTTAAAACAGAATGTTCTTAATTCAGGCAAATCTTCACTTTTTTCTGCTGCTGCTGTTCAGAAGAGGCTAGGAGGCCTTGCAGGATTCCAGCCTGTGTTTACGTTCACCCTCTACTATGGCTTGAAAGTGGATGTAATGCTGCTGTGACAATTCCTCCTTTGCTTTCTTGGGGAAGACAGTGTTGAGCAGACTGATAAATTCAAAGGCATTAGTCTGCAGCATTCATTACCTATTTATTTCTTTTTCTCAAACAAGCACTGTCTTTCGTTTATAGTCTAACACTGTCCTAACTCACGTATGTGATAAAGCAGTCTTTATGGCTGAAGTCATTGACATTCATGTGCTTGCCTTTTTCTCCTTCAGGGTATTTGAACATACAGTCGTGGCCTGAGAATATGACAGATTTCAGGGTGTTTTCTAACTTGGTTACTATCGGTGGAAGAGCTCTCTATAGGTAAGGTACTTCCTCTGTTGATAGAATAATTTTTTATTAGAATTCAATGATTCTTTGTTCAGTAGCACAGAATGCAACATCCTTTGGGAAGGGCATCATAAATTGATACATTTTTTTCTGTGTTAACAAGGTATTCATTAACGGTATCTTTGCTAATCAGTTGTTTATAATGGGTAATACCTTTTGAACATAATGATTGAAAAAAAAAAAGAATGTCTTGGTTCATTACTGTAGCTATTAATTCATTGTCTGGAAGGTACATTCCATGGTTTAAAATACCTTGTGAATGCGAAACATAACTTAAAATGTAGCAGTAATAGAACCTAGGCCCATTTTCAGGAAGTGTATATGGTTGTGTTTGGAAGTGCAGGCTGATGTGCCCAAAGAACAATGTGGTCTTAAGAAGCAATAAAAGATAACTATATGGGAGAGATACCTTGCAATTGGGGTGTACGTTAGCTTTGTAGTGCCATTTTCACTAGAGAGATTTCCGTATGACAGCTCATATGGAATAATTGGTTTGAACAGAAGAAAATGCAGTGAGAAATAATGGGGGAAGCACAAGAAGGTACCTGAACAATATATACAACAACCCCTGGTTTCCTGTTGTGTAAATACCATACATCACTCATGGGGTTCTGCTGCATCTTAAGTAGCAACCCAAGCAGACTATGAATAGCAGAGAAACCTTGAGATTGAATCACAGCCCAACATTCTATTTTGAAGCAGCAATTTTTATTTGTAACAGCTGGAAAACAATTATAATCATTAAAATACAATAACTTAAAGGATGCCCAGAAACTGGATATTTTCTTCACTAATCTGCAGTCATAAAATATGTGCAGTCATTTCTGTGTTACACAGACAATAATTTACCATTCCTTTGATGAAGAAAGGCGATAACCACATATTATAACAAAATAAAAATGAAATGTAGAAAATGGGATGGAAAAATTTCCTTGAAAATAACAATTTCTTCCTGTATTACTAAAATGATATTAATTTGATGCCTGACAGAAGATGTTAATACATTTTACATGACTCTGTCAGTTTGTCCTTAGCATATAAACTCTCATAATGTTAATTCTGTCAAAAAAAAATCTGGATTTTATTCAGTTTCTCAACAGCACTTTATATGAAAAAATATGTTAATTCATGAAATGGAACTAGTTGAGGAGTTCTGCCAGCCCACTTGGCCTAGTGCTGTGAGCATCACAGCTTGTGGTACCACAATTCTTACAGGACTCATAATTTTCTTAGCAAAAGAACTGGATGTTGACTCATAAAATATTTGTGTCACCCTAACATAAAAGTTTTCCTACCAAATTTCAGTATTGTTAGAAAGACCATCTTGACATTAGGAACTAATTCTAGTGGGACATTCTCAACCAGCTCCAATAGGTTCTGCCTTCGAAGCTAATCACTGTTCTCTCTGACTTTTGTTTTCATCACAGTGGCCTTTCCTTACTCATCCTAAAGCAACAAGGCATTACCTCTCTGCAGTTTCAGTCCTTGAAGCAAATCAGTGCTGGCAACATCTACATAACAGACAACAGCAATTTGTGCTACTACCACACTGTCAACTGGACTAGCCTCTTCAGCACACCCAGTCAAAAAACAGTGATTCATCGAAATAAAAAGGCAGAGAACTGCAGTAAGTACTGCTGCTCAGTGCAGATCTTCTTGTCTAGGATTGGCTCACTTCAGGTGAAAATGATACAACTACTGACAGGATGCAGTGCGGTGAGCAGGGCAGAAACTTCACTGGTGTCTCTGAGAGCTCCATGGACATCAGTGGAGCTGTGATAATTTACAGAATCTAAAGCTTTGGCCCAGTCTGCCTCTAAGCAGATTTATAGGCAAATGAAATGTTTTAAGGTATGAACAAAAGCAAAGGAGAAGAGAGGGGACAGCTTCCTTACCGTGATGCGAGCTTTCCAGGTTGGAGATCCAGTTTCACAAATAGGAATTCTGAAGGCTATAAACATGGAGTGAATGTAACATTCATGAAAGGCGCTGATTTTACAGATTTGAAAACTACTTCCCTTTCCTTATGGAGTGAGATTAGTATCTTTTGCTTCCCCTACCCTGCTTCGCCAATGTGGCCCTGTCTTAACCCAGAAGGGTCACTTTTGGGACTGCTTTTGATCACTGAGTTCCTCCTTTCTGTATTTAACCTATCTGATAATGGAGATTACTTTTAAGTTGTCCTAATTGTCTTTCAGAAAAGCTTATGTGCCGTACCTGGACTGAGATTATAGTACTGAAAAGCAGTGAATGCTACGTAGCAGATGTAACAATTTGGTTATGCAGAAATCAGGCAGCAAATTGCATTAATGCAGTCATATTGTAGCAGCAATACAGTTCATTTTAAGCATCTGTTAGACTGCTAGCAAAGGAGGAGATGCATTAAATTGCTGTATGTTTAAGTGATATTTCTGGGGTTTGTGCTTATGACCAGCCAGAAACATTTGCTTCTGTTTTTCTCAGGCTGTGGTCCTACTTCTAACTTATTCCTTTAGTTTAAGGGTTTTTTTCCTCCTCTTTTTTTCTCTCCTCCCTTAGAAGTGTACTATTCTGTTATGGTTTGAGAGACTTTGTGCCTGTGCTCATCACTACCTTCCAGTGTTAGGTGAAACACAACTTATCCCTGCTTATCACTTATCACTGCTTCTCATTTATTATTCTAATCTTTTCTGCCATGTAAGAGCTACATGAAGTTGAAAGTCTTGTTTGCTAGGTCTCTGTGTGATTATATTTTTTGGGGGGTCTTTTTATTATCATCTTTATTTAGCTATTTCTCTACATACAAGTTTAAAAAAAGTAAAGGTTAAAGAAATGCCTCTTGCTGTTGATGTAGTTTAATTGTGATCATGCCTGAGGATGTAGGGGTAAAGGGTTGTTTCTTAATCTCCAGCAGACCACTGACCACTTTGAAACTGTACCGTACTTAATCCTTCAATGTAAACTTTCTGTTATATGAGACAGAAGGATGTGTCGAACAGAACTTTTCTTGGTAGAAGGTTTTGTGTATGTTTGCAGAAGGTGTTCTTGGCATAGACTGTGAAACTGTGGGTTAGACCCTTAGATTTGGTAGAACATTTTGTGGGAAGGCGGTACAGAAGGTGGAGGAGAAATGCAGTGTCTGCTGCTACTTCTGTGATGAGGAAGCACGCGAAGGTGTCCTGTACATTGAACAGCTTCATGTTGTGATGTTTCTAGTGCTGTAATCCAGCCAAGAGGTGACAAAGGCATGAGTAAATGAATCCAGGTGGTTGTCTGTGAGAGTACCATACCTCTCTTTGTCATCCAGAGATGATTGAACACATGATGATAATGTCATGTGGGAGCGAAGCATCAATACTGACTCTAAGAATACTCCTGAATAACAAAATGAGTTAACCTGTTGCAGGACAAAGGATGATCTCTGTTTTCAGCACACTTTATCTTGTTCTGAATTACTTCCAGTTGTTAAACAACCATGAGCTTTGTATCATCATCTTAATGGCTTTTGTTCTCTTATTTTTCATTTTTTCCATTTCAAGGCTTTTTCTTTGTTTCAACTTCTTCTGAGGGTGAATATTATTTGAACGTTGAATAAGATCAGCCTTACAAGGGAAAAGCATGCATTTTCTGGCACCACCGGCTCCTTTGAAACTTGGAGGAAAGCTCCTGACTTCCCATGAGTAACTAGTGCCTTCAGTCTTGCCTGCTAGAGCATTTATAGATGGCTTGTAGTTCAGGTATGCAGTCTGTTTTTTCTGCCCCCATACAGAGAGCCAACCATGAAAAATGGTATATTATTTGGCAAATAGAGGTGTTGCCAAGAAAGAGAATCCAGGAATGGTGGATTGCTCATTGTTTTCCCCTGCAATGGGGTTTGTGTTTAATAGGATCAAGTGGTGACGAGGAGCCTAGATCTGTGCTAGCAGTCAGTAGCAAGTATATTGTCTACGTGTTGACAGGAAGAATTAGCCCTTTGAGATTTCACATAAGGAATTTCTGGGCTGACAGAACAGAATTTGTCTGAAGATGCACAAAGTCTTGATGACCATGCAAGAGTCGATAGGGTTGTATTCCAAGATCCTAGTGGTCCCATCTTGCTGGGAGATACATGAACCTGTGAACCTTCCAGAGAGCATAGGTTTTCTCTCTACCGTATGAAAAACTGCTGACTATGGGAGAAAAATCTTGCTCTTTGTGCTTTTCCATGTTTTCTAACAGCAGATTTGCCGTAGCTATTGGATAATGATGCATCATTTAATGAAAGAACAACCAGCTCTCTTCCATTCCTAGAGATTTATTGTAAAAATAAAGTAAGTAGTAATAAGGTTGAACATAGGCCTCAGATCTCACACAGTAATGCTTCCTCTTTGCTTCAAGCTCTCTGTAACTTACAGTATGTTAGAAGACAATGGAAAACCACTCGGAGGTGGAATTGGTAAGGTGCTTTTCCCTTCATGGAATAGCATCCCATTTGTTTCACTGGTTTTGAGAGCTTGTGGACATAGCTGAACACAGTAGTTTGGAAGATATTCCGATGTTAATTGTCAGGACTCCTTTATCAAATAACTCTTTGCTCTTTCCTGTGATCGCTAAGTTCCCTTTCAAAGAGCTCCTTTGAAGCAGACACAGCTTCTGAAACATGGGCTTCCACGGCAAATGGAAACTTGGATGTAGTGTCGCATCATCCTCTTGCACTGTATGTGTTGTCATGACGTTTGCACACAAAGGGAAAATGTAAACTTTATTTGACTTGTAGCTTATTGAGGATTTGTTATAATAGACACTCACTATTTTCCAGGAAGAAAAATACTCCTAAAGATACCTTATGAAACAACACCAAGGGAATCTTCACAAGGAAAACAGAGCTCATTCATTTCATTTTAAGAAGCCACAATGTAAGCTACAGTACTAAGGGACTAGTTTTAGAAATAGGCTGTAACCTATGTTCATTAAATGGACTGTATATAATGAATGTAGCCTAGGGGCCAAGTTACTCCAATCAGAAGGCAGTGTCTTAGCTGATTTCCTGAATGCTAATAGGGAACAGTGTTTTTCTCTCTCTATGCGCGTCTGTGTGAATGAATTAATGTTTTGTGGCCTTTTGAGAGTCAGCATTAGATGAGAAGAGCTATCCTGCTGCTTCAACTCTGCCTGTCAGTTGCATCTCTGTGGGGTTAAATGGGTTCTGCTGCAGGTTAGGTGCTTAACTAAGTTCTTCACAATTACTTGGAGTAGGGCAGAACTGTTCCTTAGAGCCAGATGCATTTCTCTAGCGTCCTCTGAAACATCTGTGATTTTCAGGATAGGCCAGCAGACTGAGGTTTAGGAGAGTTTTCTCTGAACCTTCCACTGCCTGCATGTTGGGGATCTGGGGGCAAGTCTCTAGAGTTTCCATTTCTGCCTTTCTGTTGTTTTGCCTGTTCTAGGCCCTGATCCTTCAGATGCTTGGGTATATGCCCATGCCTCTCTGAGTGACAAGTAAGATGTAACGAGAGTGTGGAAGGGAAATGTGTAAGTATGTGTTTGCAGGATCAAAAGCCATCCTCTGTGGTAGAAATCCAGTCTTATTTGCTTGCATGATAGCTAGCAGGGTGTGAAAATATCTGTTAAAGATTTTTTTCACGTGTTTCCAGTGAAGAAACCAGTCTAAACCATGTTCATTATTACAGCCATTCTCAGGTGTGTTTATTATTGTTTCTTTGCATATTTTGAGTCATTATCAGCCTGGTTTTGTTTTCCTCACTA
This sequence comes from Falco peregrinus, assembly GCF_023634155.1. Classification (NCBI taxonomy): domain Eukaryota; kingdom Metazoa; phylum Chordata; class Aves; order Falconiformes; family Falconidae; genus Falco; species Falco peregrinus. The sequence continues at coordinate 11,087,267 of NC_073728.1, forward strand.
CCTAGTGATGTTGATGCCTTAAAGCAAGTTACAGCAAACACTTACTATCAACGTGTAGCTTTTCTTAAAACTCATGTAAGAGCTTATAAGATCTTCTAGTCAGCATCATATTTAATTTAATTTTATGATATATCACAATGATATATTTTCCATACCATTTAATGCTATGTTCAGCTGACTGTAGAAGTCAGAGAGCAAATATTGAGAAATTGTTGAGGGAGTAAAATATTTGTGGAAAAGTTCTCTCTATATTAATGCTTCATCTTTGAGATAACACTGACATTATAGAGTTTGTCAGAACTCTGAATATTTTTTCTCAATTAAGAAGATAAAGGCAACAGAGTTCAGCCAGTGGAAAATGCTACAGAATTATCCAGCACACAGAAAATACTTTATACCCTTGATCATAAAATGATAGAATAGTTTGGGTTGGAAGGGACCTTAAAGATCATCTAGTTCAAACCTCCCTGCCATGGGCAGGGACACCTTCCACGTGACCAGGTTGCTCGAAGCCCCATCCAGCCTGGCCTTGAACACTGCCAGGGATGGGGCATCTGGACAACCAGTTTTGGTCCCTCACACTAAAGAATTTCTTCTTAATATCTAATCTAAATCTACCTTCTTTCAGCTTAAAATTAATCCCCCCTTGTCCTTTCTCTACATGCCCTTGTAAAAGTCCCTCTCCAGCTTTCTTGTAGGCTCCCTTTAGGTACTGGAAGGCTGTGATGAGGTCTACCTGTAGCCTTTTCTTCTCTAGGCTGAACAACCCCAACTCTCTCAGCCTGCCTTCATAGGATAGGTGCTCCAGCCCTCTGAGCATCTTCTCCAACAGGTCTATGTCCATCTTATGTTGGGGGCCACAGAGCTGAACGCAGTACTCCAGGTGGGGTCTCAATTATTTTATCTTGCTGTTTGTGCCACTTGTTAACAATGTTAAAATGGTCATGAAATATTTCACCACCTCTGAGATGGCTTTTCCAAATGCTGGTTAGAAGTGTAGGGCAGACTTCACTTGCTCGTAGAATGTTGAAAATACAGCAGCAAAACATGTGTGTGTTTTTTGAATTTTAAAAAAATCCATAAACCCCACAATGCTCTGTTGCTTTGTGTTGTCTTGCTAATATTCTCCTATGCAGGACCAGAGATGGGTGGGTACCTGGAAGGAATGAGATCTCTCTCTTCTCCGCCTTCCCTACAAACATTCAGGGATAGAAATGTTAGTGACTAAGCTTGTGTGCACAGGGAACATAGAAGAAAGTGGCACCTTTGAGGCTGAGTACCATGGAAAAGGTGGCATTATGTGATCATCAGCAAGAGACTTCTGAACTATGCAGACCCTAAAAGACACCCAGGCTTGGGGGGCAGGTTACAGGAGAAGACTTGAGGGCAAGGGACAAGCTGAGCCTTCAACAGCCATTACACCTTTGGCACAGCCTGCTAGTGTCCCCCAAGACTGTTTAAGAGTTCAGATGGCAAATGGGCGTCTTCAAACTGATAAGCTGAGTGGAAATTAATTGGAGAGCGATTATCTAAGATGCAGTGCATGAAGCTCTTATCTAATGTAGACTTCTAATTGTATGCTACTATAAATGTTAAACACTGTTTCATGCATAAAACTTACTTAGTTATGATGACTGTTAATGCAGAATGAATGACTATAAAGTTATTGGTAGAGAATGTGCTCTGGTAGTTAGATTTTACTGTTGCTCCATGCTGAAGTGAAGAATCTGCCTTTTTTTCCCAGCATGGGTTTTTTTTATGGAACAGTCAGAGGTGATTCATGTTAAATATGAGTGCACACAAAATAAAAGCAGAAAAAATGTTCTTTTATACAAAGTTATTTAAATAATCCCTTTCAGCTTTAGTGACACCTGCAGTGTACACTGAAACCTTTGCAGGCAAAGGTTGCTATAAATGTGATTGTTCTGAATTATGTCAATTTAGCCACCAATTAACAACCTGAATAAATGATTACATTCATTATCAGGCATGATGCAAAGCTAATTGAAGTCTGCAGGAGCTTTTCTATTGAGTTCACAGAGCTTTGGATCAGGCCCATAAGTGTATAGCCAAATAACAGTAATTTTTCTTTTTTTAGATAGAACACAAGAAAATTAGCTATCTAGATTTGGGAAAAACATTGAACCTTTCTGCTTCTAACCTGTGTGACCCCATTAGTAAAGCATGAACACTTATTCTAAAACTCCCAGTGAAAGTGAGTTCCTGTCAAATGCATTATTGTTCTTTCCTGCCACATATGGGCGTGTGATATGCTGGAGCTTCAGAACATTCTCAGCTCATGAAAATGCCAAATAATGTGTCTAAATTTGAAACATTTCTTTAGCCATCCCTATAATTAAAGGAGAGGAAGAAAGAAAAGTTTAATGGATTTTTATAAGCTTTGAAAAAAAAAACCCACTCCTTTCTTGCCAAGTTTCATTTATGAAAATATTTCTATAACTTCAAAATAAGTAGAAGGAAATAATGATATTTTTTTTTCCTATTGTTTTTGTCATAGAATACAGACACTCTGTTGGCTAGATTTCAATGGGGTAATCATGATTTTCTTTACTGAAAAGCTGTCTTTCTATTTCATAAGGTTACTCAGTACATTTTCTGAGCTATCTTGTAATAGTGTCACTTGCTATTTGAAAGGATATTTCAGTGCAACTGAAACAGCGTGTGTGTGTGTGTGTGTAAATAAACACTGATCCCAGAGTAACCTGACAGCTGAGAACAGCAAAAAGAAAGGAAATCACAAGTAATAAAAGCACAATTTCAAGTTATAAAAAAAGGTGAGAAAGCAAATAGGAAACTGCCTTTCAATGATGACAGCGTTTAAAAAAAATCGGAAGAATTACTAATATTCTTAAGATAGATAATGAGAACAAAGGGATCTCCAAAGCAGTGTTGTTTTTTTGTTGTGTGACAAGTGCTTAGTGAGTCATTGACTAGAAAATAAAAGTATTCATATAAAAAAAAGTTTGATAATCAGAACTGTGATGCTTTCTGTGTTTGGGTTTTTTCCTTCTTTCTTTTCTTTGCTGATACAGTTTAAACCTGAAGCTGTCTGTTAAACCCAGGTATCCCTGTGGCAGGCATTGTGAGGTAGGACTCCTGTATTTGTCCAATCAGTCACACTGGATGAGATCAAGGGAGATGGCAGACCAGGTGTGAAGTGCTGGAGCCTGCTCTGAGGGAGTCCTCAAGTGCGCTCTGAATCCTAAGGCATAATTTAGGTTTCTCTGAAATGACCAGCTGTGTGACCTGGGGCTTTTTCTGGGTGCTCTTGTAGGCAGCAAACATGAAAGAGGCCAAAACTGGCCTTTAAGACCAAGTCAGTGCTCCTGCTGAACTGTGCTGCACAAAGCCAGCATTAGGCTGATACACACAAAATGCCTAAAAGTAGGTGAAAAAGGAAACGCTGTACTACTCATGTAGCATTTCCTAATGCAAAACTTTTGTTAAGTTCCTTTGATTTCTATGAAGTTCAGTCAGTGGCAATGTAGTGGAACTACTGACATCTGGTAGTTGTAATAAAAACTTTATTTTTTTCACTATGCTAATGAAAATCTGTATGCTAATGAAATATCACTATGCTAATGAAAAGCTGAAATTTTTGTCTCTGCTTTTACTGGTTTTGTGTGGTGTGGTTCCTTTGACTGCAGTAGAATGACTCCTCATTTACAGGCAGGACTCAGGGAAAGAATAAGACATCTTTATGAAGTAGCATGCTAAATAGCTCAGGTTTCTCTTGCTGTGCTGGAATCAGTGATAATTATTATTATTACACTTTAATGAAAACAAAATGACCACCCGGAATTACTTCTCAATGTAATTGTTTTCTCTTTGGCTGTACCTGATTTGAGGTATGAAGCAAAAGAAGCATCAAAAAGATACTTCTGAACACTTTTTGGTGTTGTCTTTAAGAAAGTATATGTGATATAGAAAAAATATATATGTGTATTCAAGTATTCCAGACTTGATAAGACGTGAGTGTGCAGACTTTTCATGTCTGAGGCTATTTGTGGTATTGTGTTGAGTAAGGTAGTGCCATCTACTTGCTGAATTACTTGTACAGCAGAGCCGTGCAAGGTCAGCAACAGCGCTGTGCAAGTAGGAAGCATGTTGGTGAATCTCTTGTTCTTGGATCAGTTTGCCTGCACAGGCTGGGGGATGTGAAATCTTTGACTGGTACCCATGCTGCTTGTAAAGGTGTAAAGCTGAAATGTCCATTTTCTGGCACTGAATTAAGAAAATGTTCCAGGACTAAAACCAAACAAGTAGATGAGTCTGCCATTTTCAATCTCGGTAATGCAAAATGTCATATGACGAGAAGAAAAGAAATATGGAAGAAGCTTCACTCCTCTTGCCTACTCACTACATGGGCTAGCAGAGAGAAAGCATGGATACAATTGTTGCATTTTATTTTCCTAATAAGCACTTTCTAATAAATTCAGTGGTCAGAAGGCAGAGTGACAGTGACAGGACAGGCAGTGTATCTCAAAGGAGAGTGCTCTGCCAGCGTGACGTGAACTTCCTGCCTGTCAGCAGGCAACAGGAGGTGCGGGAATTGCCTCACAGGAAACAGAAGAGGACATAGGCTAGGTGTGCGGTATAGATCAGAAAGTTAGTGTCTGACCAACACGGTGCCAATGTGAAGCAATGCTGTATGATGGAGAGCAGCGATTAAGGAATGGTTAAGGAGAGAGTCACACTAAGAAGCAGTGTGCTCTCCTGTACAGTAGGCCGCTATGACAGATACTCAGTGGTTCAAATGTGGGACATCTGAACAGAATAACCAGGTTTTAAACATTCCATGGAGAGCAGAAGGCATATTTCTGCTGACGCTTTCATGATTTAGAAGGGCTTTGTGCTTCTCAGGTAATAAAACTCAGTATACTCTTTAATTGTTAAGGTGAATTGTAATGGGCAGTGCCTAACTGCACTGTTCCATCCTTTACAGTGGAGACATAACATCAGGTATCCTGAAATGAAAATAGGGAGCTTTTTTCCCCCCAGTCAGCCAGCTATGCTGCTTTACTGAAAGAAGTGTAGAAAAATCGTGCACAAAGAATTACTGTCTTTTATTTAATATAAAGCTGCCAGAAGGCTTTATGCATTTTGCAGAAAGATTTTTCTGTTGATTTTGCTATTGCATCTCTTAAAATGTGTGCTGGCCATATGCAGTTGCTGTTTTATACGTGTATTCAGTGTGTGTGTTCCTGACTGGACATCTTCATTGCTACAGTATTGAAAGGGGTGGTAGAATTCTACCAGCAAACCTACTTTTCATTTATTATTTGACACTTTTCTCATGTTGTTTTCAGTGGTTTAAAAAGCAAACAAATGTTTATATACTTGCCATCTCTGATATTTCAGATCTTTGCTGGTTTTAATCTACTCAATCTAGTATGTAATTCATTTGCATAAAACATTCCATCATGCAAGAGTGAATTCAAATTAAGAGATTCACCCTTTTGCCTGCCACCGTTTGGCTGAAACTGCAACTGGACTTTCTTCAGTTGTTGGAGAGATACCATGTGTTTCCTTTTGCTCTTTTCTCATATTCTCCATCTGTCACAGAATTAACAGATAATTAACACAGAATTAATTACACTGTTTGCAACAACCTTTCCCTATCACTCTTTGTTCATTGTTGATTTTGTGTGGTTTGGGGGGGTTTAATGTAAAAGCTCTTTGACTCTTCAGGTGCTTTTGCAATAAGCACTTAAAAAATCAGACTTAATGGTGACTGTCCTTCAACTTTTTCCCCACCATCCATAAGCTTTATTCCAGTGATTCCTCAGTTCAGAGACAGTGTCTTATATTTCAGTTTAATAGCCCTTCTGTGGATTTAGGCAATTGATTTTTCAAATCCTTTAAATTTTCAGTGTTTACCATGCCATGAGTCAGGGAATTCTGCAGCTTGATCTATACTTTATACGAAAAAAAATCTCAGTTCCTGAGGCAGGGTTCCTGTCTCTTTGAATGCCCATGAGGGACTTGGAAGAAGCAACAAACAATTGTTTCATGCTTACTTACCTTCTTCTTGTCATTCATGATTTTATAGACCTTAATCAAGTCCTTTCTGATCTATATCTAAGGCTACTTCCCTGTTTATTCCTGGTATAGAAGGTCTTCTCTAGTTTTGATCATCCTTGCAGCACTCTTAAACCTTTTTCTCACTGTACTATATCCTTTCTGAAAGGAACAGGCCAGAAGTTTGCACAATATTCAAACTGTGAGCACACAGTATGTTTCTGTTAGTAGTATGACGACAATCTTCTGCTTTTTCCTCCATTCTGTTTCTAGGAAATATGAACGTTCAGTTCACTTTTCTGAGTGTGGTGGAATGCTGAATGAAGTGTTTTCCTTTGGGTTTCAGAGGACTATGTAAATTACTGACAGTATCCTCTCTATCTGCAGCTGCTGACGGAATGGTGTGTAATGAATTATGCTCAAGTGATGGCTGCTGGGGGCCAGGGCCAGACCAGTGTCTCTCCTGCAAGCGCTTCATCAGGGGAAGGACCTGCATAGACTCTTGTAACCTCTATGATGGGTAAGATATTTCCCTTGCACTTTTCCCTGAAGTTGCTGATTATACTGTTCAGGACTTCACCAAGAAAGTTGTTTTCTTTTCACATCAACCAATATCTGTTTCCACTGCCGATACTACTTATTTGGGGGTAAAATATATTGTGGGATAGGTTTTAAGGATTTCCAGATCTGAACTTGTGTAGAAGGCTTTACCTAGTATTCTGCTGACTAAAATTTTCATGCAACATGAAAAGTTTGTTGCACCTTTTGCATTGCATGGTCTGACATTTTATAGATTTAGACCTCAGTTTAGAATTGTTGTTGAGTGACGAGCCTTTTGGAGAACAGGCTTTAAAACAAGTGTTTATAGAGACTTAACTAAAGTCAGCACTGTGTTCAATGCTCTTTCTAATCCTTTCCTACCTGTTAGCCGTGTCTCAAATGTAACAAGTGGCTTCCTGAATCTGAGCCATGAGTGACAATTCTATAGATAAAAATAGAGAAAAGTGTTACTTTGTCCTGTTAATGAGGTCCTTATTTCTTAAGGAAAGGGGGTGGGGGAGGGGAACCCACTATAGTTTTATACTGGTAAAAAAGATATCTTCTGTTTCACCTGTCTGTGAATGACATTGCTGATGAGGCCTGGTTTTCAGCTGGTTTGAAGCAGCATCATGTCGTTAACAGAAGTGATTTCAGCTGGCAGTCTGCTGACTTCAGCGAAGCTGAAATTATTTCTACCAGGTGAAGAGCCAGCCATTTTGTCTCAGTCTCACTTGCTTTCTCCTAACCTGCCCGGAAAATACTTTCGTAGGGAATTTCGAGAATTTGCAAATGGTTCTGTCTGCGTGGAGTGTGATCCCCAGTGTGAAAAGATGGAAGAAAACATGATCACGTGCTATGGGCCGGTAAGAACAAAATTTGATATATTATGTGCTAGCTTGTTAAAGGGTGCTAAAACATGGGTGTTTTCTGCTTGTAGACTTAAAAGCAGCTGTTGAAAATTAATGTGAACAAAAATAGAAAACATGCATATTCTGCATGTAGGGAAGTTGGTACTGGTAATAAAGTTCTTTGGACCAGCCTCCTTAAGGAAGTGGTTTGAAAAGTTTTCCTTTTCTTTCCTCAGTTGTCTTAATGCCTTAGTGGTACAGATGCATGATTTTTTTTATATGACAGATAGCATGCAGTTGTGGTTTCAGTGCCCTTTTTTATCATTGCATTCTTTATACTCACTTCTGTCCTGTTCTACCACAAATTTGGTTACCTACCTTGCCCGCCACACCCCAAAAAAAAGAAAAAATGAAAAAAAGTGGGAAATTGTCTCAATCACTCAGCTTGAACAATATGTTGGGATGTTTGTTTAGGGGGTTTTTTTTCGTGGATCCTAAATGAATGTTAACTGTGGCTGTTACCTTTATAATGGCTAGTGAGTCTTCAAAGATTAGTGCTCTTTTGTGAGATAGACATTGTCTCTTTCTTTTAATCTTGGCAGTATACAAAAGACTGAAAGGCACAAGCGTCCTGGGCAAAGAGGAGTTGTACTTTAGGATCTTCATAACTGAGAAAACTTAACTCATAAATTATTTCTTTATTACTTTAACTTACCTACTAAATGGGAAAGGCATCATAATTTTTGTCATAATACTGTTTTCTGCAACACAGTCATAAAGTAAGAAGCTAATGTTTCAAGTATTCAACGCATGATGGAAATTTGGGTTTATAGCAGGGCTAAGTGCCCAACGTGGACACTAGATTCAGTTATATGCTGGCTTATCATCACAGCTTTAAAATTTTACTTTTATATTGTCCAGGAGCCTTGGTTTGTGGTTCATAACAATCTAGTCTATACACATAATAAGAAGATGGAGAACTTGTAGCTCTTCAGTATTGTTGTGACCAGTTACCACAGGGAGAATGCAGTGTGGAAAATAATTCTGGAGTGCAGAGGTAGGGGATCCTACTGAAAGGCCATTGCAGTTGCTTTTCAAATGTGGCTCAGTATGGATCAATGTTGAAGGAAAACCTGTTTAGAATCTAGAATTTAGTTGTATGCTCTACAGAGTAAGTTTATGGCCAAAAGTAACAGGATTTACATGTCTGCTGCTCCTTAACCGAGACTGAAGCTAATTCACTGTTCATTGGGAAATAAATGGTATTTTTTTATTGCTCAGTGTGCTGTCAATCTAGGACCTGCAATTCTGGTGTAGCAGGAAAAGACAGAGTAACTTGAATGCACCACATTTCTGTCTTTCTCGCTCCCAGGGTCCTGACCACTGCACAAAGTGTTTCCATTTTAAGGATGGTCCAAACTGTGTGGAAAAATGTCCTGATGGCTTACAGGGGGCCAACAGCTTTATTTTCAAATACGCTGATGAAGATCGTGAGTGTCATCCGTGTCATCCAAACTGCACCCAAGGGTAAGTGCAAATTCTGTGAAGTGAGTCATCCTATTTACTGTTTATAGCACATGATGATTTACATGCAGTTTGGCTTAGTAAAGCACTTGTTCCACTCCTGAAAACACAGTGTGTGCAGCAGTAATGTAACCTTTGATATTCAGGTTCTACTCATGAATGTCCAGCAGCTTATCAGAAGAAAACTTACCCTTTTGAAAACCATCGAGAACAACTTTTCACAGCAATGTTCTTTGCTTTCCTACTAGGTACCACTGGTTTGTAGCAAACACGACCATTTAAAGTAAAGTGTAATCCTGTAAAATGACTTCTAGTATTTACTTGTTAATAGAGTTTTTATCTCTGCTCCTTGGTATTGGTGAACTAAGCCAGCAGCACTACTGTGACATTAAAGTGTTATTGCACTCACTCTCCTTTTTTTTTTTTTTTTTTTTTTTTTTAATATATATATGGGGACTAATGCAAACAGTTTGTCTGAAGCCAGACTTTATACAGGAGTCTGAGTCTGAGGAGTAGTTTTTCAAGTCCTGTCTAACTGCCCAACATCACTTGTTGTATTTGGAACTATACAGCCCATGTATCTGAGCCAGAGTTAAGAATCTGTGCAACAAAATAATAGTAGTCACATACACAACTATTGTTTTGCGTGGCCTGCATAAGTTATAAATGTTTTTTCCATGAGACAGTTGGTAATGACCAGCGTACACAGAGAGAGGCAGCCAGGGGAAAAAAAGAAAACTCCAGCCAGTGAAATAATCTTCAACAAGAGGCTCTTATTGTTCAGCAGCTAAAATTAAACCAGTAAATTATTCAATGTAATCTTGATGTCAACAGCTGTTGCCATTCAAAACGAGACCTTTTGCTGGTTTTGCAAATCTAATTACAATAGAGACATTAGGGAAATGAAAGTGAGATCGCAAAGACACAGCCAGGATCTGTTGCAGATTTGTCTTCCCCTTAGACCCTTTAAATCAGTTAACACAGTAAGAAAAACGCTGCTACTGTGGAAGAAGAGTGTAAGAAGAAACAATATGAAAAGATGAGGTCACTTGAGGAGCTCTGGTTCTGGCTTTAGTAGATGGTGGAAGTGCCAGTTCTGATCGAATCTGACAAACCCAGCTATGGATGACAGATTTACTGTCCACCTTGCCAGCTTTGCTGGCCTTTCAGAAGACCAGGGTGTGACAGATCTTCCCATTCACTCCTCTTTTTCTCTGCTGGTCTAACTAATCTAACTATTAATGGTCTTTGTGGCACAACTGTTTTTCTCCAAACCAGGAAGGGAGCAGAATGTTTCCATGCCTTTCCACTTCTTCATGTGCATCAGTATTTTGCAAGTGGCTAGTAGTTTTCATCTCCCTGGGTAGAATAGGATCAGGGAGAGAGGCTTTTATGCCTTGTGATGAAAATCTGCTGTTCTAGTTCATAAACAAATAGGAAGGGCATCAGGCAGTTGTAACCAAGCTTGTTGGTATTCACTGGCAGCCCTTGGTGACACAGGGTTCCTTTGTGCTGAGTTATGTTGTCATTTAGTCCTTGAACTTTCAGTTTTCCCTTTTTATTTTCTGCAGCTGATTGGGTGAAAGAATGGCTCATGTAGCATCATATGCCGATCCCCCGAGAAATGAAAAACTACCACTAGTAAAAAGGCTAGAAGTCTCACCCAGGTTACATATGCAAAGGTATGGTTATCTCCCAGAGGAGTAGCTATCCCTTTGCCACAAGTCAAAGACTATTCCTCATAGAAATCCTTAATTTCTTATTAAAAACAAGTTAACACGTCTATTCTTAGGTATTTTGTTACGCCTCATAAAAACAATACCCCACCATCCCCCATGTCTGAGAAAGCATGGGTGTTCTTTTCAAGTGTTACTAAAGACTTTCTGACATGTTTCATTATGTTCATGAAACTGTTAATGAATACCAAGTTATTTGGCATTTATGAATTGTCCATCTTCCTGCCAGTGTCGTCAGGGGTATGCCCACATACAGTATGCCCACAGAGAGAAGGGAAAAGTTACTCTCTTGCCTTTTCTCCTTCAATTCTGAATTCTCTAGCTTCATACTTTCATTCTTCTTTTAAAAATTAGTATTAAAGTTACCCTCAGTCAGGATTCTTCAGTGAAATAGGTTGTGGAGGGAACACATCTTGATATTTGGCTCACGACTGAATACTACAGAGAAAATGTAATTTTACTTCATCTAGCATGTCTGTTCTCCTCTCTGTCAGATCAATTGCTGGAATAAAACTGATGCCCTTGCACTGCAGCTTGGATACTCATCAAAAAGTGTTGAGCTGCTGCAGAGCAGTGCTGCCAGCAGTGCTGTTCACTTTGAATCAGGCTCCTTGCTAAAATGGATTGTTAGTTCTCATACGTTGTTTCTAGTCATTGCCACCTGTTGTTGTCACCAAGGAAGATACCTGTCCCACCTCTGCATTTCCTGTGAGCGTTTTGCCAGAATTTCATCATGGCATTTGCAGGCGACTGCTTTACACCCTAGAGCATGAGATTTTGATAACACCATTCTCCTCCCTTATTCAAGTACAATGACTGCTTCTGTTAATAGGTGTGTAATTATCCAGCCCTGTTAATGATCTTATATTGACTGAGGGAACTATCAAGGAGTGACTTCCTTGGATACGAGAACTGTGCTTTTGGCCTTACATCTCCATGATGTATCAGCTATTTGAAGACAGTTTGGAGCAGATCTGAGGCACAGGGGACAGCTATCCCATTTAGTTCAAGAGAGTCAGAGAGCATTTGGCACCTCTTCTTGCAGAGCTAGCCAAAATGTAACACTTTCACAAAAATAAAATACTAATTCTATAATAGCATTTGACATTCTGCTTCCTTGCTGGGCAAGACACAAATGGGAGATCTCACTGTACACCTCCCCTCATTATAGAAATGCATTTTCTCACACAGCTTGTTGAAGGAAGTGTATTACTGTTCTCCAGAACATTATTTTCCTTCTAAGCCAAGACCAGAGAAGTGATGGGAGCCTTATCAACACATATGTGATCCAGAAAGGATTTTAAGGCAAATGTACTGTCTTGCCTCTAAAGCTTAGGTGTATTTTTAGGAAGGTATTATGTATTCCAGATGAAACAATAATCAAATTCAATGGCAACAAACTCTGAATAAGAAACTTACTATTCTGATGATGCAAAATTTCTTCCTACCTCCTGCCTCACTCAGTTCAACTTCCTTACTATCACATCAGTATGCACTTTGTGTTAGCTACGTAACCCCCTGATTTTGAGTTGTCTGTCTTTATCCATGGCAATAGCTGGGTGACCAGGTGATTGCCAGAACTAAGGTTTTCTCCTGTCCAGAGTTAATCCATTTATGCCATTGTATAATCAGTTTTGTTTTCTTTCCAACAACAAAGACTTTTGAGAATTCATCTGACTAAAAATGGCTTTGCTACTCCACATCTGTGAACACTTAAGACCCCACCATTCAAGCTTAAGGAAAACTGATGAAAGGCAGTATTTGTGACAAAGGGGAAACAGCATTGTTTCAGGAAAAAGCAGTTGTTACTCGAACTTTCAAAACTGTTTTAATTTGTCATTTTGTTTCAGAGGATGATTATCTGTAAAGCTAGGATGAGCTCCAAATGTGATTTTCTGTATAAACTGTATTGGACTGTTGCAAAGTACTGAATATATCATTAATAAATTGGCATGTCTCACTTAACAAGTTCATTTTACAGAGCAAACTTGGAAATGAAAATATCGTTCAGACTCCAAGCAGAAAGAACACTGGGGGTGAATGGAATACCAGTGTGATGTATAATTGTGTCATTCTTGTACTTTTATGTGTCAAAAAGCCTGAAACCAAGGAGGTTACTTTCAGAGGAAAAATAATTGATGACTTGGTGGCGCAAAATAACTTGTTAATAAATATTGCCATTACTCACACAGTATTGTATTTTCCCACATGTAATCACAACAGCCAGTCAGAGAGTAGGAAGCTGCTCAACTAGGAGCAATGGAAATTGCACCTGGACAGAGTTTTCAGTTTGGGGCTGGGGAATCCACGGAAGAAGATTACAGGTTTAAATAAAAATCGATAGTATTTCAACTCAGAGTGGGTGAGGTCTAAACAGCGCTCTCTTCTTGGATTCAAGTCCTGTTCTCCAGACGTCTAAGAGAATAAATGTATAGATGTGAAATGACTTCAAGACAATAGGCTCTTTATGTTAGTCTGCCAGTTGTCTGAACTAGTAATGCTCTCAGACCTCTAATTTGAAGAGGGCCGCCTTTTTATTTATAGCAAGAGTCTGAGCTCAGCTTCTCATGACATGCTAGCAAATGGAAGATCTGAACAACTTTTTTTCAGCCTCCTTCATTACTGAACTGGTTTTCTGCAAATTGCTGAGAATTCCATGAATGGAAGAAACATTAGATATGTTTAAGAGTGGTTAGAATTCAAACAGTCCTGAATTCTGAAGTCTTGAAGCCTGGGACAGCTGGGATTTAAAAAATACCTGTCAAGATTTCTCTCCAAGTTTTTGAACTGTGTTTAAATCTATCCTTTCTGTTTATGCGTTATCTAGCCACCTGGGTATTTAATGAATCCTTTTTATGTCTGCACATTTTCTGAAGGAAACCATTATTGAGGAAATCCTTACAATTTGCGTTTGCATGTCAGTTTTTATGCAAAAATGAAAATTCAAGTAAGCAAACAACTGGTAAGGTTCGCTATCATTCTTCTCTCTTTGATGGGCAGGTAAGGGGAAATTTAATTCACTGAATTTATTTTATAATGGCAGAGTGATAGCTAATTTAAATGCAGCAAAAGTTGATGAGTGGCAAGCAATGGTGAAGTGGAAAGAAGATCTCATGGGAGCATATTTGAACTCTTTCAGATTTTTTTACATGCATATCCCTCTATCAAAGCCAAACTGAAAGCAGGAGACTTTAAAAAGAGTTCGGAATCATACCTTAAATTTCAGATGCTTCAACATAAGTGAGTTTCAGTCTACTGATGTGTCAGATCACTTGCTCCTGTATACAGCCAAAGAGCCTTTAATAAAATGGCTCTGAGGTCTTGTTAAAGAGTTTTAATAAATGGTTTGGTTTCCTTAAAATCCTGAGAGCAAGATGCTCCACATGGCTACAGAGGGACGAGTTGGGCATTCAGCACTAAAGGGTGCCAGGTTGTTTTAACCCCTAAAAGTTTAGCTTTGCATATCTGTCTCCGAGAATCGTGGCTGCTGTGTAAATGTGACTTGCTATTTGAATGCAGTGGGCCTAGGACACCACTTCAGTGCTCTTCATGTGGGCAAGAAAAATCCATGCATATTCATGTTTTGCAAAAAGACTTTCCCCATGGTTGTGCTTTAGTGGTGCTGCATAAAGTGATTCCCTGCATTTCTGTTGCCTTTGTTGACCACCTGTTGATTTTGCAGGTGGAGTACTTTTGGCAGCATCTAAGGAAAGCAGAATAAAATGCCTGAATCAGCTGACAGTATTTTTCTGGGTTTTGTTGATGGGAGTTCATCCTTGAGCTTCCCTGATAAAAGTGTAGTCAGCTTCAAAAATATTTCGCAGTTGCCCTAGCTAGGAGCTTAGAACAGAATGAACAATTGCATCAATTACAGAAAGAAAAAAATTTTGCATTGTGCTCTTGAAGGTCTCATCTTACAACCTAACAGCTTTTGTGCAGTAATCACTGGTTTGATGATTCAGACAACATCCAGAAAAAGCAGCTCTATTGTCAGGACACCTACGTATGCCGGTGAAACCTGCTTTAAGTGTTGTTTGAGCCAAGATATGTCCAACCTTGAGTGCTGTTGCTATTACTGTTCCCCTTGCAAGCTTGTTTTTCCCACAAGCTATAATTCTGTGGTGACTTGGGTCTCTCTTGAGAATTGTAATTAAGAATGTGGCACAAAGAGGGGATTCCAGCTTCTTGGATCTGTAAATAACAGGTTTCTCTCTTTCTCTCCCTATTTTCAATTTGGATTTGCTGCAGGTGCATAGGGCCGCATATTGAGGACTGCATTGGCCTGATGGATAGGTACTTGCTGAGTGATCGTTCCCTGTATGTCTTCCATCCTCCACGTGTGGACAAGGGTGCATGCATGTGCATGTCCTTGTGAATGGCAAATGACGTCTTTTGTTCTGTAATTGCCTGCAGGTGTAGAGGTCCCGCTAGTCATGACTGCATTTACTATCCATGGACACGACAGTCCACTTTACCACAACATGCTAGGTAACATCCACCACTTCTCCGTTTTTGTATACAAGGTCCTTCCCTGTTTGCCATCGGAATGTTATACTATCCAGTTTGTTCAGAAATGCAAATTGGGGGGAAAAAATAATTTGTCCTTAAGATATGTCTCTGAACATCCAAATTAACATTTCCATTTGAAAGCAAATTAAATATCTTACTCAGGCTGATTGGAAAATGATATTAAAAAAATAAATTAAATTAATAAGTATTCAATTCTGAAATCTTCTGCAGACATTTATGATTCTTGATGAAATTTTACTAGAAGTAAACATACTGAAAACTCTGGTTAAATTGGAATTTAGTATTTTTCCATTTGTTGGTTTTTTTTTGTTTAAAGTGGTACTTAAAAGCAAATGAAGCTTTTTCTTCCATACTTCTCTGGGAAAAAGTAAATGTTTCAGCAAAACTGAATTTCTTCCTTAATTCACGTAACACTATTATTTATTTGTTTTTTTCTTTTTTCTGTTAAAAAAAAATCATAACCTTGCAGCGATTTTATTTCTCAGTAATGACAATCGAAACAAATTAATGTAGGAAGGCTCCCAAAACATTCCGGTTATACTCCACATTTTTTTTTCATGAAAGCTCTTCGTTGCCATTGCGTTTGTTTATTTCTAAAATCAAACTGGTTAGTATGACTTCCAGGCTTTCCAGACTGTCCTGAGCTAAGACTGAATGAGTATATCATTTCAATCAACTTCACCTCATTAAGGATTTTACTTTGGGGTTTTTTTTCTTGTCTTTAAAAAATGATTTTAAGGTTGCCTTTCCTTCCTAGTTGTGTACCTAATGTGAGTATTTCCATTTCTAGTGGTTGAGGGAGAATATGTTTAGACTTGAAAAACAGTACTCTATAAATGCTATCAAACAGTAAGCTTGTTCAATTGAATCAATCATAATTTGGATTTAATTCATGGGCCAATGAATAAGCAATAGAAGAAAACTTAAGTTTTTCACTATTCCAATATTTATTTTTAATCTTTCTGATCTAGGATATCCAGTTTGAGATAATTCTGGGGGGGGCTCATTTTCAAATGTATTCATCGAAACAGAGTTTCCCAAAACAAGCAATCAGGTCTCCATGTTGTCAATTTTACTCAAAGTACAAATACAGGAAACGTATTATTTGCATGAGTTTAAGGGGCTTACCAAACTACAGAGAATGAAGACCATGCTGAAATTCTTCACTTTAGTATCCAATTTAAAAATAACATGTTTCATCAATTGGATTTTTAATCGGGTTTTGAGGAAGGATAAGGACTTTATACTAGGGAGACAACTTGTTTGCTCTAGTGTGACTCTCTTACAGTGTTGTAGGCTGCTTGCTCTGGCTTCCTCTGTTAGCCCCAAAACCAGTCAGAGCTTGTTCTCCATTTAATTCAAGTGGTATACCTAAAAAACTTACCTTTCCATTGAAAATGTTTAGGTAGTAGTAAAGTTTCTGGAAGTACTACCAAATACCCACTGAATTTGATGGGAAGACTCCTGTTAATCGCAGTGGGTGTTAGGTTGGGCCCTATATTTAAAAGTGAAATTAAAGAAGTGGAAGCATGACGTGATGACACAACACTAGTGAGGTGCCAGACTTCAGCCATGTGTCAGCAGGCAAAGTTTATTTTGCTTTTTATGTTGTATAAATCATAGGTTTTGTCTCCTTGAATCTACTGTCAAGGTAGTAAAGCAAATTACCAAGGAGGGGAGGGTGTTTGTGACAGGATTAAAGCAATTGTTTTACTCCGCTCAAGTGAGTGATTTCCTGCTCTGTTCAGTCTGAGGGGGAAGACCCTCAAATGTTTCCTTAAGATCGGATGGACCTTTCCCCCCACCCCAACTTTTCAGAATTTATTTAGGGAAAGTTATACTGTATTTAAATGTCAGTATGTATGTGTTCTTTCACATTCAAGCCAAAGGAGGAAGCTTCATGCCTTTATGTTTATTAGATTAGTGAAACTGTGCATGGGTTTTTTTGGTGAAAATGGTTCATTTTGTTTGGGCTAAAAATGGGCAAAACTGCATTGGCAAAGTGATACTTCTTATTACAGTAGGGATGTCAATCAAAAATAGATGTGTTTCACTCAGAACCTTCTTAAGTCCCTTTAAGAACTGCATGCCCTCCCTAGACTTACAGACCTTAAAATCATTAATAATCAGTTTTACCCTTATCCATGTTGATAACACCATGAAAGAAATTGTTCCTTTTCTTTCAAGTTTTGGAGTTTGCAAATAGATTTTGCCATGATCCATTGACTTGGGGGCTTTTCTAAGTGTCTGGTAAGCTAGCAAAGGAATTCTTAGTGTTTAATAAAGATGAATTTGATATGCATGATGTGGCCTGTTTTCCAGACGACAAGTGAACCTTCAGGTTTTCTGCTTATGTTTGGCCGTTATATTTTGTAGGGGGAAATCCTTTCCTTTGGCATTGCATGTCTTTCTCATAGGTCTTTGGGTTTTAAAAAACTTTTAGCTTCAATAGAGTTCTGTCCAAAAGAATGCAAGAAACCCTTTTCCCATTTCCACCTCAGTGCCACATATAAGGGCTATTTTAGCCCTTTTCCTCTAGAGTACTTGATAGATTTTTTTTCAAATGACTGTTAGGTTATCTGCTGGATCTCGTGGCCTTTTTTTTTCCCTGTGAGAGCCCACGTTTATTTTCAACATGTTCAGTTTGTCCTCGCAAAGGCTTTCACTATATTCTGAACTGCCAGAAAGAGTTCAAAATGTAAAGGAGAAGTCACAGGAGAAATTAGTGCCTCTTCTGTTTGTGCTTAGTTGCAAATTCTGGTTATTGTCATTATAACTCTGAATTTCCCACAGTGGAAATTATGTGGCAGGAAGGCTTTTCTTTCCTCACGTTTGTGAACATATTCTTTCTGTATTTGTACCATGTTTAATTTATAGTGTCCCTATCACAATGTCGTCTGACTGTAATTAGTGTGATTGACTGAGTTGGTTTGCTGAGCCAGTTTTCTGGCTGACCTCGCTGGGCTGCTCACATGACAGAGGCCCAAAGGAATGGGATGGGCCTTGCCAGCAGGGAATTCCCTGTGCAAGGTGGAGTCCTTATAGCTGGCACGTAACTTACATGACTGCTTCTTGGTCTTCCTTTCTGTTTCCTTCCTTCATTCCCTGCCATGCTGAGAATCTCAGCCCAGGGAACAGAGAGGAAACCGGAGCCTTGTGTCCCAGCTTTTCTCAGATGCTTATAGCTCTTCCTATTGTTCTCCGCCTTTTGGGAGCGGGGGGAGTAGATACTAGATTGTTACTGTAAGACTTCAGTTTGGGTTCCCCCTTCTATATCAACCTTTCCCAGAAATCACCAAAGTAAAGAAGGAAAGCAGATGGAGACTGTGGTTTCCCAGGGTGCCCAAAGGAGTTAGCCATCCTCCTTTCCCACCCCTTGCTAGAGTGACACTCCTTCTTTCAATACCTTCTGACAATTGTAGTCGGTTTCTCTTGAGTTGCAACAGCATATTTGTTAGCTCTGGAACAAAGGGCAAAAAGAGGAAGTATGCCTGCTTCAAAGATTTGGATAACCATTGCCTAAAAGGAAGATTGAAAGACTAAAAATAATACTCTGCTGTTCATTAAGAAAATTACTCTAGGCAGTCACAAAAGGCTGAATCTTCTACATTGCCCTGCTCCCAAATCCACCAGAAAAGCTTAGCTAACTGTTATTGAAGCTAGGCTGTGGACAAAGTCTTTACTTAAATTATGAATTTTAAATGTGTTCATCTTTTCTGTGATTCATTCAGTTTAATGCTAAGAGAGAAGGGATCATCAAAGAAGAAATGAAGTTTCTATTTTCTGTTGCGTAAGAGACTGCAAATCTGAAGATACAATCAGAATCATGTGGTAGATATGACAGGAAAGAACTAGCACCTTGATGTTATTGGTCTGAGTAAGCTGATGTCTGTCTCTGTTTATGCCCTAAGAAAATTTCATTCACATTTCCCTTTTAACTAACAGAAACTAATTAGCCAAGACCACCGTTGTCAAGTGGTTACATAAAATGATGGTGTAGACGTTAACTCCAATTACAATCCTAATGCTAGCTTTATATCAACAAAGAATGTCCTTTCAAGAAATCATCACTTCCTGAGCAAAAAAAGCTGGTTTTATGTACTGCGTATGTGTGCAAGAGCTAATTAACAGTAAACCCTATGTAATGCAGACAAATCCTTTCATAGCTGTTTCGTACCCCTGCACAGTATGACTTCAATAGAATTTCACAGCAGCTCTTGAGTAGATGATGGGGAAGGGAAACCACCTCTAATAAACCACTTATGTTCATTGCTTTTATGTCGCTCCGTTCCATTGCTTGGAGGAAAGCATTCCATATGCTCTGTATTTTTATAGAATAATTATAGTCATTCTGGAGGGGAAGAGGAAGAGAATCTCTATATAAAATTAGAGGAAAAATAGGATCTGCAAGTACAAACTGAGCTACGTTACTTGATTGGTAAAAGATGCTACTCTTGAGAGACTTTTTGATATGGAGCTCTCTGATGCTGTATCAGAACAGAGCAGTTGAAGAAACATATTTATTTCCATTTTTCAATAATCAAGACTAGAAAACCAGACTGTTTCTGATCCTGCCTCTGTGGGTTGGATAGAGCTTATGCTTGATCTGTTATGGGCGGACTGACAGAGAAATCCCTGTTCTGTGTGAGGACTTGCTGTGGGCACTTTTATTGTTGCAAAATTTCACTGTCTGGAGCTTTAGGAGGAACACATTTTGAGTGCTCCTGTGACATGAATGAAAGTCACTCCAGTGATTTCTTGAGCTCCCCCACTTTTTACCACTCCCACATAGTAAGACTGGCCTGCTTAGGAAAGGAGCTAGGTGGGGTTTCCTTCTTTTCTGCTGTACGGATCTGACCACAGATAAAAAAGCTCTCACTGTATTAAAAATTCTGCTCTATTACATGGTCAGAAAGATTTCTATGGGATCTGCAAGGGTTTCTACTTAATCTACCTTACTCAGCAGGGTTGACTGATGTAGTTTCATGGTATGATTTGGTAGGATCTGCGACTTGAGCGAGAAATAAACTGTTAAGGTTGGACAAGTGAAGGAACTAGTAGCAACTGTCACGCAAGAGCTTTTGAAAATCCATTCTGTGTCTCCAGTAATCTGAGGATTCTGTTTGAGAGTGCAGAGGACAGAGTAAGGTGAGCAATCTGATGTTTTTACTAGTTTGTTACACAAAGAATGGAACATGAGTGAAACACTCTTGCAGTATATTGAGACTGTTGATAGACCAAGTTTCTCAGCTGCTGTGCTCATTTGATGGGTTTGGGTAGTGTTCATGATCACACAGTGGTGCATGCCAAACAGAGAAATGTCACAGTGAGGTTTCAGAACTTGCCTTAGCATGTCTTCTTGTGGATGGCAGTCCTTTTTGTCTCATTAGGTATGTCCCAGACCTTGTGCCTTCTTCAGCTGCTGAGCTCTGAAGAGCCATTAGTGCAGCGTCCAGTCTTACAAAGTAAGCAAGCAAGCAGGTTTCTTGCAGGGACATGTATTTGGTCTGCTTAGCGCACAAGGTAACATCATGAATTTCATAGTACTTCTGTTCCCCCTGAACTTCATGCTAACTGTTCACTAAGTCCTACCACTCCGTGGCTTGAGTACCAGGTCCAACTTGGTGAGCTGTATGCAGTTTCGTTCTATGTATGTATGCATAGCAGAGCTATGTGCAGCACCAACTTAACGGTAAGCTTCTCAGTTATATGAAGTGTGTCATGGGAAATACACAGAGTGCACTAAACACAATATTTAGCAAGCACTGGAGTTCTATCAGGTCATACCCACATTTCTTTGCAGAGATTTCTCAATAAAAGTTGTGGCTTTTTCTTTGCTACCACAAGTTGCAAAAAAAAAAAAAAAATCAAATAAATTTAAAATAAGTAAATTATTTGTTCAGAAAACTGACTACAGTATTTGTGCTGAAACTATGAGCAGAAAAAATAAATAGTGATTAGGCCAGACATGATAGGTCACTGCTGAAAGACAAGAAGTATTAGGAAATCCAAACTGAAAATGATTTGTTAAAATGGAAAACAACACACAGCCCTATTGCAGAGGTCACTGCTTACATTCCTTATCAGGCTGCATAAGCTTGTGTTGTGTGTCTCTACTGGTTCAGCTACACAAATAATATATGATGCAGAAATAAAATTGTGCCATAAAGAAGTGACCTTATTATAGAGCAACAGTACATATTTCGCTGCTCTCCAATGGGTTTCTTTTATGGCTTGAAATGAGGATTTAATTTAGATTTAATGTCGTTATAAATTAATTATCTATTATTAAAAATAGATTTGTAGAGCTTTAGAAATATGTAAGATGTAGAGTTGTTTAAACCTCAATGAATGGTTTCTTAATAATTCATTAATATTTAACATGTAATAAATCGGGACTAAAGCTTGCAGTCTTACGTCCAATCTACCTATGTAATGCAGGATTTGTCGCTCTTTCATATTTAGACAATTTACATGACAAATGTATTTGAGTTTAGAGTCCAGCCAAGGCTTAATTCTCTGCATTCTGGCTTACTCACTATGACCTGTCAGGTGATAAAGGAGCTGCAATTCTTGCACAAAATGGGAAGCTCTTGGTTGGAGTTCTTTAGAATAGTATGTTTGTAGTGCTATGCTTGTGTTGTAAGTATGTATACAGTCAAGTCTGCTTAATTAGATCTCTTCAGATCAAAGTTAGTATGTCAAGCCATGTAAACTACTGTGGGTAGGGACTGCATTTGCATTGGGGATAAGTTTATTCCTTTCTGGTATCTATAGAGTAATTTTGCAAGAATTTCCCTCCATGCATTCTTTTCCTTTTTTTTTTTTTTTTTTGGTTTACATACAAAACGTGTACGTTCTACTTCTCAGTTAATTTGCAACAGTTTTTCCAGCATTAGATCAAAAATAGTAGATGACTCATTAATGGTGATAATACAGTTCACAGTCAGTCTTTTTAATTTGTTTTTGCAGAAATGGAGACACCAGTTTTGAATTTGGTAAGACATTTCCCAGTTTTACTGGTGTGTAGCCTGCTAACACAACGGTAAACTAATAAAACAAGCTATAGGTTTGAAGGAATTAAAATTCTTATGTCCTTGGGTGCTATGTGTGGAAAGTTGTACTGCAGTAGTTACCACAAGTGGGAAGCATTATCACGAATACCAGCAGCCATGCAGGACCAGAGCATAAGTAAATCAAGCCATCAGATCAAATTATCTTACTATTTTTTTTTTCCTGTCATGCTGTAAAGTAAAGTAACAGGGTGGGAAAATGTCATATAAATTATATGTACCATTGGGCTTTTTGTATGAAAGGTTTCAAATAACTACATTCAAATTGTAGTGGAAAGGGAACCTAATAGTAAACTCATTTCCCACGTAATGCCCTCTTGCTGTTAGTTTAGCTTAATTTGCATTTTTTTTTACAGAAAAGTAGAGATATTTTGACTCTGTTCTACCTTGTTATAATGGTAGTGGATAGAGTTGAACGAGAATGTAGACCCTGTACCTTCAGAAAGACTGACTGTTTTCTCAGCACGGTATGTTAAGGAGGCTTTAGAGAAGGGCCACCAGGAATAATTAAAACTTTATGCATTGTTCCTTGTAGTGAAGAAGTTCGGGAGCTCAAACAGCTAAAGCTTATTTTGGCTGAAGGTTACAGTGTAGAACCTGATTATCATCTAAAAGTACATAGGGAAGGAACAAAAGTTTGCTTAAGATGGCACTAGTCTAGCAGGCTGAAAAGGATGGTAAGGTGTCTGTCTGTGGGATAATTAAATGGATGAAATCTTACAAAAGACACATTCAAAAAAGAAACATGCCAGTGCGTTTCTAAGGAGGATTATTAATCCCTGGAATGATTTTTCCTGGTACTGTTCTATTCTCCAGCACTAGACTTGTAAAATCAAGACTGGAACTTCTTGCAAGCATGGTGAATTTGTGCCAGTCTTGTAGGCTTTGCTGTACGGATACTCAGGCCAGAGGATTGTGCTGGTTCCTCCTGTCCTTTATAGTGTGTGACATAACACTTTTGTCTGTGACGATAGTTTCCAGCTATGATCAGCTCTTAGCTCGTGCTCTAAGTTGGGATACAGAGTTCCTCTTTTGAATTTTTGTTCCTAGTACCAAGTTGTACACAGACAAGCAAATCCAGCTGCTGAATACTGGGCTTCGGTTCCTGTCAGCTTTGGTGAGGCACAGAGTGAGAGTACCATGTGACTTTACACAAGGTTTCTGTTATGCTGACATATTTTTATTCGTTAGCAGTTATGTCAGTCAGAACTCTGAGTTTTCGGACTGTCCTTTGCTAGGGGAGAGGAGAAACTAACATCTTAGCTGTTTGGCTGAACTGTCTTGCATCATGCCTGTATTCACTTGAATGAGACATTTGTTTTGAATAACTATAGCAGCATTTTTGTGTGTTAGTGGTTCAGCATTGTTATTTGATGTTGTACGACTGAAGGCAAATTGTTTCCCTTGACAAAGTTTCTCCACTAATGACATAATTTGGAAGGTCTAATTTGTCCATCTCTATCAGGTATTCTAAGCCTTAGGTACTAGTGAGGACCTTAAGTATCTTATATTGTTCTACAGTGCAGACTCATCCCTATGTTGTTGGTTTTTTTTTTCCTCTTCCTCCACTTCCTGTCCCTCCCTTCCTTTCCTGGAAGATGCTTTGGTAGAGCTCTGTGTTTGGTACTGTGAAGTTTTAGAAAGCGTGGTATCTAGATACTCTTTTTTTTTTTTTTTTTTAATGTAACCTTTGAAACTGACGTTTTCTTTAGGAATGACTGTACTCTTGTCAAAAAACTTCATGCTTTTTTTCAATCTGATATAAATTTTTAATGATGCCATCCACACACGGGTGAACAAGTGCTTTTGCAGTCTTATTGGCTGTTTAATCAATAGAAGATAATGCAGATAATTTCTCTAGTTATCTGACATTCCGCAAATGATCAAACAGGCAAGAAAAGATTGTGGGATAATGTGAAAAGCAGGTGCTGGATAGTTCTGATTGAGCTTTTCATTGGCAGAGAGTTGTGAGGAGCTTACTATGTATTGCCTGTACTGGTATGTCTCTTGGCAGAGCTGGTAATCCCTCCACCTGAAGAGTTGTGGCATTTATGCAGAAATTTGAGAACTAATTCAACTTTGTTATCAGAACAAAGGCCATCCTTTGGTTAAACGCGGTCCAGTTATGACATAGTCCCTGACTTGTAAATCATTAGAAGTTTTTCTTATAGTACCTGCAAAAAAATTACCTGAAGCGCAATCAACCTTTTAAATAAGAAGTGTGAACTTTTTCCTCCAGTAATTTTTCTTAGACTTCCAATACCCTGCCTGTGACAGTCTGTCTATTAGAAACACAGGCCATTAAAGCGATATACCAAGGTGTTACTTGCCTCTTAAAATGCTTGCTTGGATTTTCATTACATTTTATTATTTCACTCACTGTTCCATTTTAACTCATAGTTGTCTACTTGTAGCAAATGATGTTTAGATACGTCACTGAAATTGAGTATCACAGATATTTCTTAGAAGGTACAGAAGCTGTAAAGCAACAGAACATGAGTGAAAAGGAGAGGTAACAACGGAAAAGTTGAAGCAAACAAAAGGATAGAGGATGTGTTTTTAATTGTTACCCCTGTTTTGCTCCAGTTAATGCTGTTAAGGTTCAGCCAAGGTAGAATCTGTAGGCATGATGTCAGTGTTGCTGAGTACAGTCTTACAGGTCATGCTGAAGAGGAGATGAGACATTGAAATCACTAGTTTTGGCAGTGTAGCATTTTAGTCTGCAAATTAAGCTGAAAATAATGCTGGGAGCATGGTCCATGTTGTACGGATCCTGTAGGTTTGGTTAGAAGCAAAGAAACAGCGATGACATGGTAGACTGGAGGGAAGAGGACTAATTCTAGTTGGGCAATTCACCAGCATGGCAGTGGCCAAAGTGGTCTTTTTGAAGTTCCCAGTATGCTTGAATCAGCCTTTGGAATATTTTCTGTTCATTTCAGTGGGCATTGCTTTGTGCAATTGAATGAACTTCCTTAAAGAAAATGTGTATCTTTCAGAACTGTACTGCCTCTTCCCCTGCCCCTTATGGTCTGATGCGAGGGAAGTAAAAAGTATTCCTGCATTAAAAATGGACCACTAGTTGTAAGTGTGCATAGTCTCAATCACAGTAAGGATAATAGACAAAGAACAGATTGAAGATATTGTATTCTAGCTTTAAAATAGCCCCATCTCCTGTAGATATGTTTTTCCCTCCCGCATGACAGCAGTATCCTCTGCATGCATCTGACTTGTATGCAGGCTAAGTTCAGTGCTGTCTCACCACTTCAGCTTTACATGAACTCCCTCTGCTTTGATTTCCTGAGTCAGGTTCCAAATTCCAAACTTTGGGGTGTTTGAGTCATATTTTAATCAATGGACCTTTAAAATAAGGGGACTCTTTTCCTTTCCAGGAAAACTCCAGTGAGAAAAAGGCAATTACTAAGAAAGCAAGCCAAAATCTATAGATGTAGCAGTATGTTTGTGTGTATTCTTTCTCACTGGTTTCATCTGTTTTTTTGTGCTCGTCTCACTTAAATACTTCAGTTACATATATTTTTGGAGTGGAATGAGAGGCAATCCCTCTCTCCCTTATGACAGAGGCAAAAGAAAATATGTCTGAGCCTTCTCTGTCTTTGCTTTCTTGAGCCCTAATGAACTTCAGAAGCTGTGAGACCTAAAAGGCACAAAAAGTCAGCAATATCCACTGTCTGCCGGAGAGGCTGGTACTTAGGTTTGGGGGTTTAGTGGCAGAGGAAGCAGTTTGAAGCTGCAAAAGGAAAAAGAGATTTTTAAGATGGATCACTGTTTCCCCAGATGCTTGACTTGCCCTGGTCTGGAAGTTTAGCAGCTGTTGGAAGAGGCGTATTTTTAATATTTGGAAGATGCATAGATAAGGTGATATCAGCAATAAATTCTGGAATGTTCTATCATACTGAAATTTGGGAGAAGGAAGAGTTGTTTTACTAAATGATCATTTGCCTTTATGTGGGCCATACTGTACTGCAAAATAATCATAATAAAACAGCTGTTGTAGAGTCTAGGTTACTCTGAGCAGTATCCTCACCATGGACACAAGCTGTTTTTCTAATCAAGTCACATCTGTGACTATCAAGATGATGGGAGGTTGCTGTGTACATAGACACACAAAAAAATAATCATCAGCAGAGCTGAGAATAGAAGATGAGGATAATATTCACAAAGACTGGTTTCCCGTGGCTCAGTACACAGCCAGTGAAGTGAAATAGATTCCTTTGGGTGGCTATGGATGAGGAGGAGGGGAGTGAAGGGTGGGTGGGTTTGGAGCTTCTAAGTTGAACTTTTTTGAATGGCCTCTGGGGGAAATGCTGGCAGTGGGATGATGACTAGAATTAAGAATTGCAAGGTACACCAGAGCTTCTCTCTGCTCCGCTTGGTGATGTAAGTACTACTGGGAGATGTCTGATAAGTTATGGATAGAGAAAAATTTAGAGGCATATTATTGTATAGGAGATGATTCTGTATAAGCCTTGTTGTCAAAAGGATAGTCTCAATTTTATGTGAGTTATTCCCCATAATCAAATGGGATTTTCTAATGATTGATATAATTTGTGTTGGGCGTTTAGGCAGAATGCTGTCCTTGTAAAATAGTAGTGATACATCAGAAAGCAGCATCAGGCATACTCAGAAATAAATTCCTTATACCCTGCTCTTTATCTGCTTTGGATTTTCCTCAGTATTTATGAGTGCTGGCGGCATTTATTCCCTGCCATGCTCCATAAAGGTAAATTATGCATATTTAGAGCTCAAATGAGGAGTAGCTAAAA
This sequence comes from Falco peregrinus, assembly GCF_023634155.1. Taxonomy (NCBI): domain Eukaryota; kingdom Metazoa; phylum Chordata; class Aves; order Falconiformes; family Falconidae; genus Falco; species Falco peregrinus. The sequence continues at coordinate 11,114,341 of NC_073728.1, forward strand.
TGTATGTTGAAGTTAACAGCATCATAGCCATTACTAGTATTCTAATAAATGTCTCAAATGCTTATTTATATATACATTTATACCAGTGCAGAATGAAGTGTTACTACACTGAAGTGTTACTATTTTGATTTAGAATTTGAGGGAAAAAATTTAATAGTGTGTATATATATATGTATGAATGTATGTAATACATGTGCAGTGTATGGGTGTGTATTTCCAAACACATTCTTCTACAAATCCCACATGCACTCCAATCTCAAACATAGGTCCAAAAGATGCTGTAATGCTACCACTTGCTTAAAAACCTTAGCTGAAACCCATGTAAGCTGTATATTTTTCACAAACGTCGTACATAGAATGTAGTACGACAGTTCTATTTTCATCAGTTTATCATGTCCCATTGTATTTTGATAGGATTTTCCCCCCCTCTGCCAGTGTCCAGTGCTAAACACTAGTCTGACTGCTCGGTCATGTGAAGTGCCTTCACCTTGGTGAGATGGCTCATGGGAGTGTAGATGCAGAGCTGCACTGGAAGTGATCAGACAGAAGTTAGAACTCTCTTTAATATACAGAATCTGTTCTCACCAAGGAGAAACATAAAGTCACAAAGACTTCAGAAAGGGGAAGCCTGGGACAGAATTTCAGATTTGGTCCCCAAATACAGTCCTTGAAGATTCACTACTGTGAAATACTCCTGAGCTTGTGAAAGCAGACACTTACTGCCCCATATGGTTCAAAGCTGGAGCAGGAAAGAGTCCAGTGTTCACAACCACTTAGACAAAAAATCTGCTCTGTGTTCCTTAAATTTTCTGAATGTTTGCTTTCAGGAAAGACTGACATTCAGAAAAAAAAAAAAATCAAAAGGGGCAGGTATAAAAAGAGACATCAGTGCATTTTCAAAAGAGATGATGATTTGTGAACTAAAAATGAAGGGTGTGGAGTAGAGAAACCTTCCTCTTGCAGCTCCTTAAAAGCAGGCAAACCAGCTATGCAGTCCTACAGGCAAGATTTGCTTTGTTGTGTATGGGTTTGGGTATTTTGTGTGGTGAATAGCTCAATTTTAGTAAACACATAACTAGAATTTAAGTGAATTGCAAGCACTTTCCAGCAGTGGAATTTGAAAGCATTTGGAAAAAAAAAGCAGAAGGCAGAGCACAGTGTTCAAACAGGTTTCCTTCTGTTGGTTATTTAACATACTCCCATACAGCCCTTCCTGTTTTCTGTTCTTTATGGTTTGATTTATGGTTTGCCTTCTGTGACAAGATGACCTGTGTAGTGGATGAGGGAAAGGCTGTGGGCAATGTCTACCTAGACTTTAGTAAATCCTTTGACACACTCCCCCAGCATTCTGCTGGAGAAACTGGCTGCTCATGGATTGGAAGGGTGCACTCTATGCTGGGTACAAAGCTGGCTGGACGGCTGAGCCCAAAGAGCGGTGGTGAATGGAGTTACATCCAGCTGTCAGCCCATCACAAGTGGTGTTTCCTAAGGCTCAGTACTGGGGCCAGACCTTGTCGACAATCTGGATGAGAGGATCAAGTGCACCCTCAGTAAGTTTGCAGATGACACCAAGTTCAGGGGAGTGTTGATCTGCTGGAGGGCAGGCAGGCTCTGCAGAGGGATATGGACAGGCTGGACCCATGGGCCAAGGTTCCATAGTAAAAGGTTCAACCAGACTCAGTGCTGGGTCCTGCACTTGGGTCACAGCAACTCCACGCAGCGCTACAGGCTTGGGGCAGAGCGGCTGGGAAGCTGCCTGGAGGGAAAGGACCTGGGGGTGCTGGTTGATGGCCGGCTGGACATGAGCCAGCAGTGTGCTGAGGTGGCCAAGAAGGCCGACAGCATCCTGGCTTGTATCTGAAACAGCGTGGCCAGCAGGACCAGGGAAGTGACTGCCCCCCTGTACTCAGCACTGCTGAGGCCACACCTGGAACACTGTGTTCAGTTTTGGGGCCCTCACTGCAAGAGGGACACTGAGATGCCGGAGCGTGTCCAGAGACGGGCAGCGGAGCTGGGGAAGGGTCTGGAGCACAAGTCATTTGAGGGGCAGCTGAGGGAACTGCGGATGTTTAGCCTGGAGTAAAGGAAGCTCAGGGGGGACCTTCTTGCTCTCCACAACTACCTGACAGGAGGCTGTAGGCAGCTGGGGGTTGGTCTCTTCTTCCAGGTAACAAGCAACAGGACAAGAGGAGATGGCCTCAAGTTGTGCCGGGGGTGGTTTAGATTGGATATTAGGAAACATTTCTTCACTGAAAGGATGGTCAAACATTGGACCAGGCTGCCCAGGGAGGTGGTAGAATCATTATCCCTGGAAATGTTTAAAAAACCTGCAGATGTGGTACTTAGGGACATGGTTTAGTGATGGACTTGGCAGTCCTGGGTTAATGGTTACACTTGATGATCTCAAAGGTCTTTTCCAACCTAAATGATTCTATGATATTATGATCGCCCCCTCCATGTCCTATACTAAATGTTGGATACCAGAAATTATAGAGGAAAAAGCAGTGAATGTCTATTTTGTCATGAATACATGGCCTGAGAGATCTCATTGTTTTTCCAAACTCTGGAGCATACACCTATCTACATAATTGTTTGTTAACTGTAAAGAAAAAATGGCATGCATTAGGCTGAATCAAGCTGCCACCTGAAATGTTAATGAATTCCTATTAATATGACTGCAGTATTCACTCATCTGTACAGTCACTGGTGGAGCAAAGCTGAGGGCAGGTTGAAATAATTTCTGAGCCATTTAGGCTTGAGTTCAGCCTTCTGCTTGAGGAGCTGTGCAGGATGTAGGGTGAAGGTAATTGGCCTGCCCCTGTCTGCTAGAACACATAATAGAAACCAAAATGTAGCAATGAAGAAAACGTTATAAAAATCTGCCCTGAACACCTATTACAGAGTGAAGGAATGTTCCTGCTCAGTCTCAATGGGCAATTTTATGCTAGGATTTGTATTCTCTATATGACCCAGCTCCCACTGAATGTTTTGGCTACCTACTGATTTAATATGGGCACTACCTTGTATTTCTCCATCTCTTCAAACAACATAACACACTCTGCCTCAGACTGCTGCTCTGTGGTACTTCTGGATTTGACAGTTAATGAATAAAAAGCGATACCATCAGGCAAAGCAGTCTCTCAGCATATAATGTCATAATGCAGTTTATGTTTCTATTTGAGAAAATCATGTTTTCTTATTAATAATTTCATGTACACAGACATAATCGTAGACCAATTGACTGCAACTGGTTGCAGAGAAGCAGGCTTTTATTGCTTCTAATAGGAATGCTTTATGCAGAGAGAAACTCTGAGCTAGTGTTGATGGTTTTAGTTTCAGAGCAGTCCATCAGCACACATGGTCATTACAGGTCTAGTTTTCTTTATTTAAAGCAAAATATTATTCTTCCCAAAGAAAATGGGAAATAACGACAAGTTTATAAAGAGGATTGTTCTTTTACTTGATGAACTCGCTTCACCTGTGAGTCCAATCTAGTGGGTTTAACTGGCTTTCTGTCACAGATAAATCACTCTACATTATAGGGGGCCTGACTTGGCATATTTTACAAGGAATTTTTACCTGTTTACTTAAAGCCCAATCCTCAAAACAAAGTCACTATGCAAGTTCTTAACAATAGCATTGTATTTTATGTTCTGGCAGAAAAGAAAAAACTCAGCCTAAAAAAAACAGGGGTGCAAGAGATGTCAGATGGACTTTTCAGTTTTATAGGGACAGAAGCCTATGATGAGTCTCCATATTGATACTGTACTTCCAGAGACTTCAGTATTTATTCCCAGATATATTATCTGTAATAGATCAACTGTATTAATAGGGAGTTAAAACTGAGAAGTCTTACTAATTTATGGTGAAAACACAACAGAAATGTGGTTGTTCTCCTAAATTATGCCGTTCAGATTTAAAACTAGTTCTAAAGAAATCCATCGTGCACTGTGTGTGCTTAATGATAATAAAGATGTCATAAATTTGTAATGAATACATGTTAATGGCTAGAATTCTAGGTTATATTCATTTTCATAGCTATACTTAATATTTTTTCTTTGTCCTCATTTATTTTGCTGAGTGAAATGAGGAATCTTAACTTTTTAAAAAAATAGAGGCATGAGTAGGACACACTTTTACAATTTAAAGAATGCACATAATATATTTGTATGCATCCTGTTGGTGTTTTGTTTTCAGTAAGCACTCCGATAACCAAAATATGTGCAGACCTTCAGTAAATAATATTGCTGTATGTTAAACATTTTGTTGTGTCCTCACAGCACAGTTGCTTTCAACAGCACATCTTGGTTAGTGGTCTAGTAGAAGAGGAAAGGGTGTACGCTGTCAGTTGGAGACTGTAAGTCTCTGTTCTGCCCATGTTCTTCTCATTTGGCAAAGCTGGTTAAAAAACTTTTTAGCATATAGGTAGCGTGATTATAGTGATCTAGAAATGTCCTTAAATACTTGCTTGGGGAAGGCTTCAATGCAGGAACTGGTGTGGGTAGGGAAATAGCAGTTTTGACTCTAGATACCTCTTTGTAGAGCCTTGCCCAAAGAGAAAACTGTGTCTGGTGTTTAACTGTGGGATAGACCTAGACATAGACTGCAACATTGTGGTCTTTTTGCATATTATTGCAAGTTATGACTAGAACTAGCTGCCACCAGAGTTTAACTACAGCTAGTTGACAATACAATGGAACACAGTTTGCCCATATCTAGATTAAATGTGGAATTGGTAGTAATTGTGAGATCAGCTGTGAGCTAAAATTTATGTTTATGAATGATAAAAACTCCAAATCTGTACCTAAATGGTGATGTTTGTATGTGCTCAAACACCGTCAGACTAGGTGGAGGAAGGGGGATGGGAGCCTTTCTTGAAAAAGGAAAGGGTGAAGCAAAGCACATCTTACTGTGAGTAACGTTAGATGAAGTCTTCCCACTCCTAGAGAGCACTGTTTCATGAACATCAGGCACTCTGGAAGCTGTGCTTGTAGAGCTCTGCCTGGGAGGGCTGCACAGCAAAGATAACCTATTACACAAATGTGCTTCCCATTCTAGTTATTTATCTTGTATATTTTAAACACTAAGACTATCATTCCAGTGTTAGCAGAATCCATTAGATCTCTAAAAGTGCAGCTTCAAAGTCGGCTGGACTCCCCACTGATGGAAGGGGTGAGATTGCAGGTCATATAACTCATCCATCAGGAAAAAATCATGTCTTGGTAACAAAAATTTGCAAAAAGTGACTACGTAGCAAATATTCAAGGTTGTAATGAATCCTCTTTGGACTGATAGACAAAATGCAAGGGAAGAGAAGGTGGGGATGGTTGAGGCAGGAATTAAAGCCCTCTAACAGCTAGTCTTCAAAGCTCACTTTATTTACATATCATATTAGGCAGGTTAACTCCAAAGACAGAAAAACAGGTGTTCTTTCTCAGCTTTGTGTCGTGGACTACAATTTTATTTCCTTTCTCGCTTCTGCTGCATTCTGCAGTCAAAAGTATGAGACCATATACTCATCTAAATCAGTAACTGGGCTTTAATACCTGGGCTCAAAGCACTGTGGGAATTGCAGGTATTTTTATGTTTTGGAATGGATGCAGTGATACAAGACCCCTTATTGAGCATCCTTGTTTGTCTTGGAATACTAACTTTGAACTTACTGTTTCAGTTTTGGTGTGTGGAAGTGGGTGTTACATGTTTCTAAATATGTGAACACAATGAGCATTTTAAAGGAAATATGTTACTCGTTTCTCCTAAGGGAATACTAGATTCTTATTTTTCAACTTTTAGCCACAGATACACAGTTTCCAGTTTCAAAGTCAGGATTTTTCACATTGTGATTTTTTTCCCTCCCACTGCCTTCCCCACTGCCATCTTTTCCAGTCATTAATTGGGTATTCTGTCCTGAGCTGAGGGAAGGGTGGGAGATAGGAAATTAATTATACGGAGTGTAATTATGATTCAGGGCTGTATTTCTTGGGCTGCTAACTCTATTTTGATGAGCATAAAAGTCCAGAACACCTAGCACAGATGTTTTTTTCATCCTCTGGCATAGATTTTCAGTGTGTAAAGGAAAGTAGTGGCTGTATCAGGAGTTTCTTGTTGGTGGGCTTGTAGTAGAGCTGAAGGAAGTGTGAGTTGGGATCGACTTTTGGCTATTATTTATGCTGGACAGGCAGAACTGACATGGAACTACCTCTTTGCTTGACTTTAGCCTTTCTGAGCCCTAACAAAGAAATGGGGCCTTCGTGCTTCTAAAAATTACTTTAACAAAGTGGGGATTTTTTTGATAGTGAAATTTTTGTCTCTGCATCAACATTGCTCCTGTTAACTTTCATGGAATTAGTTTTAAGTGGGCAGTAGCCTGAAGTGGGCAAACGCAGCGAGTTACATTCATGGAAGTGGTTGTGGGGCACTAATATAACAAAACTGCAACTGGATTAAGCCTTTAATGCCACTAGAGATAAGGAGATTTGCGTGCCCAGCTGTGTGTGAAGCTGATCTGTTAGGTGCATGTAAAAGAAAGGTAAACAGCATGTTAGGGAAATTCTCTAGGGTATTAAATATAAGGCATTGTAAACATGAAAATAGTAGAGAAATTATACAGAAGAATTAAAAACATTAGCGGAATAGAATGTAAAGCAAACTCAGCCTAAAGAACTTAAGTAAAAATAACCCAAATGAGGTAGGTGACACCCAGAAAACTGGGTGTAGAAAATTACCTATGTGTGTTTGGAAACAGCAGTGAGGTGCACTGATGATACCAGAAAGCACTGAAGGCAGTGACTTGTCATTTGGTGCTGTAGCAAATAAAACACAATTGTTGACTTTGGGGCTTAGCTCAGTAGCAGGATGAGGAGGAGCTGCATGGTGTGCAATCACATTCATTTCGTTTCGGTCTGTGACATTTTCGTCTGTCATGATTTTTATGCAAGGATAGTGGACTAAGGAGGGAAGGCACCTGATCATTATTTGAGTTGAAACTAGAACTTTTTCTGTATTTCAAGTATTTGTTCAGCATTTAAATATGTTTAAATAGGTTTTTTTCTTGCGTGTTGTATTATTCCTTTTACACTCCCATTTTAAGCTTGCTTAATAGTGTGTTTAGATGGTACCTCCTGAAAATTCAGATATAATGGGCAGTTGCAGCATATTTCATGTTAATGACCAAATGCTTGTTTGGTGATGTTTTTGAAAATGGCTTGCTTTTTTTTTCAATTCATTGCTAAAAATGATGAGGACTTTCTTTTAAAGTCAGTGACAGTTGACATGATGGATCAGAATGATTGATTTTGAACTCCTGTTATAACAGTAAAAGGGCTGCATGCAAGGAATGTGTAACTTCATTTTATTTTCCTCATTAGTTGTTACATGTCCTTTGGAACAGTTTCCTTATTATGATCTATCATGTAAATGTATATTTTATTTTCTTTAGTAGTTGTTACGTGTCCTTTGGAACATTTCCTGTCATGTAATCTGTCATGTAAATATCATTTGGACCATTTTTAGTGTACACAGTACCATCAAACTCCAATTATTTATTTTGACAGCTGTTATGATAGTTATTAATATGCACTTTAAAGCTGGGAGATTGCCTGTTTTGTCAGTCTGTGGTTTGGTGGTGTTTGTTAAAAATTATACGATTGTTCATACAGCATTAAAAAAAAAATAATAAATTCCTCTGCTCAAGAATATTAGTCAGTGGTAGCTCTGTAGAAGTCTTTTGATGTCCAGTGTTTTTCATAATTGCCTATTAGGATTCTCTTGCATCAGCATCATGGAGAGCACATGCAAATGAGAAGCATTGTTTTGGGTAGATATGCTAGGTCCTTTAATCTGAGTTCTGCACTCAAAATCCGCCGAGTAACCAATGAGATTAGAAAGGGCAATGTGTCTTAAAGCCAAACTAGATGAAGGAGGAGTGTCTCTGCCTGAGGAGAGGTGGTACTGGACTTGTATTTCCCAAACATCATAATCCATTTCACAGCCAGACAACATCCAGCTTCCTTTATTTGAAGGCTTTAAGGTTTCCATCATCAAGTCTTTGAACTATAATAGGCCTTACAGTGTTGTTAATGTGTTTTCCCTGGGCAAACACGATAATGGTACTTTAAACACAATGCTTTAATAACTAGATGTGGGAGTATGAGGTTTTGTCTCTGCTAACGTGGAGTAGCACAATAGGATTGGATCTGGAGGATGAAATAGGTAATGGTCCCAATGTTTATGCTATGTTTGTTGGAAGGGATGGGTTTTTTTGGTTAGCTCTAGTTTGATCCTGTGGACCTTAATGCCAGTTAGAGGCTGGAGCACATTAGATGCACTCCAGAAACATCTGTTCTGATTTGCATCTGAAATGAATCAAGGTTTTGTGCTTTGAGACCTCTCTGAACCAAACAGCAGTGACAAGGGACAGTTAGGATAGTTCAGAGATGCACTTCAAAATGGTACTCAGTGGTAATGTAGACACACCTTAATACAGCAAACCACGTTAGGCAGAACTGATTCCCACTGCTCTGCTTTGTGGTAGGATGTAAAAAGAATAAAAGGTCATATAAATCAGTTTACTATTTCTGGGGAAGACTCCTTTAAATTTTCAATAGCTGTGTGGTACGTTTTTGTTAATAGGCCATAATGTTTCTTGCATTATCATTCAGACATAACTGAGGAAGGCTGTTAAAGCACAGCCATGATATTTCCAAAGTCTTGATAACAGTTAACCTATTTCCTATAGTTACCAGGCAGTGGTTTCAGCACCATTTATACTCTGCAGTTGTCATGCTGTCTCTTTTTACCCATCTTTTCGGCTACTGTCCAGCCATTGTTGGAGGGATGTTAAATGCTACAAGCGTGTCTTTGTTGGTATGCTGTGAAAATGCCTAGTTTCAGGTTTTGGTTTGGAGGCTGCTACCCACTCTTTAGAGTGGGGAGAGAGAGAAAGAAAACAGAGTCAGAGCACCTGTTGCTTTAACTTTTCCTTTGGAGGGAGCCTTTTTCTCTCCACTGACTTGTGTAGGCAATCTCCAAATGTGGGCACCTAAGTCAGAGTGACTCTGAGACAGTCTTTTTGGTTTGTGCTTGTATAGTATCTACTGTGATGCCAGCCTACTATATCTTATCAAATAAATAACCGTAGCTCATGCTGCTCAAGAGCCTGGAAAGCTGAAAGGAGTTATAGGAGTACTGGAGGGGACAACAGGTCTTGTGCAAAAGCTGAGCCTTGCTTGGCATTGTTCACAGGAGTTTTTTGGCTCCAACACCCCAGTCTTTTGGTTTGAGATTTGTCTGTGCTGAAAAGCCACAGCAAAACTGAATGGGTGCAACCATAACGCCTGACCAAAATGTTTGTGTGTAATAGTAATGATCCAGGAGTTCCAAGGGGGTGCATGGTTCTAGTCATGAATGACATTGTTCAAATATATATATTCTTTACTTGAGGAAAATGCATGAGTATGATGCTTCCAGATTTGTCTATGAAACACCATGTTTGAAGTTACCTCTCACTTCCTCCACACTCAGGAAGGCACATCATATTGGCAGTCTGGGAATTTTTCATTAGCTTTTTTCCCCCTAATGCACAAGCTCAGGAGTTAATCTAGATAGAGCCAAAGAGTAAGCATAGTTAAAGCTTTTGCAGGAAAACTGCAGATACATGCATTCTCATTTTGCCATTGCAGATTTGCATTTGCCATCAAAGTGCATGTTGTGTCTCCTTGTCCACACAACTCCTCACAATTGCATGGTGGTTTGAAAAAAGTGGAATTGGTATACTGATTAAAACAAAGAAAAGTCACACTGTATGTTAATGCGTTTCTCCTGACTTCCCATTTGGACTGACTGAGAAATTCTGGTCATAAGGCAGTTGATAAGCCTTCCAAGTGATTGTGTTTTATGTACCCAACCATTCTTTGGTCTTTTACCCTACCTAAAAATAAAGTCTCTGATTCTGATTACTAGAACCCCTCTGATTGCTGCGGGAGTTATTGGCGGCCTCTTCATCATCGTCATTGTGGGGCTGACATTTGCCGTGTATGTTCGGCGCAAAAGCATTAAAAAGAAGCGAGCATTGCGAAGATTCCTGGAGACTGAGGTAAGAGTGTGCTGCTTCTCACAGAATATTTGAAAAGATATGCAGAGCTGTTCTGATTTTTGTATTAAAAATGTTCAGGTCTTCAATCCACTTACCAGAGAGGTCTGTAGAAATCCTTTTGCTAACTTCTACATGACTAAACTGATGGAATGAATGAAGCTAGTTCAAGATGCTAGTTTTCCATACATATATAGATTCATAGCTTCTGAAGACGGAAGAATATCCATGAGATCACAAAGTCATTTTCCACTAGATTTTTGAACTCCTGTCCCACTCTCAGCTGAACTTCTGTCTTCTATCCCAGTTCATCAGTACATTTAGCAGCTCTCATGCTTGATTACAGATTTTCATCCAGTGCATACTTCAGCAAGCTTTAATGCAAACTTAAGCTGATCAAGAATGCTTAAGTGTAGTTTGCCACTTACTGTTGTTCACAGTGCCTGTATTGCCTTTGTGGTCCAGATTTTATCAAAGCCTGTTAGTTGGGATCAGTAATAATAATGTATTTTTTTAATCCAAGATACTTCCCAAAGCTTAACCAAATTAATTTCACAGTTCTACTGGCAAACATACGTAGTGGGGCTATAGGAAGGAGTGCTATGCCCACTCCTACCTGCTCTTTGAAATACCGGTAATGGTGGGGAAAGTCTACTAAGTATATTTAAACGTAACATTAAATCGCTATCTGTCAGCTACAGCAAAGGTGATTACTATCTTCTCCTCAGTTCTATACTTAAGGTGCTTTGCAAGTGATGATATTTTTAAATTAGGGTTCCCCTTTGTATGATAATAAATTTTGGGAATACTGTTAGCTAGTGATTCTTTGATAAGGCTTTGTTAACACTGCTGTTTTCAGTTCTGTTCCAAGGGTCCTGCTCCTGCTCATCTCCACTGTGGAGCCTGGGAGCAAATGATTTATGCATCCCCAATCTGTTTGCCTAAGTATCTTTATGTTTGGCTAGAATTTGTGTTGCTTGTTAAATACTGTTCAGCTATATAGAAATCTTCACGATACTCAGGGCCTTTAGGTACATAAATCTTGCCATTGTATCAACTCCTACTTTAGCATAAATTATTTTAAGCAGGTAGTGTTCATTGTATTTGGGAAGTACTGGCTTTGAAGTCCAGCTCTCATTCTCCATTTGGTCAGATAAAAGCAGTGGCTGACAATAGTCCCTGGGGAACCAAGACCTCCTATTGAACATGTGGGGAAGCTGTTGTCTTGGTTTAGAAACTGAAGATTAAATCAGGAGCCTTCTGACCATAAACACACAAGCAGCTATAGCTTCAGCTAAAGTCTCTTTTTCTAGCTGGAGGCTGTAATAGACCTATCCTTTCTGTGAATCATTCCCTGTAAAACTCTACAAGCACTCTTTCAGACCCCCACAACACTTCTTTCTGCCATACTTGTGATGTTGGACGGTGGCACAGAAGCTGTTTTCACCCTTCACAAACTGGAAATACAGAAACCAGTCTGTCTACTTCTGTTCACAGTAAACCTTGTTTCTTTCACGGTGTTAGTACTGGACATCTGAAGTGGGAAGGAGAAAAGAGAGATCACTCAAAAAAAATCCTACAGCTCACAGATAATTTCTGTGATAACATGACTTGTTGCTGTTTGGCTTTGTTATGTTTTCTTACCCCAGTAATTTCCAGATACTGGTATTTTTACCTGAACAAAACTAATTAGTCTGGTCAACTGTTTAAGTAGTTGATGGTGCCCAAAGAGCCATAGAAGTAGTTCTCAAATCACAGAGCATGATGTGTTTATCCTTGTAAACAGACAACCTTGAAATGCTGCAGTGGTTTCAGACCAATTTGAGTAGGAGTAGCCCTGAATTATTTTTCTTGTCATGTAAAGGAACAGACTATTTTTCATTGCTTAGAGTATTGTCCCTTTCATGTATTTTTAATTTATTTTAAAAGAAGCATTGTTTTTCTGGCAGAGATGGGTAACACTGAGAATGAAGAGCAATTTTAACTGAATGTGCCAAGGCTTATTTACAAAGTTTCTTGGGACATCTTGAGCAAATTGTTTAATTGTGCCTTTTGTGCAGTAAATTAGTGGCTGTTATAAATTAGTGGTCTGCTGTGAGATGTTTTCTCCTTAAAGCTGTATTCCTGTGTGGTATAACAGAAGTTCAGGAAAACAGTCCCTTCCCAAAACAGAATAATAATGTGATGAGCCATTAAGTCAGGGCTATTAAAAAGAAATATGGCCAACTTAAAAGATACTAAAATAGACCAAAAAAAAAAAAAAAATGTGGTGCACTGATAATAAATGCTGTATATCTGTCATGTAGAAAATATTTATACTGCCTCCATTAGCAAAAGTCCTTGGGTGTGTTATTGTGACACCAATTCAATTTCCAGTTCATACTTCCATCCATGCAGTTGCTGGTGGAAATTTTTTACATGTTGAGCGAGGATTTTCTTTATAGTGTCTCTCAGTTTCTTAGCATTGCTTATTTACTTCTGAAGGTGAGAAATCTCTCAAGTTGGCAGGTCAGTGGTCAGTAGACCCCACCGCTGTCTTTTCCAGTATTTAGTTGGATTGGTTGTTTTCAGTATCAACTTCTGATGGGTCTTCACATTTTCAAATATTTAGCTGTTGGATTTTTCTTCATAGCTTGTGGAACCCTTGACTCCAAGTGGAACAGCACCCAATCAAGCACAGCTTCGTATCCTGAAAGAAACTGAGCTGAAAAGAGTCAAGGTTCTTGGCTCTGGAGCCTTTGGAACTGTATACAAGGTAAGAGTCTTCACTGTACAGCAGTGAGTTCCCTAGTTTAACTTCTGAATGGTCAAGTTCTGCATTGCATCAACGCAGCCTGCACTGTGGATGGGTTCATGAGCCCTGTGTATCTGGGAAACTCAGGATAGTGGAATTGTGTGGGAGGGGCACATCTTCAGGCTCAATTGTTGGCTTCAGTTTTAATGCAACAGGCTCAAATGTTGACTTCAGTCTTAATCACACAGGCAGATCTCGTTTCTCAGCAAGAAAAGGAGTGTCAGCGACAACCGTTCTTGCACACAAGAGGACTACACAAGCTGGGCTGTCTTGATATTAAAATGCAGTATCAACGTTTGTCATTCTGTTCTTGCATAATGGCTTTTCAGTACACTTTTGGAAAGCTAGATAACTTTTTCTCTCACTTTGCAACTGTCATGTGGGTCTTGTAATAGTAGTAATACCTTGTAAAACAGTATTGTCACTAGCTAAACTGTAATACTTTTTGTTTCTTCCATTTAAATAGCAAAGATGAGTTATGTCAATGCACCATTTAACAACCAGGATGTAAAAGCAGAACCCACAAGGGAAAAAATACTTCAGTTAAAGAGATTTTTGGTTTTGTTTGTTTTAAGGTCTGTTGGTCATGTCCAAATCTCAAAGACATGAAGTAGGGCTTAAAGGGCAAGTAAACCAATCACCCAGCCCTTTGGGAGCAAACTAAACCTGCCAAATCAAGGTGGTAGATCAGAGCACTGCAGAAAGATAGTGCATGTGTCTTCAAACTGGGGAGGAACATACAGGCCGGGTCACTACAGCTTCAAGGTCATGGGAATATATTTTTGAATAATCAGTCTGAATATACTTAGGCAATAATAAAATGGTTGGGATGGGTGCTATGAAGTTGCCAAGAAAGATGGAAAAGTTAACCCAAAACACACACAGTTTGTCGATTTTAAGTTTACTTTTTAGCCATCTAAGCTTCTAATTTTCAGATATCAATTAATTAAATAAATAGCCCTAAATGTTTCCTTCTAAATACGTTGTTCTCAGGTGTCCTGTCCCAGCACGATAGTATGACCAGGTGATAATGAGTTTTGAGAGCTTCCTGAAGCTTCAGTGAGTTTAGTGTCAGAATCCAAAGAGAAAATCCAGTTTTTTGTTCAACTTTATCAGCATCAGTAGTCAGTGGAAAAAGGATGTGCATCATTGACATGCTGACATTATTCTTTCGAAACCCAGTTGTAGACAGAAAAATCAAGGAGGGCTGATGAGGACATCCACTAATACAAAATCGTTCATATTGCTTAAGGGTTTGCTTTTGGCGTACGAAATAGTTTTGTGAGATTTTTATTATTTTATAGCTTTGTGTATTCTCAGTTCTTAGGTTCATAACTGATCTGCATAATGTGACAGAATGCATCAAAAGGAACTGTAACTGTGAATGAAGGTTGTATGATTGTTGTCTTACTAGTCTTCTGTCACTTCTTTTTTTAGGGTATTTGGGTCCCTGAGGGAGAAACCGTAAAGATTCCTGTGGCCATTAAGATCCTTAATGAGACCACTGGTCCAAAAGCCAATGTGGAGTTTATGGATGTAAGTATGAGATGATCAGTGTCTTTGAGTTTTGGTGGGGTGTGTGTCTTTCTGTAGTCCACAGAGATTGTAAAGGGAATTTCTGCCTGCTTTTTTTCCTTATATTAAAATAGTAGAAGGAGGCTTGTACACAGGACCAATATTCTGCTGGTTTTCATCAAGTGCTACAATATCATGTCCATAGAAAAACTCAGCTGTGAAGATATTGTGTGTAGGCTGTTACCCCTCTTTCCCTTAGTCTTTGACAAACTGTCTCAGTGTTAAGGCATATCCACAGCATTCTCTGTTGCAGCAGTATTTAAACAAATGAACAAAACCAACCAAGCAAGGTTACACCTCAGCTGTGGGTAGGTCACTGCTGCTTCTCTGAAGGTGTAGAGCTAGGCAGGTATGTATGAGGCAGTGCTCTGCCCTGTTCAATTTATTGCATATAGCTCATCCCGTTCCAGAGCTGTAAGTACCTGGGCAACCAGGGCAATTTCAATGCCATGGTAATGAAGGGCTGGGTTTTTAACTGCACAGATGTCATGGACTCTTAAGATGCTTGGAATTTTCTTATAAATGGTCTTCCATCAGTGGAAGGCTGAAACTCCTCTGTCTTATGTGCCAGATATTTTATCTTTCCGTGGTAGAGAAGCTAAAGACAAGATAAAGGAGTTGCAGGGGAACATCTTACCATGTATGTGAGTCTCCACTGGTGCAGAACTCACAGGAACAGTTTAGCCTCAGCTCTTCTGCTTCAGTGTTTCTGAGGTCTAAGCACCGAGAAGTCAGAGCAGCAAAGCATAACAGGGAGGGGAAATAAAAAATGAAAAAGTGCTGGATTTTAAAAACCCTTTTGCTTTACTAATCTGAAATATTGTTAATAAGAGCTCAGGATCATACTTTTCATGAATGTTCTGTGTTCACAGAGACTATGCACTCAGTTTTTAGCTCTGTCAAGATCAAGCTTCATGGACAGTGTGTCCTATTCAATGACAATTTTTTGACAAATCTTAGGAATCTGCACTTTTTCATAAATCCCTCGTGAACCTGAAAATTACATAGGAATTCTAAGTCATGAAGATCTGTTCAGTGTATAGGCTTAATTTGTCTAGCATTAATGAGTCTGTAAACCACAAGGAGAATGTACTCTCATTATATAGTCTGTTCTTCCATGCAGAAATGAATAGAAATGTATAGTTACGGGTTTATCTGTTTCAGAAAAATTATCACGTGTGAGTTCTTAGGCAGTTGAGTGAAGGCTGTACAGATGAAGGGATTTCCTGCTGTGCTTTTTACAGAGCACTGCACATTTTTATGTAGATGGCATTCAGTAATCACTGTGCACAAACAAACAAACAAAAAGGCCATTTTGGCCCCGTTCAAAAGGAATAAATTGCACTAAAGGGATAAAGAGTATCAGATGTTTGCTTAACGGGCAAAATAATGGTCAAGAGTATTGTTAATGGTAGAGCTGTGGAAAGAGGAGAGCTTGTATTCAGCACTTTTTTGAAGTGAACAGGCAGGGAGTGCAAGGCCACTGAATGCGACCTGCACTCCATAACCGATGCCAACATTCAGCGATGTAGAATCCAGCCTCGAGATGAGGGAATTGTCACTGTATGAAACTCAGTGGAACTGGAGCAACTTGCACCAGCTGAGGATCTGACCCCTGGTCTGATAGAGAAATAACAGTAATATCTCCTCTGATATTGATTAACCTTGAAGCACTCTACAAAGAAAACGTAAGATCCTTGTTAAAGCACAAAGTTACTTGTCTGAGGTTTCATAGCCAGCTTGATCAGCTGATTTAATTCACTGGACCACATTTCCCTCCGTGTTAGGATGTACGCATCATAACATCTGGAAAATGGCTCAGGGCTCAGAAATTATGAAGGTTTTTTGGAAACTCTAGAGATTTCAACGATGTAAGGTACAGCCACACTAGGAAAGGTTTCTCTTTAACAGTTTGTCATGAGTCTCTGTCCCAGTGGTAAGAAGGTGAGAGAAAAGTTTGTTATTTTTAGTCTTAGAAGTTAATAACCTAAAGATTGTTTTTAATCATAATAAAAATAATTTGACTTCATCATTAGTTGATAAAAGTGACAATATGGAGAATTAAAATGTTTTGTATCAATATTGCATTTAGTATACGTACAGTGGTCTGTAACATCCTTTGCTGTACTGCATTGATGAAGAAGACTTCTTCTTCTGAAATAATTGCTTGTGCATTTGTACAGGCATTCCTGCTCTCCTCACCTCCTAACCCAGTCATTTATGTCCAGAAACAAGCCACATTTGTAAAGAGAATGAGCTAGACAATGTTTATGGTTTTAATGTGACCACTCCTCTGTCCCAGAAAGGACATAGTTGCAAACTTTTTACAATTTTAAGCTATTATGAGGACATAAATATCTTTCATTGAAGAGTAAGCTATAGTAGAAAAATGTGTTTTACTCATTCTCATCCAAAACTTTGGTCAGTATAACTATTCTGATAAGACTTTATCCTGCTTACTGTAGTTATTTTTTAAGGAAAATTTAAGTGTACATATGAAGCAAAATGCATCAGTTGTGATTTCAGTAAAAATAATATTATGAATAGTCATTGGTTAAAAGTAGTTGTATCCAAATTTTTTTAAAGGTATGTAGGTGGTTAAGTGCCATTATGAACAATAGTGGGGATTAACTCTTTTTTAAATGTCCAACATGTTAGTTGTGAATGAGAAGATAGTTTAATGAGGAGGACATGTCATTATATGAGTTCCACCCTTGACTTTCACTTTTTTGTATTTATCAAGTACAGGTGTGCTTTTATCAGCAATTACTTCTCACTTGACTGTGTATGCCCTTGTACTTGCAAGTAAAACTTAGCATTCCTTTTAGAGAGGCTCTGGAGAATGTAAAGCCTCTTGTAAACAGCACTTTGTGTATAGAGAGAGTACTTGGGACACTTCAGTGTCTACAGAAATAGCTGGTATAGATGTTAGTGGCATTGTCCATAGACTTTGGTTAAAACTTGTATTGTTGGCAGAATGTAAGTCTAAAAGTGCTCTGTGAGCTCCTGAAATTCTGCTAAATGTTATGCTAAAAGAGTAAAGAACAACAATTTGGCTACTCAGCTGTCATTTCAGCACTGTGAACACCTAGTAATGGATCTGTAATGACTATAATGATATAATGCATGATGTTAGCACCTCTTATGGCTAAACACCTCCCACCCTTCTCCCATCAGGAGAAGATGAATTGGCCATCATCAAAAAGTACATCCCCTGTCTGGAATTTTTCTTCAAGGAGTAGCAGCAGAGTGTTTTTTCTGGGCTTTCTCCACACATTCCCAGCTAGCTCTTTTTCTTTCACTCTGCTCCCTGCTTTCCTACATAGTTTTTATCACTGCAGTAGTCTGTGTGTGTTACAACCCAAGCTGAAGTCTACTAAGTAACCCAGCCTTCTCCAGGGCAGAAGCAGAATGTATATGTGGACTTCTACAGATTTCTTTACACCAAGCAGAGGTTGTTGCTACGTTTTGTAAAATGCAAGTTTACTGTTTTTTCCACTTATTTCTGCACACATATTATCTCTGGAATAATTTCACAGTCTAAAGAATTTCCCCTCAGGTGTTGAAACAGTTAGATGCTTAAGTTGCAGTGTAGCTTTTCCTCCCCACTTGGCTGGTCACACTTCATCATCCCCAGAAGGGCGCTGGAATTTGAATTCAGCATGCAGGTGTTCTTGCTACTAATCTGCCTGCAAGCATGTCTGGGAGGGGAATCACCAGCAAACACCAGCAGCATCAAAAGAGAAGGATATCCTGCTCCTCACCCTAAGAATGGAAATGGAATATATGAGGGTCCAGAGTTTTAGGGAGGGAAGAGAGGCTTGTTGTGAGGAAAAAAGGCAAATATGCAGCTAAGAGGCTACTTGATAGTAGAACAGGGACTTAGAATTTCACTTGTGAGAACAATTTCCACTCCTCAGCCTCAAATTATTTGACTGTTATGATTGTCTGGTAAGTTAAGTAGCCATTGCCCTGATCAGACAGTTTAACATCAAACCAGATGCTCAACTGATTACGTAATACATTCTATAGTCATGCTGCAGTTAGAAAACATAGCAAACCATCTTTAAGGCTAAAAACCATATATTTAAACTAACTTGTCATGAGGAGACAGACAATTGATGAGGGTCTTTCCTCTCTAGCCCTCTAAGCTTGGTGTTTCCAGGAAGTAATCCTGTGAGCTGTGATTTTGTCCAGGTTTTGATCCACTTACAAGTTTAATCTATCCTCTCTGAACTTAAATACTCCATTATCTGTTAGAAAATAATTAGAGACTGCAAGCACAAGCCTGCATACACAGAGTTCCTTGGGAGTCCCTGAGCTCATTGAGATGAAGACAGTTTGACTGATGGTGGTCAGCTGATACTGGGCCAGAAGCTAATAATAGAAGGCTGTGCTGCTTAGCTAGGTGAGAAAGTTAACTTGGGAAAAATTAAACTGAATGGTTTGGGATTTATGGTTGGAAATAAATTTCCCATTCTCATTTGTTTCCTGGTAAGAGAGCTTCAGAGGCAGTTGGTTTCTTTTATGGTTTTATAATTAAGATCTAGGGGGTTTCTTGACTTCGCCTGGACTTACTGTAGTTTCCCGCTGTCTCTAGGAGCAGCGTTCAGTGTGCAGGAGAGCATTTGTCAAGCGAAGTGTAAAGGTAATAAGTGACAATGACCTCCACCAGGCATGCAGCAAACAAATTAAAGCTGCATGTGGGGGCTGATACCCACATGTTTTATTTATGTCTAGCCTAATTAACTAAATTAATAAAGCAGTCAGATGTACTGAAAAAAGACAGAGAAACAGCTTTTCCTAAATTCTAAGCCTGTCTTACAGTGAAGACACATCCTCAAGACATATCAAACTTATTCAGAAGTTTCAAGAAGAAAAAAAAAAAAAAATTACTAGCTAAAGAGGATTTTATCCCTGTTAGCCGAAAACCTTTGGAAATCTGGATAGGTCTGGATGCTTTCTTTGTTTCTTCAGGTATGTCTGGATGCCATTGTGGAAAGTACACTGGAGATACAGCTATCTTGTCAGGTGGGGAGTGTGGGAGAAGACTTGCCTTCTCTTGGTTTCCGCTGTGGGCATTACACATAGGAAGGTTCTAAGCCAAAGCTTCTGGGTTCCTTCCCTGGTGCATGGTGGCTTTCATAGGACAGCTCAGCTGACAGATGCATTTACACTGTCTCCTTATAAGATCCTGCTTTATATGGCAATGTAGGTGACTGGAGAAATACTTTTGTCTCTCCCTTGATTTATTTTTTTAATTCCTTGTATACATCTGATGCTACCTAGCCTAGTGTTTGACCCAAATCTTCAACAGTCTGTGTAGATGCTTCTGAAAGTCTGAAAAGACATTGCTACTAACAGCAGTTGGATAGTACATCCAGGCATCCCACAGTTGTTCCACTGACTGCTTGGCAAATGCAACCGAGTTAATCTTAAGCCTCAGTTTAAAGGGCAGCTTTAGGATCAAATGAAATCCTTTATGGCAGCGGTAAGATATTTTTCCTTATCCTCTTCTGCTGTCATTTATGTAAACATCCTCCTTTCCAACTGGCATAAGGGGTCTCTGTAAGAATAGCTGGTAATGAACAGCAGTGTTGCTGCACTACCTGGCAGTCTGCTTCAGCTGCAATTCAAACAGGTTTTCACTCCATCATGTTAAGTTGCTGGGAGTGAGGGGCAAAGGGTGACCTAACTCATCTGATTGTAGGCTCCCTTTTGAGCAGTCTTCCTTCTTCCTCCCACTTACACACACTGTAAGTGTAGCCACTTAGGAGGGGTAACTGTTTGCCTGTCAGTTCCAGGCACAGCAGCTCACTGTGATTGCAATTACAATTTCCAACTTGTCCAGAGATGCCAGAAATCAAGCCGTCCTTGAGAACTCTGCATACCATGCACAAGCCCCAGGAGTGATCAGCCTCTAAGAAGCTGGAAATCTGATCACTGCTGAAGGTTAACTGCTTTTAGTCATCTGAAGATTAACTGTTTCAAGGTCACATTTCTGTTATTTCCATCTTAAGTAATAATTTTCTCTTTAAATGTTTACTTATTCTAGTAATTTTTCCTTCCATAGTATGTGAGGGTAAGATGTGTGTATGTGCACAGGGATGTTAATTTTCATATGCAAGAGCATGTGGCTGTACAGAGAAAGTATATACACAGAAATGATGAAGTACAAGCACAGACAGACAAATCAGGCTGTTTGGAAACAATTCTGCTGGCGTAACACTAATTGGAAAGTGCAGTGAGGGAAAGAGAGTTGGGGGAAATCTGAGCCCTGTTGGGAGCTGTGAATTTGCCAGTGAATGTAAGAGGGACAGGACTTCACCTTTGGAATCATCCTTCCAAGAAGTCTGCCACAGGTGTAAGGAAGAAGCACATGCTTTAGTGAGGGACTGATGATACAAGTTATTCCTAAATGAGTTAGGAAGTATATTCAGAAGCTTTCTGTTGATGGCAATGGCAGAACTCCTTATTTAAGGTTTGTATTGCAGACTTGGAAATCCTGCATAAGGTTGAGTAAATCTGCAAGTGGGGAGAAGATCAGGAAGGGAGTGTTAGTTAATCCACTGAGAAACATAGCTGTGGATTAACTGAAACTCTTAAAAGTCTAATCAAATTCAAGAAGTAATTTTGACTGTGAAGTGTGTGTGTATGAAGGAAACATTTTGAACTGATGTATTATGTTTTCTTTTTAAAGGTATGAGGTACACCAGTAACATGGTTACTTTGTAGTGTATGTTTGAGCTGGGTTACTGAAACATGAAGTCACTTACTTGCTTAGCTGTATGTGGTGTTGTTATGAAGGTCACGATCCCATAGTTTCCAGTGTTTAATCAGGGCACGGTAGGAGAGAGCTTTTTTGGAAAAGTGTTTAGATATTGAACAGGCAAAGGATGGGAATTGAAAAAAAAAAAAAGGTAGAGAAGTGGTCCTATCAGTATCAAAAGTGGTACACAATAGTTTAATTGGGAGTCTTAATCAGAAGCTCTTGGGATTTCTATTGCCATGATGAGTTTTCTGTTGCTTACAATACTGTGGTTCTCTAGTTCTTGGCATTGTGCTGTATGTCTCCACCCTTTACTATATGTTATATCTGGATCTGAGCCAGAATCCTGTCCTCCAGCTTAATATTTTTCCAATACTTAATTTCTGGATGTGGGCTTTCAGGAAAGCAATTGAATGCACGACAGTAAAAATTTCTGCTGGCTATTCTAAGGCCATGAATTCTGGGGACTTGACTCCCAATGTGATATGTTTGCGGGTGCTAGTTTTTTCATCTCACAACCAGTGGACGGAGTGATTTAAGGCAGAGGGGAAGATGTTATCTGTGTGGGAACAGATCTTGCTGGAGTGGTGGGCTATAGCTGATATGTAATTACACACATGAGAAAGCCTTCCTTAAAAATCAGCAAAGTGACTGGGAATACTGGAATTCTTTGCAGAGTCTTTCTTACATTGAGATGTGAAGTGCAAAAATAAAAGTGGCAAAACTTGGTAAGATGGAAGATGAGATCGTTGAATAATGCTTGATATGTTATGAGAAGAAGCTGACACAGATATCCAGTTTTAAAACAGCTTTTGGCACCAAGAACTGGACAACTTTGCGCTGACTTGCCACTGAAAGAAACAGAAAGCCTGTATTTAAGAAACTTCCTATGGCTTTGCATTTTTTCTTTGTGCCTCCAGCTCATATTAGCAATATAAAATAGGCACATGTTACTGTTTAAGTTCTTAAAGGGTGATGCGTATGCCAGAATGTTGCGACACTGATAAGAAAATGTAGGTTTTTATAGGACCTCTGTTAATAAAAAAGGGGTAGAGTTTCCACAGGCTTAACTGTAATGCATCCCAAACAAGCCATCGCTAGATCGAGGTTAATAGTGAATCTAATGATGTTTGAGGGAATGACTGAAGAAATGTCTAGATATTTAAGTCAGTGGAGCTGGCTATAAAACTACGTGTATAAGGTGGCTAATCATTTTTGAAGTACACTTGTCTGTGATTTAGTTCAGTGCCAGATGGGTAGGCTATTGCATATCATATTTTTCATGAAAGCAGGCCAATGGGGTTGTGTGTGATCTCCAGCACATGCTGCAACTCACAGATCAGCAACAATGCAGAAAGTGAGCAAGGGCAAAGAGCCCTGGAGGATCAATGCATTGTATTTGTCATACTTATTTTCATACTGTCCAAGTGCCAAGTCAACTTAAAGTTAAGGGAGAACAGGGAGGGGGGTTATGTGGGTTATGTTGTAGTGAGGAAAAAAAAATATATCTAAGATGCCTTTATACATGCAAATACTGACACCGTGTCCTTTTGTAATAGAAATGTAAGGGTACGGAAGCACAGGCTTATAAGAGCTGAACTTGAAGTATCACTGTAAAAATATATTTCATCTTCAAGAAACTGCAGTTTGGAACACTTCTCCCTTAGTGCTTTGTTGCAGATAATCCTTAAAAAATTATTTTTCATGTCTCAGTGCTGATCCAGACAGCTCTGATGTATCAGCAACTATCACAAATCTATAAAAGTGAAATAATTAACATCTGTTCATATTAATATTCTACATATTATTTACAAGCAATAGTCAACTGTCTCTATCGCTACTTGTCACATAGTTGTAACAGAAGAAATGCAATAGGGAAAATTGGTACATGACTGGCTTGCTGATAATCTTCGTAATATTCTGCCAATACGTTTTAGACTTTAGTGCAATAAGTAGGATAAACAGAGCTGAGGTCACAATGTGGCTGACAGTCCACAGAGCAGTAATTGCTTGTTTGAAATGCTTGGGCCTTCAATACTGAAACTATATTGCAAAAATAAAAAGATTTTTCACAGCAGTATTTTCCATGTTAACTTTGGTGTTGCTTCTCACTGTAATATATGGCATCTCTTGGACCTAGTAAGATCAGAAAACCTTTGTGCTGTGAAAACATGGTGAGGTTGTCCCTGCCCTGAAAGGTTTTCAATCAAGATACAGATAAAGGGTAGAGGAATGATTATTACTGTACCCATCTATAGATGGGACTCTGTGAAATGTGACACAGATCTCGTAACTGCTAAGCAAATTAATTTTTTTTGTTATTTTTTTTATTTTTAATTACATTCTGGCTTTAAATTGGTTTGGAATGTTTACCTAGAAAAACAGATACTGATGAAGGGTTTTTTTCAGACAAAGCTGTTTTATCTACTTACACACTGAGAATGTGTCTAAAAAGATGTTTGAAAACCCCTCACATTTGTTATCAGTCAGTGCTTTCCCTCAAGTCAGGTATTTTAAAGAATCTGGCTGACACTTGATATAAGGCAAAGTGCAATAGGCAAATGGAAAGAGAGAATATGTATTCTTACCCCTTAGTTATTTATAAGGTGATTACAATTGTATTCTGAAGGTTTCTGCTTTATCTAGAATATCAGCTTTTCAGTTACATAGACGAATATGCATTGTACAAAATAGAATTACATGGGTTTCAGATAGACCAGAGCCTGTTGTGATCTTAATGCTTTACATGACAAGTGAGGTAAAAAGGATAAGAAAATATTTATGTAGATTTGTGAACTATGTTGACAAATCACAGCTGTGTTGCATTTGCTCATATAAGCTTAAAAGGCATTCTTTGATCAATGTTCAAAGACAAATTCTGTGATATGGAGCAGGATCAATGCAAAGGTAGGAAATGTCTGAGTTACAGTCAAATAACAGTTTATCCGACGGAATGTAAGACCTCAATAAAGTAGGTGAACATGGAACAGGGACTAGCTACGGGCAGTTCCCCAGGCTTCGATTTACTGAGTGGACGTAATGTCAGTGGATAGGCAACCCCCGGGCTGAATATAGTAGGAAGCATTCTTTGGTGTTGAGGATGATTTTGCTGGCTAGGCAGTGCCCTTTGGTGGAGTTCAGTGGGATGCTTTGTATATGTGTATAAAAGCAGAATTTAGCTCTTTCTATGTTTTCTGAAGCCAAGCAAATTATCGTTTTTTAAATGGAAGTATTGTTGGTTTAGATCCATGGCTACAGTCACCTGCTAAAAATACAAGTCCTCTGAGAAGTTATTGTAGTAATGAAATTGTTTGGAAAGAAATGGTGTTTGAAAGGAAAGAAAGTGAGTTTCCTTGGTGAAATGTTTTCTTGGCAAAATATTTAGCAAAGATTTTTTGGTTAAGTATGTTAACTTGCTGGAACCAAATGGAAGAGTTTCTGATGAAGCTTTTCAGTAGGGGATAAATTCCCATGAATTCCTCAGCTAGAAGATGTTTTAGAAATACGGTAGATTGAAATTCCTGTTTTGTCATTTTCTGAATGAACTCTGGTGGATTTCTGTTTCGAAGTCATTGGTTGTTTCAAAACTCAGACTATGTTTATTAGACTGGATTGTTGTCAAATCCAAATTGGAATACTAAACATTTTTTGCATGTAATTAATTTGTGGACAGCAGGGAGGGGTGGGAGGACTGCAGAATTTTTTCTTTAGCTGAGTAAAGGATGGGAAACAATTTCCAGTGCTAGGATCTGAATTCTCTGTCCTGTCTGATTTTTAAGCAGAGCAGGGAGCTGCTTCTGTTTCCTCTGTGACTAATATCTTATCAAGTGAGAGCACAACTTACGTTCTTGACAGTGCTGTCATTCAGATGAGAACATAGATCTGAGTAAAACTTTAGACTACTGAGGGTTATTGATGTCGATGTTTATGTGACATCTTGGCAAGCTCTCAAAGTGTCCTAGAGCTCCAGAAAGCATCTTAAAAATAAACCATGTTGTATCACCATATCAATGTTTCTAGCTCAACTAAAACTTGCAGATCAGCCTCCTGGTCTGCAGTTGAGATGGTGCTGAAAAAGTGAGTGGCACTCACTGCTCCATGTGTACATAAGAAGTGCCACACAGAAAGAGCATTTTCTTACCATGTAATCTCCTTATATAGTATAGTCCTGAAAGACGCATTAATGTACGGAGATGTCTGCCTCCCTCCCCTTCCTGTATAAATGCTGCTCACTCACCCCCACTACACCCAGCGGGGCAGGAGAAAATGGGAGGAACAGGAGAAAACTCTGGGGCCAAAATAAGGACAGAGAAATCGCTTGCCAATTCCTGTCACAGGCAAATCAGACTTGACTTGGAGAATTTAACTTAATTTATTGCCAATTAACATAAATATTTAATAGTTGATTTGGTATTAGCAAAAAAAAAAACCCCAAAACCCCCAAAATATCCCACAACCCCATGTTAAAACATTTGTGGAAAAAACTTCACCTTTTGTTGCCCAGCCTCCTGCCACAGGAGCCTCCCCTGCAGCATCCCTGCCACCAAAGCCCTGCCATTTACACCCAGTGCTCCCAGTATTTCCATTCTAGGAGTGTCCTAAAGCTGGGCCATATCTGCCCAGCAGCAGAGGTAAGGAGCACATCACTGGATGCAGAAGGACTTGGCCAGGATGGAGATTCTGCCATCGCAGGTGAGGTGCAGGGCAGAGCCTGGCCTCACAGCAGCTGGGAGAGGCAGTGCAGTGCACACAAGGTGGGAAGTGTATGAATTTTGGTGGTGGCAGTGATTTTCTTTCAAGCGATTTTAAGAGGTTTTTAGTTTTTTCTTTGGGAGAAGAGTAAGTCAACAGGATGGTGAACGAAAGAACAAAGAAAGTAGAGAAGAGCAGGGTGGAAGAAGGACTGTAGAAACTCAGGAGACTATAGCAAGCAGAGTAATGCTGAAAGGAAGGAAGTGTTGTAATACAGGAAATGTGTGGCAGCTTTTGGTGACTTTGTGGTTCACTGATGCCAGCTTGGTCAAAAAAAAAAGAAATCTAATGGTGAACCAAAAAGTCCAATTACACTTCTTTTGTTTAAATATCATCCTTTTGCAGTACTTGAGTCCTAAGTGTGATGCTGTTATGCAATGGAATACAGATGAGGGGAACATGGAGAAGAGTCTATTTTGAATTCTCTATTGTGAGAGATGAAACACATGGGTTATGGGCAAAATGTGTCTTTGATTAAAACAACTCTTAATGTTGATAGTACACTTGATAAAAGGTTTTAGTCTGATGCTGTCCCTTTAAATTGATCCTGAAGGAGGAAGGAGTTTTGAGTGTGTGATTAGAAAGTCAACTTTTTCAGTGATACCAAAAAATTTCAAAACAGTGCCCTAAGATTCTTCAGAAAGAAGTGAGAACTTGATGGATTTTTTTTCTCAATCACTTGTTTTTGCCATCACTCATCTTAAATCAAAAATCAAAGCAATTACTCCCTCCTCCTGAAATGAATCTGCAACTAAAGTTGAAAATGTTTATAAGCTGGTCAGTGGTAAAGTCTGTTTACACTCCAGCTTGAATAATGCTGAATGATTGCTTTTTTTAGACTGTACATTTAAAACTTAAAATATTTTTTCTAGCTGCATCAAAATAGTAAGAAATAAATCACTTTTGACAGGCTGTTCTGAAATAATGATGATTGTCACAAACTCTTAAGTAAAATGTTTGTCAGAATGGTACCTTATTTTTACAAAGAGATGTGCACGCTGTTAAACCACTTACACTCAATTGGCAAGTGGGGATGGACAGTCTGAAACCCACTGTTACTTTTTTTGCAGCTTTCAATGGAAACACATCTGGTTGCTGAGGTCCTGAACTCTTGGCCACTTATGCATAAAGCTGAACTGAAAATGGGCTAGACTTTGCTTTCTCGTCACCAGAATCAGTGGTGGGGGGAGTTTCAGGGAGATGGTGGTTAGTGCAAAACTCTAGCTAGACTTCCCTAATAACAGAGCCTTGGTTTAGACATCTAGTTATTTCTTGCTGTGCCAGTCAAACTCAGTATTTCCCCAGAGTAAAAGTAACTGGTAAATGTGAGCGTGTGTGTAGGATTTGGACCTGAATAGGCACTGTTTCATTTCAGTACAACAACCATTGATGAACCTACTGTAACTATCAATCTCATTTTATGCTTGGAGTATGGATATGTATGTGTAGAAAGATTATTATTTTTAAATACCTTTCTTCACTTGCTCCCGAGTCCTGCTTCTCCAGTTAAAAGCTGGGGGAATTTGTTGTGCACAACCTAAGTGTTGTCACCATCTCTTAGGAGGGTACAGTGGTAGAAACCTCTTTTGTCACGGGATGTGGGATATGCTGCCATACTCACGTTAGTCACGTTAAAGAGTGTAGCTCAGTCCTGCAGTAGTAACCTCAACAGCATTCAAGTGCTGTTCACTGTATTATACAGCAGTAAAATTGGTTATAGAAGCTGTTGCAAAGTCCCAAATAAGACCTTCACCTGAAAGTGCCCTGTTAAACGTGTCTGCTCCTAATGACTATAAAACAGCTTCTGGAAAAAGCAGCTGTGGCAGTTGATGCTGTTACTGTCTTCCCTCTGCTTGCTGCTGATCCACTGTGGGACCCTGATATCCTTTGCTAGTCCCTATAGCTGGATCCCTCATTTCATTTTCAGAAATGCCTGTGACATTTCAACAGAAGCTTTCCAGAGCATCTGCCCGAGTGGTGAAAAATTGCAGCCCACGGGTTAAAAGTATGGCAATGCTGTAAAGCAATTGAAAACATCATCTTGCATAGGAAGTACAGGGGAAATATAACATTGGGTATCATTGTCACACGATAAATGTGGACATGTATGTCATTGAGTATATGTTTGCTGTCTCTCAGCTTAAGCAATTGTGCAGACTGCATAGGCTAAGTTGGCTATAACCTAAAATTGGTAAGACCTAGCAGACAAACAAAAGGCATTATGTTGGACTGTAATTGGATCTGCCCTGAAGCAGGTCAGAGGTGCATTCCAGACAGGTGTTTGCCTTAGCCATTAGAAGCATTGTAACACTAATGTAAAAACCAGTGTATTCACTGTACTATCTCTTCTGCTACCACAGCACAGCTTGTGCTTTCAGAAAAATGCACAGCACAGTATGAAGTCAGCTTTTAAGTACATTTATTTACTCGACAATGATTAGGAAAAACAGGTGGATTGTTCTTTTCTGGCTTCCTTTGTTTTGTTTTGTTTGAGGGCATTTTACGGAAAGAACAGTTAGAAGCAGAAGGTGAGGAAACTAAAGATTTTTCAGACTTTGTCCCTGCTTACCAAACTCTATCAAGAGCATGTGTTCATCTGGCTTAACTGGAGCAGTAAAATTTACCCCAGGCTTGGTGAATTGGGGCAGCAGATCTGTGATACTTCTCTGGAACAGGTAGGGTGTTTCTCCTGCGCTGGCTCTGAGAGATAGCACATGTATATGAAGCGCTGGAAGGGGACATTGGCCACCTATAAGTGAGCTTCTTTCAGAGGTCAATGTGGTATGTACGGACGTTGGTGCTCAGGAAACTCGTGTGTTAAAGAACGAGTCTTCAGAAGGACTATCTTTTACCCTCTGCCAGACATTTAAATCTGATACAAGGAAATAATCAATATTGCTTCAAATGCTAATACTCTTAGCTGAAGTCCTAAGCAGCAAGAAGGTGAGGTTATTGAGCACTGCATTAGAAGGTACTGGGATCCACCGCATGGTACAGGACTTTTAATGACACAATCGGTTAACATGTTTGAGAGCCTTTGTAAGCAGCTGAGGGAAGGGCTCCTGACAGATTCCGATGTTCAGATTTTCTTTAGAGTATGGTTTTGGACTTGACAGAGTGATGTCTCACTGTCAGCTCTGCCCAGTTCCAGGAACCCAGGGGTCTCAGGGATTGCTTGTTTGCCATCTCTAGCATCTCAGGAACTGTCTGTCCAGGGATGCTTGACCATGTACTGAACTGGTGTACCAATTAACAAGGACATGTGTTGGAAGAGAGGGGTGTCCTGGAACACTCTGGGTAGAGAATAAATTTTCAACATGGACATATGTATGGCATTATTTTACTGCTAATGACACAGGCATTTTGCTGAGTCCAGTGGTTTACAAACTAAATGGTCAGAGAAGCAACACTGATTTCAAAGGATGCTCTTCAGGGACCACGATGCTAGTTAATATTCATGTTCAATTGTAATTGTTAGCAATAAAAAATCAAAGTGGGAAATGGAGAAGTTAAATACCATCTTCTAAGATGTGTTGTAGGTGTTACTCAGAGCACCCTTTCTTCTCCCAGTCTTGAGAATTGTTTTTTCTTCCTTATCCTAGACGACCAAAATTAAAATCCTGCTTTAGTTACATTTTGATTTACTTGTCAGAAACAGCAGTCAAATTAAAGGCGTTTCAAACATGACTGCAGAGTATGGATAGATCAGGAAACAGTTTTAGGTGGGATTTTCAAAGCCAGCTAAGGAATGAAAGCAACTTAAGTGACCAGTGAAAAGTAAATGGCTAGTTTCCTTTGTCATCTACCTTGACAAGTGCTTTGAGCCAGGATGTCACTATGCATTGTGCTTTAAGAGTGATGGCTAGCTCTGATAACTTAAATGAGCTCTACCTGTCTAAGCAGGTTTTGGCAGTCTAAGAGCAGATGCTCTGAGTGCTTCTTCTGGCTTCTCGCTGTGGGTTAGTAATTGCACCTCCTCAGACCCTGTTGGCATAGCTGTGCTAACAGAAACCAGAGTTATAGGTCTGGTGACAGCTCGCTGGGACTTACAAACTCACCGTTCTTCTTGGGTATGCTATCGTGTTACTAAATGCACATGACAGATGGATCAGTGTAAAGCATTAAAGATAGATACGCGCCATTGTTTACTATAATTGTTTAATGTAGGGTTGTGTATATAAATGACAGGAGTTGAGCTTAATGTGGCAATAATTCAACCACATTAAAAAGCGGCAGAAGAGAGGAATGATCGACATGGCATGAATTCTTTATACAAAATAGCATATCTGAGAAGTCTAATCATGACTTGAACACGGAAGGTTCAATTGAAGTCACTTGCTAATCTCTGTGATGAGGCTGGAGGGACGCAACAACGGCTCTGCCAAGCTACCCACAGAATTAGTTGCTTTCTGCATCAAGGTCTGTCTTTACCAGCCTTCCCCTCTGATATACTAACACTGTAAGCACTGCTGTGAATAGAATATATATACACAGCCTTAGTATAAGTAACTCATTTGAGATCTTGTAGTACCCTAGCCTCAGCTGGTCAGGGCTCACCATAGACTGCAAAATACATCTTGGAGATAAGGGCAAGCTGAGCTCCACAACTGCTACCTGTGTCTAAGCTGGCTGACTTATAGCTGTCCTGTATATGGCTGCCATGTGCTGCTGTGGTAATTAATTAAATGTGCTCAGGTAATTAATACCTGAGTAGCAACAGCACAAAGACATTCCAGGAAGAGATTTGGTTTGGCTGGGGAGTTACTCTTTTGATAAGACTCCTTGCCTCTGCAGATAGATGGAGGGTGCTGGATGTCCAACAGGAGACCTTCAAAACTGTCACCACTCCTGTCTTTCTCAGATGTTAGTGTGAGCATGTGGTGTTACAAAGACTCTGATTCCTGGGATAAAGAACCATATCTTAATAATTACTCTCCCCTCCTTCCCTTTTTTATTTCAACCTTCAAAGCTGTTTTTTTTTCCAGG
This sequence comes from Falco peregrinus, assembly GCF_023634155.1. Classification (NCBI taxonomy): domain Eukaryota; kingdom Metazoa; phylum Chordata; class Aves; order Falconiformes; family Falconidae; genus Falco; species Falco peregrinus. Next base: position 11,145,307 of record NC_073728.1, read on the forward strand.
AGGGAAAGATAAAATGATCTGGGGCGTAGTTCCCACTTCGGCTCTAGACTTTGCGTGTGAATGTGGATAGTAGGTTGTGCTTTTTTGTACTTCAGTTTCCTCTCCATTAAATTAGAATAGGCAGAATTTTAAAATCATTTGTGTCATTGTGCCAATTGAGTGTAGAGACAAGCTCTGCAGACATAAGGCTACCAAAAGATACGGGAAATCACAGAGGCCAGTTTTGAAAGATGCCAGTGTCAGACAGCCAAGTCTGTGAGTTAAGATGCCTTACCTGATTAAATGTTTTAGAAAATTTAATTGAGAACCAGGCTGCGGAGTGCCTGAGTGCTATGGAGATTGTAGCTGTAGGGTCTTTCATGTCCAAACAGATTTTGAAATGGGGACTTGTTTTCTTTATTTGCTGAACAGATTTTTAAAATGCTACTAAGTCATAATGTTTCTGTTGTTGTTTGTCTGTTTTGTCTAATTAGGCTCTAGCAGAACAACTGCAATCTCTTTTACTTTGTGATTTTTTTTTGTGTGTGCCAGATAGACATAACCCAGAATTCAGTTCTTCTGTAGATGCAAGTTCAATAAAAATAACAATACTTTTACTAATGAGAATAACAATGTGAAGCCAGGATTCATGCTAAATTAGTATCCATTAGTGACTTAGATCTATAATGAAGGTTTCCTTGCTCTCTGTTGTGTGTCTCAATTCATTATAGAGCAGTCCGTAATGTTTTATTAACAATATTTTTATTTTTTTCTGGAACCGTTGCCCAAAACTATTGTAAGAATATGTGCTTTCCCGTAACATCAGAATGAGACAAATGGCATTGCTTGCTTTTATTATTGTACAGAAGTGTCTTTCCTTTGGACTCAGATAGACTTGTAAATGGTAAGTAGCTAGAGACTGATGGAGCACATGCTTCAAAGCTTTCCATTTGGTCCCTTGGTGAGCAAAAATAATGTATTGTCTATGTTCTAATCAATCCTCATGAAAGAGCGTACTCCTACTCCAAGATCCTGGAGATACTCTTACCTTTACTCAGAGAGGGAGAGGGCAACAAGTACTATCCCTTTATGCATTTGCAGGAGAAAAATGAAGTAAAAAGAAAAAATGAGACAGTAATTTTGCACTCTGAAACTGGATAAGGCACCTGTCAGCAGGCATTTATTTTGGTGGCCTTCAGTGACGTGTTCTAGTGACAGCAGAGTATGCTAAAATTGTTTCAAGGACACCCCGTACATATGAGTTGAGTGAGTGAGAATGATATTAATTTGAATGTGAGCAAAACTATGTAAATTGAGATCCCATTTCAAATCTGTTACATTGGAATCTTCCTCAGAGCTCCTCCTCCAGTCATCTCATCAAATAGCCCCTATTTATTCATTTATTTATTTAATTTCTTTGCATACATTTAGGAAGAAAAAGGAAGGAGATACTCCCCCCAATGGAGGCCATCTGCTCTTTTCTTACTGGGGGGGAAAAAAAGCCCTACAATTAGTGTCTTGTTCATCTTTTCGTTTTAACAAGAAAAGAGAGAGAAAGAAAGAGAACTATTATGCAAATACCCTGCAAATTGGTTTCAAATATTCTTTGTACTATGATGAGCAATTTCCTTTACTACAAACTCAGCCTACTTGCCAGGGCTTTTCTTTGCCTTAATATAGGGAAGGAAAAAAAAAACCAAAACAAAAAACATCCAACTTTTATGAGTTGGGGGTTATGCTGTGTTCCTATGATGTCAACTTTTTCTCATCCTTTTTTTCTGTCTTTCTTCTTTCTTTCTTTCTTTGGCACTATTACAGCTGTTATTCTTTTAAGTTGTCAGAAAGGTGTCATATAGGCTTTTTGAGAAAGAAAGAGAACCAAAATAGCTTTACAAAGCCAAAGATTCATCTCACTTTTCATTGTTCCATGGGCATGATGAAGTGGTCTTGAAATGGAGGACTTAGTGAATGAGAGAGGAAAGCTTTCTCCTTGCCTCTTTTGAATGCCAGTTGCTTGCGATGGTAGCATTACCTCTAAGAACAGATATGTAGGTATTTTATAAGGATCTTCTGTGCTGATTGTCAGTGGTACGAACTTTAGGGTCAAATAGTATAGCCAAGATTAAGTCCTTCTGGTCCTTGGTGTTGGACAGAAAAGTTTGCTAGATGAAAACCTCTGAAAACTTATGATCTGAAAAAGAAATAAAGTATAGAAGAAAGGATGGAATCTTATTTCCTGTTTACTGTGTGGAAAACTGAAGCATGGAAAAAACCAGAATAACTCATCCAAGATCTATTAGGAGAGGACTTTGGAAGAATCAGGACCTGAGCTAAGAGGCTCAGATTTAGCAAAGTGCTGCATTCTGTAGTGGTCTCTTTGTGGCAGCAGCAGGAACCAGGTGGGACTGCTGCTGCCGCTGGGCTACTACTGTTGTACCATCACAACTGCTAGTTTAGCCATTGCTTTACAACACTCATAGAGGCTGTAGCATGGTCATATCCTAATAGCCTAACAAATCTGCTGACTTGTAGTAGGACTTATGAGCATCAGACACATTTGAAAAGGCCACACTAAACCTCCTGATTCTTAACCCTTTATGGGTTGAACTTTGGGAAAGCTTCAATCGATATATAAATGTTACATGCTTAAGCCTATAAAATGCGAAGCATAAAATCTCTGATTGTGTAAAGGCATTTTAGCACAGCTTAATCTAACATCTTGCCAAATGAGGCATAACTGGCCATCTCCCTATACGTGAATGGCATAGTTTGCTTGCATAAAAAAAAAAAAAACAAAACAACAAAAAAACCCAACATATGCCCAATGGTTTGACCACAAGTTTGTGAAATATGCTCCAGAAACAAAATTAAGGGAAGTAAAGCAAGACCAATGAGAGCTTTAAGCAAAGTCAAGTGTGTCACACTTACATATTTGCTTCTGTGGTTGTAACAGGACAAGGGAATACAGGGTAGTGCAGAATTTCTGATCTGAATCTTCACTGGATCTGTTCAGATAGTTGCTTGGGGTTCATTACAATCAAGCACATGTTACATCAGACTGGATTTTGCCTAGGTATGCCTAGCACTGGATAGACAACACAGGAATTCACGGTACTTAGGGGACACTGATCCCCTTTAGATGCTCTATGGGAAACGGGAATACTATGCATAGAGTATTGAAGCATGCTGGAGTAACTGGATTGCTTTTATTGTTACAGGAAGCTCTTATCATGGCCAGTATGGACCATCCACACCTGGTGAGACTCCTGGGTGTTTGCTTGAGCCCAACTATTCAGCTAGTCACTCAGCTGATGCCTCATGGCTGCCTGTTGGATTATGTTCATGAACATAAGGATAATATTGGCTCCCAGCTTCTGCTAAATTGGTGTGTCCAAATAGCTAAGGTATGTAGTTCATGCTGTTCTTTTTTTTTTTTGTCATTTTCATAACTAACTGAAAAACATGACATTAAAAAAAAAAATTTTGTTTGGGGTTTTATTTTGTTTTGGTTTTTTCTCAGGCATGTTTTTGTTTTCAAGAAGGTGGGGTAGTTCCTGAAATAAACACTGTTTTGGCTTCACATGGTGTTACAGATTGCTTGTCGATATGTAAGCCAAAGTGTTTTTCTCTACTGTCTTTCCAACTCAGTGTTAATGGAGGGTCTTTTGGGGTAAAGAAAAGTAGGGGAAGAAGCCCCCATGTGACATCTGGGGCTGCGCACAGAATGATTTTTTTCAGCCTCTTCTACTGTTCACTAGTCATAGATACTGATTTAATGCGATTGTAGTTTTCAACCTTTCCGAATCTGCGTTGTCAGTTAAATTCTGATATGCCATCAATTGTCTGCCCCCACACTGCTAAGAAGATAAATATTCACTTCGTGTCACTCCTTTGGGAACCACCGCAGTTCTGCTGTGTTTAAGACCTATCACAACAGCTGAGGCTGGAGGGTAATATTGATTGTCTCTGCAGAATGGGAAATCTCAAGGGCTGGATCTTGCTTTGCTCGCCGTGGCGTAGTGCTCTCTGCCTTCCTGTGGGGTTTTAGGAGCAAGAGTGAAGCCATTATCATTCAGATACAGACTGCACTTCAGCTGAGGTGCAACAGAGTATAGGTCATAAATGCAGCCCTAATGTAATCCTTGCACAATGTTTTACCTGTGTTTTTAGGTATGTTTAGGTATTCAGTGTTGTACTAAGAACAAGTTATTGGTAATCGGTTGCAAAGAGTAACAAGATCTGCAAGTGTAGAGGGCAATAGTTTTATCTATTTTAAAGGCTTTTTTGTGCAACCAGAGTTGTGTACAATCATGTTACTGCAAGAGAATCTAAAACCCACTTTTTATTTAGAGTTATTTAGAAGTTTTTTAAAGTTTTAGATTATTTTGCTGAAAATGCCTGTTAAACATAAATGTATGCCATCTTATATTAAATCTGCAGCCTTAAGTGAATTTGCTAAATCTATTACAAATTCTTAGTTCAAGTTGTTAATGTTAAAGTTTTGGTGCTGGAGAGAAACCTGGAGATTCAGCAGTGGTTTTGCTGGACCAAATAGCAGCCATAACGTAAACGTTCGCTTCTTTTGAAAACTTAAATACAAAATATTTTCTTGAAAACGTAAGAAAATTGAGAAATTCAGGTAACTCTGATTTTTTTGTTCAATGACAAGAGGAGTTTGAGGTTCATCATTAATAGGGACTGTTGCCTTTCCAGGATCAGATTGTTGTTAGACCTGCCTGAAGGTGACAGTAGATTATATGACCGTAAAGCTGGACAGACAGGTTGATCCATAGAGGAGATGGGGGAATCCCAAACCCACATTCTGATGATGGAGCATTTTTTAGATGTTAATATCTATGATTCTGCTGCGCTGTGGTGGTAAAGCAGCCAGAGTTTCATGGAATATTGGAACACACTGATGGGGATTGCCTGTATCTGGAGATTTGCAAAGGTTTATTTAGGGCTGTTATCAGAATGGGGAAGGTGGGGGTGAGAATACATATTCCTGTTTCAGTCCTTTCTCTCAACACAACCTCCTTCCCATCTGTTCTCTACTCTTTTGATTGATAGTGGCTGTTATTATTTATTGCAAAACATTTACGCAGTGGCATACATAAAAAGAGAGTTCACATTTATTTTCACTTTGTGCATGCATATGACCATTGACTAATTGGACTAATAGCTGTACTTGCTTTGCTGTGGACTTTATGTGGGCAGCTGATTCAATGAAGCAAATAGCCTGATCCGGGTAGAGGCTTACAGAGCTGACGGGTCTGTGGGAGGAGGGTCTGTGGAAAGCAGGTCTTAAGTTTTCCTGTGGTGATTCTTACCAAAGTGAAATGGGTTCTAAACTGATTTCCATCGTAAATGGTTTCAGTGTAACGTGGGAACTGGATTTAGGTACACTTCTTTGAAAATCATTGCCAGACGATTTTCTTGATCACCCTGTGATGTGGTAGCAGAAGATGAGGTATTATGGATATTTGCGTTCTAAGATGATGGGTAACCAAGCAGTGCAAAGAAGTGAGGTCATACACATTACCTGATTAAATGTCACAAAAAGAAAGGGGGATTCTTCATAACAAAGGGTGGCCTATTACCGAGGGGAATTTTAGTGAAGTTTGGTTAGTTTATTGATGTTTGATTACATTCATCTTCTGCATCACAATAATCTTGAGATTAACTTTGCCTTGCCCTCATGTTACAACATGAAGCTCGGCCACTTGGCTACTCACAGAGGGAACAGCTGCAAGTGACTGCTCTTGAAAAAGCACAGTACTTGGTACATGTGGCTGACCTGTTAACTCTGGGCCATCACAGTTTGTCTGGATTATTTTCTCCTCAGTTTCTTCATATGTCTCTTTCCCTTCTCTTATTTTTACTGCAGTGTTTGGTACTGGGTGTGGAAAGCATCAGTCCGCATCTGACAGGGAGTTGTGCATTTTGCTGTTTTTGCATGTGTATCAGATGGCTGTTTATAGTTGAGAAGATCACAGGTACTGACTACTTGCATACCATGCCAGTATGGTGCAATCCTATTGCAGAAGTGGACTCCAAAGAATGAAAATGTACCTTTAACTCTTTATTTTCTGCCTGGTTTTGGAGACCTTGAGTGACAACTGCATGTTGAAAACCTTCCTCGTCAGGTTGCGTCTATGCCTAAAGATACTCATCTTAATTATTATATAGGAGGCTGTCAGTGAACTTTTTTTCCCCGAAAAAGTGCAATAAAAGTGCTAATCCTCTGCTAGCACCAGGGGAGTAGTAATACTTGTTTTCCACTTATTTGTCACATTTAACAGTGACTAGGAATCAGTCTGCAGCCTGCAAATAGGAAAGATTCAGTTTGCCTACAAATAGGCGGGTCTTCAGAGGAATGTGTGCAGAAGGTGGCTATTGCATCAAGCTCCCAGTCACTGCAGGAAAGGTCTGTGTATCCCATATACCTGTATCCTCTCTGCTGATGTTTCAGGCTCTGTCATATGGCTTGAGAATGTCTCTCCATATCTTGCTTTTCTGGATGTTTGGGAATGATTGGTTGTGTCTTTCTGAAAGCTACCAAAAACATGATTAACAATGTAATAAGAGGAAAGAATGATCAGTTGCCTCCCAGTCCTAGTCTCTGCTCCCTGAAGCAGCTTCTGGTATCTTTTGTTAGATATATCTTTATACCCTCACCTTCCCTCTTTTTATGGTGAGAATTTTCCCCAGCGAGGACTGAAGGAATTGGAAATGCCTCAGTTCTGAAGTTCAGGCTGATTTCTACAAATCGTTTAAAATCAAGTTGCTGCTGCAATACAGTTCCTCCCTACTGCGCTTTTCTCCATCTGCCAATGTGCAGGCATTTATTTATCGAAGTCATTGCTTCAGAGTTCAGTTGTTTTACCAGGCTGTTCATTTCCATATGTCTCTACTTCTGTACAACTAGATGCAAAAACTAGTTAGGCTCTGTGCCTTGTTGCCAACCTGCATATGGCTCTGGAGATCATTTCTGAAGGTTGATGATAGGGCAGTTATTAAGTATTATCTACTGCCAATTGAAAAAAGCTTGGGTGCTTTTTTTTTTGCTTGTACAGATTGTGTTGAATTTATTCTGACTGTTAGATCATTGTAGGGTAATTGTGTTCTCCTTCCAGAAGCTTTAGCTTCTTTCGTTATGGATGGAAGTTATAAAAATAGAGTAGCCCCCAAGCATTCTGCATAAAACATGGTTGTTAGACAGCAGCTGTGTCTAAGGGGGTTCTTCCCTTCTGCTTTGCAGAGACACAAGGCATCTCCTTGTGTCTCGCTTCTATGTGTACTGTCTCACTTAGGTACTGCATGTTTAACCTTTCAGCTCTGAGTTCAGCACAGCAATTTTATGTGGAATTTGATGTCCAGTAAAGCAGTAAACTATACTCACGTATCAAAGTGCTTCCTAGAGTGAGAGCAAGAGTGAAAACCTTGGTGGCCTTAGGGTATGGAAGGCTGGAATAATACCTACAAATGTCTACAGTGTTGACTACTTGAGAAACTGATGGAGAATCAAATTTTGTAAAGTTTGCACAAGCCTAGAAGTGAATTCTCAGTAGGTGAATTAAATACTTGTCAGCCAGTGTATGGCAGATACAGGTAAATAATGAAGATTTAAGCAGGGGGTGGGGGGATGGATGGACAAGGGACTGTGTGCATTAATGCTTCAATGTGTTTAATATAATTTCTCTCAGCAAGGGCTGCCCAAACACACTCCTTGGCAACTGGGAGGTGTGGGGGTGAGGACATTATTACAGAAATGCATTCAAGAAGAGAAGAAACATCTTGAGGTTTCTAGTCAGAAGGAGTTGGTTACACTATAGCTAAGTGAGCTTAACTGTAAGGCGCCTGTATTTGAGGCTGTGTCTTCTCACTGTTACTCTAGCAGAAAAATTAGCCTGAGCCCTGTTGGGAATTATTACTGCGGGCCTTCGTGCTATGCTACGCGCTCTCTCTGTCTCTCCCAAGGGCACGTAGAAATGCATTTTTGCTTCTGTAACGTTGCATACAACACTTGCTAAATTGAACATAAACGTTCAACCCAGGCAGCCCCATCTACTGTTTTACTGCTTATTCTGGTACAATTATGGTTTCATTCTGTTGCTGTTGATTTGTGTTACATCTGCACCAATTTTGCTGAGCAGTGTTCAAATGCAGAGGAACTTTTCCTCTGGTATCTTTTGTTATCCCCAAAGAGGACAAGGCAGAGGAAGAATGAGAAAGGAAGCAATCTTCCTAAAACAAAGCAGCTTGCCTACGATCACCTAACCTGTGGAGGAGAGCTCGGCTCTCCTCTGTCTTAGCTGGTGCCCGGGTGCTGTTCTGCCCTGTATCCCCCAGGGGCTGCCAGACCTGTTTTTTGCATTCTGAACTATAATAATTAATTCACAACCCCTCAGAATACTAATGAGGTAAAGCAGAAGTGGGTTGATACAGTGGAATGTCATGGAAGGAAAATCAAGTACTTCAGGGGATTACTTTTTATACCTTTCCAATATAAAAGAATTCTCAAATTACCTTAAATAAAGCCCTGCACGGCATCAACTATCCAGGTATGCAGGAAAACAATGTTTGAAAACACTCTAGGAAGGAAAAAGAGAAGAGCAACTCGGGGATAGAATTTTAATGAAGCAGATGCACATCTTCCAGTCTGATGAGTGTTATTCCAGCACACTTGCAGTCATTGCTCTCTAAGAATTCCCTGCCAGCAGTGTAGATCTGCAGCTGGGAGTCTCCAGGAGCCATTAAGCCAAAGGCGCTTGCAAAGCCTCCTTACTGCTTCTTTCTGCCACCCTGTTATCTCTCCTTTTTAGCTAGTTCACATTACAGGGCTCAGTTCCCTTCTGTAGTTCTCTTGGCAAAAAAGGAGGCCTTGTCTGCTGCCTGCTCCTGAAGCCTTTTCTATGCCAGGCTTTTTAGAAAAGGCGTATTTTATTACTGCCCAGGGCAGTGCTTCTCAACTGGATGTAAATTCACAGGCTATGTGAAATTCAAAGGATCTACGCTGAAAAGCTGACCCAGAAGTTGGTACAGTGCTCACCTTGCATCCTAAATTAAATGTGTTTCAGCCTGAGCTTCTCATGTATGGAATGAGGGAGTCTCTGAGCAGGGAGGGCTGGAGGCAAGCGAGGTCCCTTTGGCTGCACTGTGATGTGAGGAGCCTTTCTCCTCCGTCAAGACTTGATGGATTAGGAATGACTTGTTAGAGACAGCTTTTGTTATTCTGCTGTGGATGGGATGAGAGAGAAGCTGAGTAAAGTGGGCGGAATTGGGGGTGACTGGACAGGTTGAGAAGAGGTGGCAGATAGTGGCTATGGTTCAAGGTCTTTCTTTTTCATTAAAGAAGCCTACCCTACAGCTCAGTGACTATTTCATCATGGAGTGAACAAAAGAGCTTAATGACAGTCATCTATCAGCTGTCCACATTTTAAGCTTCAAGATGTCTCTATTCCCAGAGCTCCTTGCCATGACAAGGCTAATTGTATAATTATAATGCTATACCAACCCCTCCTGACGTGCTCACACTGGCAAGGACCAGGGCTAAGGGCTCTGATAATTATCACTGCAAGCAAGTATATTAGCATGAGTGTAGTTTACTAATGGGGTTGCTCTGTTAGGAAGTGCAGTGTATAGAAAAGTAGGATCTAAACCAAGGGCTATGAAATTAAAGCCATATTGAAACAAGGCTTTAATTGTGTGAAGGAGAAAAATCAAAATAGGTGGGGGAATTAGCATTTTACTGTCTTGAATCCCTTTGTGTAGTTTTCTTTTCTTCTTCCTATTCATCATGGCTATTTTTCTCCCTCTGCTGTAAAGCTTGGATATCCATAGATGGCAGATAGAAGTGAAGGACCTTTTTTCTGGTGTCACTGGAGAGCTCTTGCTGAAAGAGGGTATGCCATCAAGCCTCAGAGGGGAACGACCGCATCTTGCCCTTACCCAGAGCCTTTTTTGGTACCCTGCCGGACAGCTCCCTGGGTTACAAAGATTTGTACAGACTTGAGAAGTCTTTGCAACAAGATTCAGGTGGACCTTGCAGAATTCTGTATCCTAACTTTTAAGTGGTGGAAGGGGACAGATTTCTTTCTTACTATGGTTAACTGGACTGTCTTGGGCTTTTGTGAGACGCTGAAGAAGGTTTTTTTGATCCTCTCATACGTTAAGGTGGTTTTTTTTCCATCCAATGCAGAGCACGAAATAAATGCTAGGACTTTGGTCATAGTGTCTGATCTGCCATGCTCAGATTAATGTGGGCACACTGAGTTTAGCCATTGCTGGTATGCTGAGACAGTATCAGGGCCTGGATTTGGGGTCCTGGACCAGGGAATAGGACCTGATTAAAAATTATTACAGCATCTCTGTACTTGGCGTGTTTTCTTTTTGGGCACAGTATTCCAAATTTTCCTGCATGGTTAGGTACCTATTTATGGAGATTTTAATGTAGTCCCCTGCAGCCATCTTCACCAGTTACTTCGTCTGGAGTATTGACCTGGCCTAGTAACTTCTTTAACTTTTCTACCAAATCCAGTTGTCCACAGAGTTTTCCTGTGAAAAGGATTACATTGAAGGAACTCATGGTAAAATTCATTAACTTAAATTTTGAACAATTTTCTTTTCCCTTTCTCTTATTTCTTTCTTATACCTTTCATCTCCAATTGAACTTTGTGAACTCACAAAGTTCACACTCTTTCTCTGTAATTTTCTCCTTTGCTGTTGTGCTGGTTTGACCCTGGCTGGATGCCAGGTGCCCACCAAAACTGCTCTATCAACTCTCACAATCCCCTCCACAACTAGACAGGGGAGAGAAAATATAACAAAAGGTTTGTGGGTCAGGATAAGGACAGGGAGATCACTCACACTTACTGTCATGGGCAAAACAGACTCAGTTTGGGGAAATTCCTTTAATATATTACCATTCAAACCAGAGTAGGGTAATGAGAACTAAAACCCGAAACTTAAAAACACCTTCTCTGCACCCCTCCCTTCTTTCTGAACTCAACTTCACTCCCAACTTCTCTCGCTCCACCCCCGGAGCAGCACAGGGGAAATGGGGCCTGAGGTCAGTTCATTAAACAGTGTTTCTGCTGCTTCTTCCTCCTCACACTCTGCCCTGCTCCAGCATAGGGTCCCTGCCGTGGGGGACAGTTCTCCATGAACTTCCCTAAGTGAGTCCTTCCCACGGGCTGCAGTTCTTCATTAACTGCTCCAGCATGGGTCCCTTCCGTGGGGCGCAGTCCCTCAGGAACAGCCTGCTCCAGCCTGGGTCCCACACGGGGTCACAAGTCCTGCCAGCAAGCTTGTTTCAGCATGGGCTCTTCTCTCCATGGGTCCACAAGTCCTGCCAGCAAACCTGCTCCAGCCTGGGCTTCCCTTGGGTCACAGCCTCCTTCAGGCATCCCCCTGCTCCTGTGTGGGCTCCTCCCCAGGCTGCAGGTGGGGATCTGCTCCACCGCGGACCTCCCTGGGCTGCAGGGGCACAGCCAGCCTCACCGTGGGCTTCACCAGGGGCTGCCGGAGAATCTCTGCTCCAGCACCTGGGGCACCTCCTGACCCTCCTTCTGCACTGACCTGGGGGCTGCAGAGTTATTGCTCTCACATAGTCTCACTCCTCTCTTCTGCTGGCGCAGGTACATTTTTCTTTTCCCCTTCTTAATATGCTATCACAGCGGTGCTACCACCATTGCTGATGGGCTTGTCCTTGTCCAGCAGCAAGGTCTGTCTTGGAGCTGGCTGGCTTTGGCTTCATTGGACATGGGGGAAACTTATAGTAGCTTCTCACAGAAGCAACCCCTGCAGCCCCTCCACTACCAAAACTTTTTTTTTTCTTTCCCTATTTTTACAGTGTTTTGTGTCAACCTCTGTTTCCCGTTGCTCTTTTTTCAGTGCCATCGTTTCTCCTTTATTCTCATTCCCTGGCTATTTGGCTCCCTCTAGCTGGTCCCCATTCAGCAAGCATAGGAGCATCATGCCTGCCACCCACCCGAGTTACTATGTTGTTGTGTCTCATTACAGGGTTTTGGGAAGACCTCACTTTCCTCATTTCTCTTATAATAATGCATTTGATTTTGAGGGTTTTAATACTGGTTGATGACTGCATGAACCGCATGTGCTGTTCTAATTTGGGGGTGGAAAGATACTTGAATCTGAAGGATTGCATCAGAACCACAAGACCAAAAATGTAAGATTGGGTTTATATAAAAATTACAGAGATCTCGTTCTTCCAGCTTTGTGTTCTGACCTTTGATGCTCTAAGGCTCTTTTGCATGCTGTAATAACCTTAGTATGATAGTATTCGAGTTGTTTATGGTCTTTAGTGTGTGTGGTGTATATATATTTGGTTATTAGCTCTAAAGCTGTGTGAAATGACTCAACCTTTGAAGGTGACTATCTCCACTGACTGTACGATCTAGAAGACAAGTATAGGCTAACCTTGTAGCTTTCTGACAGCTTAATTTACAGGGGGGATAAATGTGAAGGGTGTGGGTGATGACAAGGACACACAGAGAATCTGGGACAAAGCAGGTACTGGAGGACTAACTAGAGCTGGAACTACTAACACAAGTGTGGTTGGATTTATTTTCTGCACAATATGGTCCATATCATGTTAGCGAGCTGTACTGTTCTGTACTGTGTAAAGTCCTATAAGCAAGGATATTAACTCGCTTTCAGTTTGTCAGTTAACGGGAGAGGTTTATAGTATGTAGTAATCATTCTTTCTCCAGTCTTAATCTGACTCCTCGATCATCTAGGCTTCCTCTTCCCTTCCCACAAAAATCCAGTGTTGCCAAAACCAGTTGCATGGTTCATGTTTGTAGGAAAAAAGCAGAGAGACAGATTTTTCAGCCACTGACAAATCATGTCAGCCTTTGCAGAGGCACAGAAATGAGCAATTTATTGCACAGAGATAGAAAATTTATTGGTTTGTTAAATGAAAGGTGCACTTAGCACTGACAGTTACAGGGTCTTCGATACTGGGGACCTGACAGCTGCAGGCTACAAAAGCCCCCAAGGCTGGCTTTGCCTGAACATACCAGCATTCTCATCAAGTACACTGACCTGCACTAAGAGGGGAAACCATGAGATTTTTCTTAGCAGTCCACCACAGACTGGCTTGGGAAAGCATTATTGAAAACCACTCCTAAATCAAATTCACAATATTATAGGAGCACCTATGAGGGTTTGTCAGGATTTCCATTATAAGCCCATATTTTTCAGGTTTATAACTCGACCATAAAATTCCGCTCTGGACTGTGACTTGGCATAAAATTTCCCAGCCCAAAGCATATTTTTTTATTATTATTCAAGAAATGTATGTATTTGGCTATTTTTAAGTTGCTGCAGTTCAGAAACAAAAGCTGGATTTCTCTATATATACACCTGTAAATTGCAATGCTTTTTTCCCCTAGTGAGTGCCTTTCAACGTTGTATTTTATAACATAACTTATCCTTCCTGGATAAGTACAAACAATGGGTGGCCAAGGCATTGATGTTAAAATTGGGCCCCCTGCATTTTTTGCAGACCTACACAGTATACATGTATCCCACAAAAACCCGCTCCTAAACCCATGTAAGAGTCTTCAGGAAACTCTGCAAGGCCATTTGCAAAAGGTTCTGTGGCTCTAAAGCATATGCCTATATTTGAATAGAGCTTAGCTTTCATGATTAGCTAGATTTCCAGGTCGTCCTGTGCAATCCAGTGTTCAGGCATAAATCCAGTAGCCTTTTGTACAAGAAAAGCGAACTGGTCTGTTCAAAGGGAAAGGAGATGCTCAGCAGAAGCTGTTCCAGATGAGGGCTGTGGTCTGTAAGAAAGAGATCAAACCTAGCAGATGTCTATTAGCAGAAGAGCTACTGACCATGTCCCAAATCTAGATGTATCTTAAAAATTCCCAAACTGTCCACTCTCTATGTGTAACTGCTACTCTGTCCAAGTGGGAGCCAGGAGGAGCAGTGGACTGAAGCTTGTTATCTCAATGTCTTAGCGTGACTTGCTGTAGCAGGAGCACATGAAAAAAAGTACAAAAATGGCAGTCACTGATATCCTTTTATATCTCAAGCCATAAATGAGACCTGAAGATAGCACCTTAAATCCTGGTACTTTGATACTTTCCTTCCATCCCAAAGTAAACACCGGAATGGGATATGTGACACAGAAAATCTACTGAAACTGAGTTCCCCTGAGATGTAGCACTGAGTGCACCCACAGCAGTGAACAGCCATCAGTTAAACAGCTCCTTGATAAACTGGGCATAGAAGGGCAGAATAGCTGAAAGAATGTGCTTCTTGGGGATGCTGTGTAATCTCTGTGTGCGCTCCTGTGCCACGCAGAAGACCAAGGTGAGTCTGCTTAATGAAATGTGAGAGGGGACAGGGCAGTTCCAAGTGGCTGCTGGCACAGTTTCAGGTGCCATGCCGCCCCTCAAACCTACAGGGTCATCTGGCAGTCAGGTGTCATCAGTCAACACTCTCCCGCTTTCCCACATCCCATCTGTTTCTGTCTAGCCTGGTTGTGCAAATTAGCTCTCAGTATGCAGCAGTTCTCACTGTAGTTCAGTTTTCTTTCTTCATCCTGTGACCTTCATGCTTCCTTAAACTTTACCCTTGTCTGTGGGCCAGAGCAAAATCCTCGCTGCTTCTATTTTTATTTACTAACTGTCCGTGTTAGCAGACAGAAGTGATCGTATTCTGCACAGCATGTCTTAAACCTGAAGTCCTGCAACACATTAATTTCTTCTGATTAGAGGGAAAATAGGATTGTATTATGCATCCTATGAAAAATATTGAGCATTGAAAGAAAGCGTGGCCCTACACTGAAACAGTTCTGAATTTTCCAAATGAAAACTTTTTCTAAGACCTTTGAAATGTCTTTGGATTTAGATTAACTTTTAAAAAAATTAATTTTAAACCAAATTGTTTTGAAACAAAATACTACTGACTTTCATAAACATTTTTGTTCTGGTTTTTTTTTTGGTTTGGGTTGGTGTTTTTTTTTTCAGAATGGTGTTTTGTCAGGTTGTTTCACATAAGCCAAAGTCAGTTTTAGAGAAGGCAACTTTATTAAAAAAAAAAAAAAAAAAAAAGTTTTGACCAACATCTCGTAGGAACTTGTGTACGTAAGTAAAATATAATACAGTTTGGGTTTGTGTTTAGGCTAGCTTGCATTATTTGCATCAGTAATTCTCTAATGTATGGGCTTGCCTACAGCAATGTCTCCCATCTCAGCATTCAGTAAACCAATCCAAATTGCATGATAGCATGATTTTGTAGATGGCAAGAAAGAAATGAAACGTAAGCTATCAGAAGGGGACTCAAAAAGGCAGAAAGTACATGAATTTCTGTATGTTTGGGAGTGGAGATAGTTTAAGAGCTAGGTGTCACTGAAGGAGGAGTTTGACGTTGTGAGTGGACTGGAACAGTACAGTGCAGCGCTGTGAACAATAGGTGACAGTGATTTGAAGTTAAAGCTTTTGGAGGTGGCACAGAGAAGGGTATACTGCCATGCTGTACTGACTCCTGGGCATTACCGTGTCAACTCAGGCTGCCGGCATGAGTGGTACAGCATGTGGTACTGCATCTTCAGTGCTCCTTGAGGGTGGGTGATGCTGGGATCCCTGTGCATTACCTTTATGTGCATCACTGGTTCTGTTGGTGAGAAAGCTTGATGCAGAGTCCTGTTTTGTGTTTGCTGGCACATTGCTGCTTACACTCATGCGCCTGTTCAGTCATAGAAGAACTTTGCACATCTGTGATGCGAAGCCACTGGGACTTGGCTGCAAGCATTTCTGAACGTTGCATTTAAAGCGCTTAACTTGGAATCATCTCATCCTGTGCTTTGCATTATCATTGTTGCATTCCCCCAATCATACTTGGGCACCCTTAAAATGGTACTGGCTTCCCACCTTGTAGTCCACATGTCTGCTATGCAGGGGAATATCGTTGTCCTGATAAACGAGGAACTGCAGAGTCAAAAAACAGATGATGTGTCAAGACTGTCAGGCTAGAGCAGATGTCTTTATTTTCCAAAATTTAGGGTCAATTCCCTAACTTTTATACGAACTTTTCTTTCTACGAGGTATAGATGCTATTTATGTGCACAAAACTGATAGAGGGTTTGGTGTTCCTGAACTGGAAGGAACATAGATGACTTTCTGCAATTTATTACTTATTTTTCTATGTTTTCAGACTTCAATACAAACTTTGGAAGTCCCACATAAAGGTAAGAGTAAGTTTAAAATACACCAGCCAAGTCACTTTCCATAGAGACAGGATGTGTTGTTGTCACTATATGAGATTCTGACTTAACCTCATCTAGGTAACAGTGAAGTGTCCACTTGTACCCAAAAAGTAAAATCAAATTGCCACAAATGTTGTGGTTTGGAGGTATGCAAAGTTCATCATAAGAAAAGAGATTAAATGTTTGTGTGTACTTAGTTTAGCTAAATGAGGTTTTGTATGCTGAGTATTAGCTATAAATTTAGCATGTTTAAATACCCAAGAGGAAAACAAGCATATAATGTAAAGTACAACACTGGCATCAGAATGAATGAATTTTAACTGGCTATGAATAAGTTCAGAGCAGAGATTAGAAGAAGGTTATTATCCACTGTAAGTGGGTAAGGTTCTCAAATCATCTGGTAGAAATAATGGAGCTAAAATAAGTAATAACTTTTAAGATGGAGCTTGATGAGTTTATGAAGCAGATTTTGACTGAATAGTACAGTTGCTTTCAAGGGGCAGAACTTGTTGACGTGGTTTGTTTTAGTTCCCTGTTGCATAGCTGAGTAGTAACAGGGCAGGAATAAACAATGAAAAAATACAAACTCCCATGCTTTGCTGGGAGACAGCCCAGGTCTGAAATTTGGAGCTTTGGAGACTGAGATCAAGTTGTGTTTTGCACTTTGAATTGTTGCTTGTTTTTCTGTTTCTTACTCACTCACCTTACTCATTCTTAATTCAAATTAAATCAGATTCTGATTCCATTAGCTGAGCTGAATAATGCATTACTCTCAGTTTTCATTGAAATCAGCAAGCCTATTCATGCAATGATGATGCTATTCTTGTGAGTAAACATATCAGAATCAATCTCATGTGTGTTCAACCTGCTTCACCCTAAGAAAAAAATGAAGCTTTCACTTCAGCTCTTTTTTCCTCTTGCTTTGCCTAGGGCTTGCTATCAGTAATTCATGGTATGTGTACAGTAGGTGGAAAACACACATAATGGAATTATTTAATGAAGATTTTATTACATTTAAACGTAAGTGTTCTAGTTTGTGTTGGAGACTAATGACCCTCAGCATTTCTTTTGCAAAACTGGTGGTTCAGGGAAAATATGAAATAACAGTGTCTTTGATTTTTGGCTACATTTAAAAATACTTCATTAGAGTTCAGAGCTCACCCACCTGGACAGTATTTCATTGAAGAGGGAATTTATTCCATGTTCTCCCAGTCTTTTCCTATATATCTTGCCTTCCAGCTCTCTTTGTTTCTTGTGAGATATTCAGACCTATATGCATTTTTGGAATACCAATGTTCACAGAATAATGTCTTCTATTTTGTCTGCCACAGTTCTTGCATCTGTCCCATTAGTTACGAATTCTTTTCTACTCTGCTTCTTACATGTACAGCTTGTTACCTCCTCTGTAATCTTTCCAATTTTGCTCTTACTTGACTTCCTTTCCCATATACTATTCTGTCTTTTTAAGACTAAAATTTTAATAATGGTGTTATGCTCGGTACAGTTTTGTGTATCATGAATTGTAGGACTAATAATAATTCTTTTTACATCTCATTTTAAAACCGTGAATGTCAGAAAGAAAGGTAATTCAATCACATAAATGGCAGAAAAACTTTGTTTTGAGAGTTCTATATTGGTACTAGGTTGTGGGGTTTTTTCCTTTGCCTCCCAAACTGAGGTAAGCATAGATTTAATTTGTGGCATTTTTTTTTCCCCATAGAGAATTGCAAAGGCATTTGTAGTCATCACTGTGATAAACAAAGCAAAACAACACACTTCTTTTGTATTGAGTCCTGTGCTTCTTAACAGTTGAGAACATAACTTCACATCCCTTAGAACCTTAAACTGGCTTGGTTTTGTTACTTGATGTTGTTACCAAGGGGCTGGATTCAGACGTTTGTACACATCATGTCTGGGCCACTGATGTGTACTGTATTTAGTAAGGTCCCAGAGAGTTGATCAGTGCACGAACTGTTTCGGTACTTCAGGGATGCTCTCCTTTTTCTGGCCAGCAAGCCCATGAGGTGTGCAGAGCCAGACAGCTCTGTTTGCCCAGGCTTTTCCTTCCAGTTTGCCACCACTGTTCCCAGCTGAGGAGATGTTGCTCACAGCCCCGTGTTCTCTTACACACGGAGGTTTCAGTTCTTGGCAGTCCTTACACAGGATTATGCTTCTGTGCAAGGTGGGACATACAAAATCGGCTTCCTAAACCTGAGGGAGCCGTTGTTTTGGATTGCATTTAAGTGGTCATTGCTTCTTTGTTGCATTTGTGCTACCTGAAGGGCTGGAATTCAGGGGCTTTTCCATGCATGTTAGTTAACTGAGCTACTTTTCTTTAGATCAGTTTCCTATAAACACGAAGAGAAGAGAACCAAAAAAAAAAAACAAAACCAAAAACAACCCAAAAAAACCAAAAACCACCACCACCACCCCCCCCAAAAAAAAATACATTAACATAACAGGAAGGAATAGTACCTGCCCATTAAGCAAAGCCTTATTTAGGAGGACATTCCAACTTGAATCAGAGATTTGCGACAGATTAAGAAGCTTTTTCTCATTAACTGCTGTTATAAACCAGGTGTTGTGAGATTCTCAGCCTCCTTTAAGCTCTTCCACTTCAGCAAGTTGATTGTTAAAGAGCAACAGTGCATTTATTCAAAAAATGTTAAGTCTTGTTATTTTAATTTAATTCATCAAAGCTTCCTTTCATTACTCTGTTAAATCACAGACTCCATTTATTGTATTAATTAAATTATATTAATTTCTTTTTAGTCTTTGCCTACCTTTGAATCACTTATTACTGTAGTCTCTCTTGCTGTGTTTTAACTAATCTTAAGGTGACAGTTTTTAGGAAATTTTTATTTTGTCTACATGGAAAACTGTTGCAATACTGTCCTTCAGAAGCAAGCTGGGGAAAACATTCATTACCCACTAACAGCCTGGCTTTGCATAATCAGACTCTCCTTTTTACAATAGGGAAGCATTGTCTGGGTTTTTATCTCTGTGTAAATCCCAGCCCAACCAACACTCACAGCTCCTTGTTGTTACCTTCTAAAGAGGCAGGATTTTACGTGGGAGCGGTTATCTTTGTACTCAGCTCTGGTTCCTTTCCCATTTCACATCCTCACTGTCCTCCCCTACTTTGCCTAAATTTCAGAGTAAAATACATCTTTGACATAGTCGCAGACTTTTCCAATGTGCTGGAGTCGCTTGCCCCCCAGCTGTCATTCTTACCAGGTGGAGACCCAGGATTTGCTTTGTTACAATAAGGCTTTAAACTGCTCCTTTGTGATTGAAAAGACTGACTTTGGTTTAGAACTGTTCTTCCCCAGGGGCCATGACAAAGTTAAGTGATGGTCAGCCAGTGATTTCACGAAACACACTTATTTAAGGATTAAATTGCAGAAAATGATAATACACAAGCAATCTATAAAGGAAGAAGGATTTTGACCCTTTGTTTAATGCAGTCCTACACAATGCCTATTTTCTGTGTTCTCTGACTCTCACAAATGAGTTGGAAAGGCTCTCTTTACAGAATAGAATCATGTCTAAGATTTGGGGTGTTTCTTAGGTAGCTTGTGGTTGTGTCCAGCTGAGCTAGTGGTTTGAGCTTTTGTAAAAATCTCAGGGGTGGTTTGCATATTGTTTGACCTTCTTTGCAGCTGGTTTCAATTTGACTTCCAGTCTTTACATTGGCTGCTGCATGAATGGGTTTGAAGAACTGATGAAAAACATATGTGGAAGTTCTTTTTGCCTGACAAAGCTGGCCAGTTATCAGAATTTCAACATTTGAATAGCGAACAAGATTATACTTTCAAAAAGAAGCTGGAAAAATGCACTTGGCATATTTAATCTTGGACAGTACAACCTGCATTTGACTTTTGGGGGAGGCTGAAGCCCTCAGATGCTGTGCAGACCAGTGCTTTGCAGGGCTAGCTCATCTCCAGGTTCTAGAAGACCAGGAATCCTGTGCTTCTGTGCGCTTGCAGACTGCAGCATGCCCAAAGCTGCCAGACATTCAGGATGTGTCAGCCTAATGGCGTTTGTGATCTGAGCGTGCAGAAATTATGCACAATTCATGTCAGACACAATGGATATATATGTGCTCCAGAGCACACTTGCCTGTGTTTTTGTCCTGGAGAATCCTAATGACACATGGGAATCCAAGTGCATTAGAAAGCTTGCAGAAGGTTCCAGGGACTGTTTTGATGTAGCTTGTCTTCACAGACTCTTGTAACTTTCTAATTAGCAGTACATACCAACCTGTGGGTTTTTTTCTGGTGCATTCATTTACCTTTTCCTTGTCTAAGTGTATGCATGTGTACATTTCTATATTGGCAGCAAAGTGTTAGGCCTCTTGGTGTTTTGCCTAGCATACAGAGGAAGAAATTATACATGATATTCTTGAATTTATTTACTTGGTAAGGTCCAGTGTTCTGTTGCTTGATATGATGAATATATCTAAACTGGAAATCCACAGCATGAGAAGCAGAGAAACAGGTGCATTGCAAAGAATTTTGTGTAAGTGCCAAGTGCGTGCTTCCTGCTTATGCAGTATAGGAATTATGCTAAAGAAGCACGGATAGTGGCTTGCAGCTGAAGGATAAACTACGTGAATTCATCTGGGACTTACAATAAAGGTAATCTTAGACCATTTTTTATTTCATGGTCAGTTTGTTTGCAGAACCTGTCAGGAGGTGCTTTCTGGTTCCTCATCATTTTCATGAGCGATAGCCTTTCACTTCATCCAGGCTACATGTGGTGCGAAGAGATACAGTGTTTAATCTGGAATGTTTGCCCCAGAACAGGTTAAAGTACAGAAAAGATTACTTACATTTTAAAGCACTAGATGACAAAATGCTGTTGATTCTTAACCAAAAACCTACTCTAGCCAGGTGCT
Source organism: Falco peregrinus (assembly GCF_023634155.1). Taxonomy (NCBI): domain Eukaryota; kingdom Metazoa; phylum Chordata; class Aves; order Falconiformes; family Falconidae; genus Falco; species Falco peregrinus. Next base: position 11,166,432 of record NC_073728.1, read on the forward strand.
AGCATGCTTTTTTCAGTGGCACCTGCACTCAGTTCAGAAGGCAATGATTCAAATGGGAGTCCATATTTTTATGGTAAAAGACTAGATATGAGGTTAGAAAGGGCTTGATTCTATTCCTGGTCATTTCAGAGAAATTTTTGGGTTTTTTTGTGAGGTTTTGACACATCAGTTACACTTTTCAGCAGATGGGCTTGCAGCCCTTAATGAAATAAAGTATTTGGATGTTCTGTAATGACAGGCACTACATGAGTACCCAATGTTATTGCTCAACTGCTTCAAATCATAAGATTACATATGCCAGACCTGTCACAGGTTTGTTTGTTTACGTTAACCTGAAGAGAAGTGCAACAGTTAGATTCCAGTTTTCAGAGAAAGCATTCACCTTTATGGTTAACTGAAAGTATGTGAATTGGTGTATCTTAATAAATTTCCACCTGTCAGCAGACATACAGTAACCAACTATATGTTACAGCTTTCTTTACTTGCATGACAGTGTGATTAGGTGAGGTCCCTTGCAGGTAAACTTTCTCATAAAGGTGGCTTACATTAACCAGTTTTACTGTGCATTCTGAGTGGGCTGTAGCACACACACAATGGTTTATCAAATCAGAGCTGACAGGTGGTAAGCCTGAGATGTGATAATGTCTGTCTAAACAAATGTGGAATATGCATAAAAGCTAGGATTAAATCTTCGTGTTGAATATGACACGTAGCTAGTTTTCTCAAGTTACACAGACGTACTTTTATTTCCATCTCAACCATTTCTAAAAATCTCATTATCTCTCTATTCCCACCAGGAACATTGCTTGGCGAAGTCTAAAGTGTTTGAGCCAGTTACAATACTCACAAATACTGTGAGTGAGAATGATTAGGAACACAGATATGTATCTGTGGATTGCATCATCTAATTTAAGTCTTCGGCTTTCCAGATGAAGTTGACACAGACAACACCACATCATTTATGGCCTATTGTTGGTTTATGAAGCCAAAGAAACATAGTTACCAGAAATGGATGGCAGACTCATAAGCAGTCTGCTTTAGAATTGATAATCTAATCTTTCACTGCCCTGAAGAGAGACAGCTAATGGGTATTTTGAGCACAACAGCAAATTGGAGATTGTTAGGAACAGCAGGTATTTTAGCTTCAGCAGATCTGTTAACACAGTACTTTTTCTGAAGTTTCTAATAGTCAGTACAGGTTCAATAACAGAAAAAAACATCTCTGTGTATGTGTCTTCTGTACAGTTTCTAAAACAGAATCCCTGGCTTATTGCCAAATACTTACTGTGATTCTTTAGGAAGAAATTAAAAAAAAAAAAAAAAAAAAAAAAGGCAAAACCCCAAAGGGAAAGACAACACTTTATTTTGAATATGAGCAATGTCTAGAAGAATCACACATTTTGCTATGTCATATAATGAGTCTGGTAATCCTGCTTCAAGGCTGCTGATGTTACTTGGCTACCATGTGATGTTGGATGGCTCCTCTTCATTCTAGTTAGCAGTCAGAGGAAAACTTACTCTGAACATTTATGTATCCAAAGCTCTTCCCATTCCAGGATGCAGATTTTCTTGGCCAGCTACAATCTTTTGAAGGTGTGTGGGCTTAAGTATGGTGATCTAATATCAGACTGAAACATAAGAGCCCAGGTGAACGTTATTTAATTGAATCTGTATCTATATACTTACGTCTGCCTACAAAGCACATCCCTTTTTCCATCCATCACCTTGCTGATGCTCATTTCCTTTGGCATTTGGAAAGGCTTCTTCTCAGATAACATAACAATTAATGAACGAGTTCTGAAATTGAACTGGCCTTAGTGGAAACTGGAAAAAGACATGTAAAACTATTTAGTTTGTTAGTACAGCATGCCATTTAAAAGGAAAGTTATAGATGGCTTTCTAGAGCTTGCCATTTCTAATTAGGTTCAGTGTGATTCAGACTTCAGTCTCTTGGCTTGTATTGCCATAGAAACTTGAACTGAAATTACAGCCCCATAATAACCCCACAGGGACTAATTTCTCTTTTCTGCAGTTACTGGCTGTATTAATATTGCCTCAGTGTATCATTATTGGCCATTGGCATGTGTAGGTGGTGCTAGTGCGTTAGTGACACTTCTCTAAGAGTTGTTGGAATGTCAACAAAATTTTAGTGCCTAAATAGCATAGATTTTTGTAAAAACCTTCGCCTAGATTAACAGAAAATGTGGCATTCTGAACTTAACTGGTTGCACCAAGACGACAGAGCAACATTTATTTCAGTCCTCAGTTTTACTTTCAGCAGACTTTGGTAGAAATAACATGACTGCAAGTGTGAGTGTTGTTTTTCATAGAAATAGTTCTTCAGTTCATAGAAACAGCCCGCTATGTATTCAGCCACTCACTGAGGATCTGCTTGGCTTGGTCAATCTTGATTGACCAGAACGTAAAAAATTCTCGGTGGTGTAACCTTGTCTGTTTTCATGGAGGAATGCAGGACTGTCTGCATACAAACACAGTTGTGTGCCGTGACCAGCTTTCTTTGTGATTAAAGGCCGGCCAGAGGCTGGTTTATGGTTTGAGCTGAATGTAAGTTAAAGTAACAGTAACAATTGGTCAACTCACAGATCCAGTGAAAGGCTTTCTATAAGTAGACCAAGATGTGTGATGTCTTGTATCTTTGGAGATGGTTTTATTTATAAATCTTTTACTCATTGCATGTAAAGAAATAAATTGTTTAGAAAACACAATGTTTGCAAATTACCAGTTTGTTTTAAAAATACATGGAGAAGTAGAATCAGCACCGGCAATAGTCTTGCTTTGAGAATAAGGTTGGACTAGGTGACCTCCAGAGGTCCCTTCTAACTGGCATTTCTATGTCTGTTCACAGCTCTTTGCAGAGAACATGTGGGCTGGTATAAGTTTCTCAGTTATGTAATTGCCTTAATCTGATCCCAGATCTTTTCCAGTCACAAATAAGATTCTGTACAGGCTTTTTCTGAGTATTAGGTCTTTGTAGATTCTGACTTGTGGCAGGCATCACCCCTTACTTCTGTTGCAAATACAGTCTTCTAATCAGTCACTTCAGGTGAAGTAAAGACAGGTAAGAAGGTGCAGTTCTATTTAGTAAAGGACAAGCAAATACTTCAATGATGAGCACGATTAGAAACACACATTATCATAGCTACAAAATAAAGTATAAAAAGTATTCCTGTACTTTCATGCATACCAAGCTATTAATCTTTCTTTACCTCTCTCTGACAGCAGCCACGTGCAGAGCACAGGTCTCAAGATTAAATTTAGCAAAAGAGGAACAGTGAAAAATCTGAGGGCTGAATATGCATATTTTCATAGGAAATGTGATTTCCTTGGTAGAAGTTCAAATTTCAAGGACCAGCTCATAATACCTCTACTCGTACATGTAAAGCAAAGTGCTGTCTGTCATAGGAAATCATAACCAGGCTCTTAGTGATTTTGCCCTAATCTGAAATAGGGGTACAATAGCTAGAATTCTTTAGTAGTTCTGACATTGTTCAGTTTTTGCAAAACGCAGTATTGTCTCCCAAGCAAGATGCCCTCATGTTTCTTTTCTGCTTCAGGTGCCCCCTCCATTCAATGTACAAACCCTCAAGCAGTAACAGGATGTACAAAAAATAACCCCCTTCTCTCTACTTCCTGGCTTGTGATTACAGATGCCTTCTACGCTATGTACAATAGGGAGCACAGCGTTGGAAAGGGAAGATAAAAAATACTTGAGCGATACAAAGAGCCACTTAGCTGCAGGTCATAAGCCCATCCAGATGTACTTGAACAGATAATGGCCGTAAACAGATTTACCTGAAATCTCCTAACCAATGGGATCTCTAAGGTAGGAAAGTTGCAGTCAGTTGCAGTGTCCTAAGCATCAGTAAATTCTCTGCTGTCTCAATTGTCCTTTGCCTATGTTTGATGAAAAATACATTTGCACATTCATTTCAGTTTTGGAAAGAAGAATGCACAATTCTTCTGAATGTATTTGCCCGCCCTTCTCCCAGAGTTAATTAAAAACCACAAGCTGCAAGTACTCAGTAAGTCAGAGAAGCATTAAACAACTTCCAGAGCTTCGTATGCTTCTGGCAGTGACTCCAGCTGAAAGGTGACACTTTGGAAGCAGCGAAAGCAGCGGTATGTCTGGACACTGAGACAATTTTGAATTGTAGTCCTGATTAGGAGCAAACCTTCTGGGTAGAACTGAGCCCAGTATTTAGAGTGTAGAACCTATTAGGGTAATTAGGGGTCTTTTCCACCCTGCTTTATGAATTGAGAAAAATAAGCAAATTCTCTCTGCCTGTCATGTTTTCATTGATACTGTAATCCTTCACCTCCAAATGCAGAGAGAGCCTGCAGCTCCTTTTTGCTGCAGGTGGCTCACTTGGGTGTATGGGTTTGGAATGCACGTTTCTGGGGCTGTGCCCATGGGAAGGGGTGTGTTTGGGGCAGCTCTGCTCTCTGCAAAGCCCCTGCAACAAGAACCGTTTGGCTGCTGGAACTTTCATTAAGGGCTGAGCTGGGCATTAATATAAATTGGTAGATGTGTTTTATCCTATGGCTATGAAGATTATTACACTACTAATACGTTGAGTATAGTAGTTGGTTTTGGTTTTCCTAGATTCTTTAGACAGCTAAGGGTCTATAGTAAATAGCATACGTTAGATCATCCTCATCAATCTTGACTGTGCTTTGTCAGGCAGTCCAGCAGTGGCTGGGGCAGACAAGTCCACAAAATATCATTTCCCAGTTAATCTTATTCATTCCACCCTTGTAAACATATCTGAGCAAAGGGAAGAATCTGTCCTGTCATTTGCATTTATTGTGTGAGTTTTAATTTACTTTCTGTTGGTATTCAGGTCACCAAAATACTCTGTTATGTTTCTTGTTCTATTTTCCTTCGTATAAAAATAAATGTCAGGATGATCATTTGAATAATCTTTTTTTTCCTGAAAGGGTAGGTACTTTCCTTTCTCTAGTCTCCTGTGTGCCTTCTTTCTGTTTAATGTAACCTTTCATAGATTAAAAAGGCAATGATGTTAATAGAATTGCATAATTGTCAACAGATAATGTTCTCCCAGTGAAATATAGCTATTGAGGCTTAGCTAAAGCATTTGTAGCAAACAGGCATGCAGAAACAAAACAAAGATATTTATTTTCACACTGACACATCTTTGCCATCATTGGCATCTAAATCCTCAGATACATCATTCAGCCTCTGTGGGACTGGGACCCCAGCATTCCCAGTGCAGCACTTATTACTGGTATATGTGATGGCTTCCATTGAGTGCAGGAAGACTTCTCCCCAGTCACGACTAAAGAAAAGCACAGAATTCAGACCCAGATCCAGCCTTTCCCAAAGATCCATGGAAGTGTGAGGCCTTGATTCTAGCGTCTGCCTTTTATCTTCATTCCGTGCCAGTTTTCTCTTGTGCCAATGCAGTTACACAGGGAAAGGAAGAATAAAATGGGAGCAACTGGGCTGACACCTCATCACTGCAAAAAATCCATCCAAGGCACACACTAAAAGCTTAGATTTCAAAGGTAGCAGGAATGGCAACCAGCCACTGTCACCTTAATTTCTGAATGTTAAGCACAGAGTGGTAATGGATGATGAAAGTAAATTTTATGATGTATATAAATATTTTGCTAATGAGTATTGGTAGTGACAGTGGGAAGGTCTGTTTAGAACTGAGTAGAGGGCTAGCAGCGTGGAGCAGTGTGGTCTGTAAGGAGAGGGAACATAAGTAGGTAAAGGCTGTGCATTTCTCAAAAGCCAGGAAACCAGCATTTTCTTAGAAATAATAAAAAGAGAAATAGCAAAGCAGTATCTTTCAAAATGCTTTTAGCTGCAAACCTAGATTTCTCCTTTCTGGATCAAAGTATAGCTGCCTATCTAGCTAACGACAATGTGAATTACTGCCACTAAGAAATCAACAATTTAAAGTATGAGAAGATATATTTTATAAAAAAATAACTTTTAATATTGCAGAAATATCGGAATCTTAGAAAAAAACTTGCATTTTCTGTTGTCAGTTTCAAGAAAGAAAGCATGAAATGAACTGTGAAGAGGTTAATGGGCTTCTTTTCTTTTGTCTTCTGTGGTCATGGTTGAGACACATTGCCCAGCTGACATTAAGAAACTTTGGATGGAGATACATGGATGATTAGATAGTGCTGTGCAGGGCTGTCACCATCGCATTGTGCACAGCCCCTGAATCCATGGAGGTGGGACTCTGAGCCCTCTCGCTGACTGGAAGTCAATGAAAGCTCTGCTCCTGCCTCAGGCACCTTGATCAGGTGATTTGACCTCAACCTTTTCAATCAGGTGATTGAAAAAATGAGTTTTGACTTTGGTTGTGATTGAGGAAAGGGCTTTAAGCAAGTGCTCAAACTTAAGTATGTGCTTAATGTGCCCCTTTACATACAGGGAAGTTTTCCTGAACTGGCATCTCTCCTGACTGGCTCCTTGGAGTGAGTGCCAGCTGCAAACAGATGTGCCAGCTGTGGCCCGAGCCAAACACATGCTGTTAGTTTGAAATGAGGAAAGACACCTACCTTCTTCTCTGGAAGTGTAACACCGAGATGTAACCTTGGTTATTAAACTGTGACATGCTTTCAGGAAACAGTTTTTGAATTGGATTTTGACATAAACTGCTCTCTCTAATACAAGATACATTTGAAAAGTAATGAAGCTGATCCTTGATTCAGCTGTGCACATGCTGTAAGTGTAATCAGCTTTCTGTCAGGAGGGTTACATTTGGGTGTACGGAAAGGCTTTGTGCTCTCATGAAAATGGTAGGATGAATGTGCGATATATTCAGCCTTCAGTGAACTTTCTTAGTCTCATTCCATACTTTTGCTGTCAAGAAGCAAGTGCTGGATGTGCCGCCGCTGCCTTGTAGTGCTTATATTGCAACAGCAAGCCGTGTTAATGCTCCCATTAGAGGACTATGCTGTATTTTTCTATAGAAACTCTTAACATCCAGAACTAGTTGCAGTTCTTTGAAAATATTCTGTAGCAATAGCACTGTGGTATTTAAATGGGTTGGCAAATCTTGTACGTATGTCTCTAGGAGCAGAGAAAAGGGAATTTGGCAATGTACTTCAGCAGCCTGGTAGTGTTGCTCAGGCGTTGCAGCTGCTGAAAGGCAGGGGTGCAAGAGGAGGGTGTGTGTCTGAAGACTGTCCAGTGATACAACTAAATTACTAACACACTAGTGTTGTCTTAAAAATCTAGCATGTTTCAGTAAATGAAATCAATCTGAAATGCAAGTTTCCAACTGCACTAGAGAAGGATCGTTGTGTGTATAATAGAAAGGATGATGTTAAGTGCAAGGGCTGTCCCCCCAGCTTATATTAGGAGGATTTCAAATTTCAGACAAAGCCTAACAATAATAATACGAGGTTGCATGAAGGTTAATGTTGTTTAGGCAGATGGTGAATTGCAGATTCAACCTGTTGTCACAATAATAAATGTGTTTGAAAAGACGTTCATGTGGCAAATGGGAGCAAAATGAAATGAAATGAAATGCACACATGCATGCACACACAAATTTAGCATTGCTGGCTCTGACTCATATATGCACATATATATGTACTTTTTTAAGGATTCTATATTGACCCATTGCCACAAATCAATATGAGAAGCAGGACTATAGATTCAAAAGAACACACTGTTCTTTTGAAAATTGATTTGCCATAATTTTGCCTGACAGCGATGACAGAGGCATTTGATCTGAGTCAGGCAGAATTTTATAGCCCTATTAAATGTAATTTCCACCCCCCTCCACCATGTGCATTTTTTACCCTTCTCTCTTTTTCCATTCTACAGCATCATAGTAAAGTACCCCACAAAATAAGTCTGTTTTACTGGGACCTGGAGTGTTCAGCCAAGTGTTTCTCCATTACTTTGAAGCTCTGTGGTTCTTTGTTCCTTGGGAGCCATCTTAGAAAATGGAGTGGCTTTCCAGGATGAGTATGAAGTTGTATCTTCCCATTCAGTCAGGTATTTAGTCAAAATAGTACAGACTCAGAGCTTTACATTGTGTTGTAAATCCCTTTGAAAAGATGTGAGCAAATTCCCTCTAGGTGCAAATTCATTGGAGTCAAAGCATCTATGGGTATTTATTAAAGCTAAATAAAAAGAATATGTGAGCTTAGCTGTAGCAATAGAGTTAAATCCTTTTGCTTATTATGAAGAACACTGTTTTGGAAAACAATTCCTGATCAGATGTACTTGATAAGTATTCATCCAAATTATCTGGGCTGGTTGTAAACACCTGGTTCAGTACCTTACAGAAGAATTTTTGGTTAGATTTTTCACTTTTAGGCTTGATAATCCAAGGGGGGGGGGGAAGATCATCCTTTTGTCATATTTGGACATTTATGGATTAAGATCGGGGTATACTGAAGTCAATGACAGAACAACAGAGATGAACATAGATGGGCAGAAAGGGACATAGCCCAGTGCTACAAAATTTATATTGTATGTGAAATCAAAACGAGATTTAGGATCCTTGCAGCTTTTTCAGGCTATATCAGTTGAACATGTCCCTGTGATACCTATATTTTTCTGTAACTTTCACTCAAAAGATTCATAACTGAATGTACAGGAATCATATAGGAGATGCGCTCTGTGTTCATACAAACCTACCAATCTGTAACTGAAGAAAAGTGTCATTTGCTGTAGATAGAAGCAAAGAAAAGATATGGAGGAAGCCGAAACTCTTAATACAGCCTTTGCAGAGACTGCAACTCTGTCAAGCAAGGTTATGTGTCTACTGCAGAGGTAATACTCTATTTGGACTATAACAGATTTTAGGATTTTTCTTACTATTCTTGCAATAGTTCAATGTCAAAATAAAAAAAATTAGACCTTCTTCCAAAAGCTATTAAAAAAGTCTTACTTTTTTCTACCCCTTATTTCTGAATCTGCCCATGAGGAGCTGTCATTTTCCATCTCTTCCATTTTCTCCAAACTGTGTATTCAGCTCTTTTTAAATATTTATTTTTCCATTACATTTTTAACCTTGCTGTGATTATATTTTGCCTAGTTACTTACCTGATTAGTTTCAGCTGTATCCTGAGGGGGAATGCCAGACTAAACCAGCAGTGTCACTAGATAATGTCTTGAAATTGGGAAGCTAGAGATAGCTACAGGGACCCAGCAGGTTCTTTTGCAGAATGACAGTGACCATAATCAGTGGAGGCTGGAAAATAATTATTATTTTTTTTTAATTTTCCCCTCATTTCTTCAGCATGGCATCAACATTCTGTGTGTAATCATGCTTGCCAAAAAAAATGCTCAGTATCTCAGAACACACTAATCAATGGTGTATTTCTGCCTAAAGGTTTCTAGAATAAAGCATGTGAGTAATGGTAGTGACTATGAGTTGTTCTAGTGTCTGAAAACTCCGAGTCAGGAACCTGGGCCTTTTGTGCTGTGTAACACAGAACCCAGAAAACATCTTTTACATGAAAGTTTATCATCTCCTCTTTTCCATTTTGTCAGAGAAACAGGCTGGAATAAACAGAAATAGCAATTGTTACACTTAAACTCTTAGGTGTCTACTTTCCAGCTGCAAATATTTATCTCCAGTACAACCCAAATGTGCAGTGAATTTGAGAATCAAAAGTATGTTAGCTGCATAGACACAACTGCTTAATTTCAGAGAGCAGAGTAAACAACCTTGAATGAATTTTTGAGGAAGGAAAAGAGTATCTGAATTGATCAGCCTCATTAGCAGACTGCTGCAATAACCCTTTTTCTCTGAAATCCTTGCATGTGTAATTAATCACACCTTTTGTAAGGGGATTTCTGGTATTTGTGCAGGTACAGCTGTGACAAACAAGGTATCTTTCAGCTCTCATGTACTTCCAGCGGTACGCGTCTAGTAGGCAGGGAGAGGAAGAGCAGCAGGGATGTTTCTAGCTTCCTCAGTGACTCCTGGCAATGGCCTTTGCATTGCTGTCTGACAGTGCATACTTGCTTTGCTCCCCAGCCACATGGAGCTCTCTGAAAAATGTTTCTTAGAAAACTATAGGTCATAACCTTTATGGTCAGTTTTATGTATATATTTTCAGGCATGGTGCCAATTAACAGGCTCAGTCTTTTACAGCTGATTGACAAAGAATGAGTATGGTACAGAGGTCACCTAGTGAGGGATGATGTGAGTCAGGCCCAGTGCTGGAAAAATAGCAAATGTCTTGTTTATGCTGGCCTGGATATATTGACCTTTTTCCTAGGTAACACAGCTGCACACCACTGAAGGAATGCTGCTCTTCAGTGGGAGTCAGACCTGAAAGAGAAGTCCCACGTGGACTTCCCTAGCCCTTGGACGAGGGCTGTAACACACTGCCTCTTTCGCCAAATCATTCAGCGCTTGTCAGATCCAGAAGCTCCTGTGAAAGCCTTGCTCCTTCTGGACTTGACTTTGTAAGATTTGCCCCTCTTGTGCCAGGCACTTGAATTTTAAACACACGTTTTTTGTAGGGATGCCCAATGCAAATCTGGTTTTGCCTCATAATACAGACTTCGGGAGTGCATGCGCTTGCTTCTAAATCTAGCTTTGTTTTGGCTCAACGACAGCACTTTATTTGGGTTGATGTGTAACAAAAGGAAGAACAAAAGCGCATTTAGCTTAGAGTGCATTGTCACGCAATTTTGCTCCCCACCAAAACAAAGAGACAAGAGGGAGAGAGAACAGGGCTGTTATGGAGATTATCATCATTCTTTTGAGACGCAATGGAATTTTCCCAAGGAGGTAATGACATTTCTTAATTACTCTCTTCATGGGTAGCCATGTGTAGAGATTACCAGAGGCTCAGCAGTGCATTGTTCTGCCGAAGCCTTGGAGAATGATAATGCTGACAGTACAACACTCTGCTGTCCAACGCTCTTCTCCTTTTTCTCGCTCTTCATTACACCAGCTAATTACTTCTACTACTGGTGGCTGTGCAGCATTGCTTATCCCATATAACCCCAGCAGCCCTCCACTGTCAGTGTAATTTACTGTAATAGCATAATGCTTTTACCGCTTGAGCTCGGCCCACGTGGAACTAAAAGGCGCCGTTGTTCTTTTATCAAGCTTGGCTGCCAGATCAACAGCATTTGAGTCAGTGGCAGCCTGCGCTTTTAACTGGGAAAAAAACACTATCGTCAGTCAATACTGGTGACTCCTTGAAGTTGTAGTGTACCAAAAAGAGATTTTTAAGGAATTTTTCTTCTGTCTCTGCTTTAAAATATGTATGTATGTAAGGGTTCATTTCTGCTCTCAGCTGTTCTTCTCCATGTCAGTAGTGGTGTATGAATAGGCAGGTTTTTTGACTTCCCACTACTTGGCTTCATTTCCTAGCAGAAGACTTTGAAGGTGCTAGTACAATGCAGTTGTTACAGATATTCATTTTTCAGTTACATATATATTTTTCTCTCTAACACAGGTAAGTGCACAAGTATGGTTTTACCGTGTATATAATAGATACGTATATATTATATATTGGAAAGATACTGGGCAACTAATTTATCTCTGTATCTTTGAAAAGCTCACTTCCTTTCCTCCCTCCCTCCACCATAGATATGTGTATCTGCCTGTGTGTGTTTAGAGAGGATGAAAATAAATCCTACTGCTGTCTAGCAATATATTCATGTTTTGACTCCATTGACAGCACACAGTGATGTTATTGTGTGATATTAAACTTTCAGTTGATAAGAAGTCTGAACACTGGTATCAGGACTGTGTGAAATATGGTTGATTCTGGGTGTAGAACAGAAAAACTGAAAATAGACTTGCATGGCGCCATGGTCTTAACAGCTCAGTAGTTGCAGATATGTTGCACATATAGAACCAGAGTCTTCAGAGCCTGGCAGTTGTAGCATTCTCCATCAGAGTCATTCAGACGCTATATTAATAAAAGAATGATTTTGCATATGTTAAAAAGCAAGTCGTCTTTCCCGGTTTAAATAAATTTAAGCCAGAGTGTTTTCGTAACACATTTATAAACAAAATAAACATAGTATGTAAATACTCAAATATTTGCATATCAGGGTATAATTTTTTATATATATCCCTAAAAGCTACATAGAAAACGAGCAAATTTTTTTTTTTAATGTATTCACTGCTTATAACCATTTTTAAGTAGCCTGTGAGCCTTTTCTGAAAGTAATCTTTCACATCTGTGCAGAAGTTTGCTTTACAATTAAGTCAGCAGCGTCTGTCCTGTCATTCTTAGAAGATGCAAATGAATGGCCTTTCCCCCTCCACTTTACAGTCCAGTAGACTTCAAGACGTGCCCCTCTTTTCTAGCATATTGAGGTGGTGTATTCATAGGCTAATCAGTTATATTAATAAATATAGGCAGAAAAATCAAGGCATATTTGATTTATTTGGAGTATCCTGCCACACCCTGAACTACAGTCAGTCATTGACAGGACTGAAGTTCAGGGCTGTGGGAAATTCCCTTCTGTAAGTGGTAAAATAGTTGCAAATTCCTTCTGCAAGGAAGCCAGCATCCTTTGCTGCCATCAAAATTCCTATGATTCCTGAAGAGTTGGGACTAAATTCATACTGACTTCAACCAGAAGCGTCTCTGTCTTGTATGAGCTTCATCCTCATAAATCCAGTCTGAATTTGGCCTCTTAGATGCGATCAGGTCCAACCATGTGGCTCACAATGACAGCGGATGATAAAGTCTCTTTTGATCATCTGGATGGTGCTGGAATAAGAAGTGAAATACAAGCCCTCTTACTTTACCCTCCTCAAAGCTTCAGCCATGTGTTGTATGAGTTCCTGAAGGGCAACTCAGCTCTGTTAATTTTCATTATCAGAATACATCTCTGCCCTCCTCATTTGGGAGTAAGGGTTAGTATTGTGACCTTCAAAGAGACAATCGGCTGAACGCAATCACAGTGGACATGGGAGCAATGCAGAGGAGCAGAAATGGCTGGGAATTTTTTTCCTTTCTGCGTCTCCTGTTGATAACCTTCTGTAAGAATGGAAAGCCAGGAGGTTTGGCTGGCTCCCAATCATGCCTAGCTGGTTCTCATTGCTAGTGGTCTGAGAGCATCACTTTTGTCCCGACCTTTCTTGCCAAATTTGAATATGTGGTGGCTGGTTCTCTGTGACAGTATTTCCCCTTTCTCAAGCTTGTTATTACTGACCTAGAGGCTATGACTCTGACTTCTAAATGAAGGTTGGCCCAGTTGGGTGGTTTAGGATACAGTTTTTTCCCAGTAACTTTACCCCAGACATCTACTTTTTATGTTTATTAGTGAATGATCATTCAGAGATGTAACTTTTAAAGCATTTTGTAAAAACTCTGCTTTGTAAGGAGTGGCATGTCTAATAGAGGAGAGACTTGGGAAGAAGTCATTACTGGACCTGACAGTCGTGGTGGTAGAGAGTTAACTGCCCTTACGCTTGCCTGAGGCTCTAATAAAGCAAACTTGGTGGTAATAAGTAATTTCATGGGGACTGTTGCTTAATTCTAAAACATGGAGGCTATATCAACAGCTCTGCTGTTCATTACAAAGTCAAATGTGTTTTGGCATTTAAAATGGAGAGGTGACTGTGAGATTTAAGGGTTTCTATTTATTTCAACCAAATATGCTGTATTTAGCAAGATGAGGGAACATTGAATGATTGAAACATATGATTCATCTTGGGCAGTGTTTATTTGGTGCCTGGGCTTTTTTAGTGTGCTGTTTTGTTCTGTTTGTGTGTTCTGGTTTTTTTAATCTGATAGCCATAAGGAGAACAGCAGAGTCAGGCAGGAAGAGAATAGCCCTATTCCCTAATGTAAAGACTTCAAGCGATACCTCTGTTTGAAGAGGAATTTGAATATACTGCCACTTACTAAAGTGTTAGAGGAAATAAAAAACAAAAAGAGGAATAAGTTTACAGTCTAATTCATAATTGAAGTCCCCTGAAAATAGTATAAGCCTCCTGTTAAATACTGTTGAGTTGGTGAGTGTGCTGTGAAAGCAGATAGTTATTAGAAAGGAAATTACAGTCTAAATCAAAAATGAGGATTGTGTTATTTATTTATTTACTTGCTGTACAGGCAGTTTTGCAGAATGTACAGTCAGTCCCCGAGGGGTTTTCCATAAAGCTGTTCATTTCATCAGCCTAAACTGCAGCAATGAAGCCTTGGGAGTGCTTGCATGTGTGTCTGTGTGCATGTCTGAGTATGGAGGGGTGGAGAAGGAAGAGCCACATCATGGCATGTAAAGCTGTGCAGGTTCCCAAAGATTGCAGGAGGGTGTCAGAAAAGGTAACTCACATCAGCACCTGTAGCTCTCTTGCTCCTGTTTAGTTAATGAGGAAAGACAATACTTCCAGAAGGGCATTAAGAACAGAGAAAACAGAAGTGTGCTTTGAGCAGTCCTTTGAAAGTGCCTGTCTCTGACAGCTTTGAGGAAAGCCAAGAGAGAAATTACCTTAAAACACTGTCAGCGTTGGTGATTGACCTGCTAAGTCAAGGGGAAGGCGGAGAACCATGTGGTGGAGGTGAGGAGTAAGCCATGATCTCCACAGGCCAGGAATGTCACTCAGCATGGCCCAAACACTCCCCTACAGAAGAGGTGATGTGGTTGGAAGCCATGGATGGGAGGACAAGCATATTACAACTTCCATAATCAGTTTGGGAGATTCTGAGAAGGGTGAGTGTCTGAGATCACTTGACCCTGGGGGGTGGTGACATCACAGAAAGGTTGTCTTTATCAAAATGTCATCGCCATTGGCACATTTTTCCCATGCATGGGGAACATCTGCTTAAGAAGAGTGTCCTCTTGGACCAAGTTCCAGGGGCCAGCCTCGTTCTGGCCTGTGAAAGTCAAATTAGTATGCAGATTGATATTTAAAAGGAAGAACTCACATCTTTCCAACATTCCTTTTTAGTTTGCATTCTGATTGCTTCGTTTTGCTATAGTTCATGCGTTAATTATCTCCTGGAAAATGAAACAACACAGTAGAACAGCAAGGCAGAAAGAGAGAACGTAGCACATTGGCAAAAATGAGGAGGGCAAGAATGGACATGTGAATGGAAGCTGTGGAGGTTAGTTTCATCATGTACAGTAAAAGCATGTGCTGGGTCACCTACCTTAGTTAGGTCTTTCAGGCTGAGCAAAGAGTGAAAATTCCCATTCCCTCCCTTACTCCAAGTAATTCTGCAATGCTGCTAAAGCTTCTTTAATAGGAATAAAAGGGTCTCACTCAGCACTTTGAAAAGCGAAACTCAGAATCTTTTCTCAAGCGTTTCTTTACTAGCTTAAACTCTTGATGAATAAAAGGGCTTTTCCTCCTACTGCCTTTAAAGACTTTTAATAGACAAACCTCACGAGAAGGTTCTGGGGCTTTGGCAGCCTGCATCAGTGGGGTCAGTGTGCCTGTCCTGCAGTGCAGCCATAGGGGGTTGATGGAGCAGCAGAGACCTGGCCATAATCTTTGTCTGTTGTTAAAAGATGCCAGCATGGTCTATTAGTGTCACGTACTTTATACTTGAGTAGTGTGTTGTCTTTCCCCAAATTACAGCATGACAGTATCTACTAATTTTGTCAGAATTATCATAATCCTCATTCATGTCCTACTCGCCACAGGCACAAGGCTATAAAATCATTCTTTTTTCTGTTGTTTTTTCTATTCCTTTTTTATACTTGCACAGTGACTGATTTTAATTGAGGTATACTGGACACAAACGCCAATGAGATACTTTCCTTTAAAAATCTACAAGCCATCAACATCTCCATTTGATGCTGATGTAGACTTATTATCAGAACCACATTTCCTAAGCAATTCACACACCTTAAAGGAACGTACTGCTACTTTGCAATGCAGTTAGAGAGGTCGCATGTGAAAGTAGCAAACTCAAAGTCACATCTGAGTGACATATTATGCAAAGATGTGTGTTCCTTTTTTTTCTCTTTCATCTTATGTTGGTGCTCTCCAGGCCTGTGTGTATACGTATGTGTATGTAGTAACGTACAGCTATATGTTTATTAATTTTACCATCTGTGGAGATGATACAACCACCCTGCAAAACAGGCCCTTTTCTGCATTACTGCAAGAAAGGAGCATGAAGATTGCAAACCCAAACTTTTTCTGTGCCTTTTAGGCCAGCATGCTGCTGTTGATACAGAATGCTTAACTGAAGTAGGAACGATCTGACATCTTCTGCATTGCATTAGGGTGGTGGCTGTCCTTTGCAGTCTCTTTTGTCGAGCCTTCATCCTGTTAAATCATAAATGATGTGATGATATATCAGGATAGTTCCAGCCAAATACACAACTGTCAGTGTCAAGTTTTGGCTTGCTATCTCTTAAGCTTGCTGTAAGTCCTACCTTCAACCTTGTCACCAGGTTTGCTCTGGGTTTGCAGAGTATATGATGTGCAGGGGCAGGTCAGAGAGAGCCTGAACTTGCTGAGAACTGACCTCACCATGGTAGTGGTATACATTCAATAAAAGTCACATAGTGTCACTAGGGGTTGACCGTGAATTTGCAGTAAATGGTGAAGTGCCGGTACGTTGTCTTATACAGTGATCATGGTAAGTTGTTAGCTGCCGATGGGCCACCACTTGCTCTGGCATCTGATTTGAGCTGTGAACTTTCCAAGTTGGCACCAGAGCCACATGTTTTTGATTGCCTCACCTGCTGGGAGGTTGTGAAAAGCCTCTGTATTCCTCTGGAGACGTTTTGGGCTGGCATCGGCCAGAGCAAAATGAAGGATTGAATGTGTATGCTGTGTTCAGTTGTGTGGAGTGTGTGTGTGTCTGGGGTGGTTCCACGAGGAATGCAAGAGATCAGTTACATGGATATCAATTAAAATGGAATTAGACAAACTGAATAGAGTATTAAAGCAGCTATATTTGTTCCTCTTTTTTTTTTTCTTTTTTTTTTTTTTTTTTGTAATTTAATGAGGCCTAATATTCTCAGCCAGACTGGTGCACAAGACCTTCAGCTAAAACTGTCACCAGTTAATGAGGCTTTTCCAGTGTGCTTAACCTAAGGCATAAGAGAGGAGCACAGATATGTCAGTATTTCATTCATTTGACTGCATATTCTCTGGATTCATGAGTAAGACACTTTGAATGCAAGTCGGTGTGGTTTTTTTAATGTAATACAATTTAATCCCGTTTTGCAGTGCATTTATGGCAAACAGTACCTTGAGTTTTCGGTTCCCCCTCCCGTGAGCAGAGCCACCTGGGAGGGAAGACCCATGCCTGTGTGTGTATGTGCATTTTGCACACGCACAGGAGCACACGTGAGGCTTGGCAGACAGCCTGTCTGCTCCTTCCCTACAGCTGGGGGAGGGAGTTTACCTTCCAGCTCTCTTCAGTCTCATTACATGCAGAATCAGGTCTGTGCCGTTCCAGACTTCTGCACAGCGGCTTCAGCGGGGTCCTCTGGAGAGCTGTCAGCTTTCTCATATCTGCCAGTATGGTTGACAATGCAGTACATGAAGTTATGAAGCATAGAGCTCTGCTACCTTAAGGGTTGGAGTTTTTTTCCTGTTTCCTTTTCTGGTTTGGTTTTTGTGGGGGAGAATGTTTAGCAGTTTTTTCCTCATTCCCCCCACCGCCCCACCCCCCACCCCCCCACCCCCGTTTTTTGCCAGAAGAAATATTT
Source organism: Falco peregrinus (assembly GCF_023634155.1). Taxonomy (NCBI): domain Eukaryota; kingdom Metazoa; phylum Chordata; class Aves; order Falconiformes; family Falconidae; genus Falco; species Falco peregrinus. Next base: position 11,184,058 of record NC_073728.1, read on the forward strand.
TCTAGAGAACAGCCTTTTTGTTATTTGCTTGCAGATTCTAAACTACCTAAGGCTTAGAAAATCAAATTGGTTTTAGTAAGAAATCCCCTGGTGCATTATCTGTTATTTTCAGTATTTCATGTATACAAGCTATTCATCTGATTCTTTTTTATAAATCTCATTTTTAATCAGTCAGTCAATATCATTGACCTTCCTAGTCATTTGATGTATAATGATAATTCTTACACAGGATACTTTTTTTAAAATCCATGAATACCGTAGGCACCCCTTCTGTCCAACAACCATAAAAGCAGACATCTTCATGCTCTTTCACACCTAGGAAAATGTCAGTGCTAGCAACCAGACACCTGAAGTTGTCGTTATTATTACTGTTATTTGGGGAGTGCTTTCTGCTTTTCATACAAAATGCCTACTAGCACAACACTCCGTATTGTTAAAATAACCTTATTATTTGAACAACTTCTCTCCCCTCCATATCATGGCAAGAATCCCATGCACAACAGGGCATTCTCTGATCCTGTTGTGATTTTTTTTTTTTCCTATTCTCCCAGGCAAACACTTGATCATTATTTCTAAAGCTTAATGTTTTTCAGCAATACTATTTTTTTTTTTCTGTCATTCCTGGTTTTTACTTCTGAGTTTTGTCCTCAGGGTGGGGAGGGGGGAGAACTGTGTAAGTTCTTGTGCGTGTTTGTTATTTGTGCATATTTTATATGTGCAACTAAATAGAATTAATAGCCTTTTGTCTCTCTTTGGGAAGTCTGTTGTCTCCTGTGCATCACTTCAGATGCTAATAGGCATTTATGTAGGTAATGCAAAGTCTTGGCTATGCAAGTTGTTCTGCAGGGTGTTTACAAAGTTCAGATACATGGGACTGGAATGTGATAATTAAGAAGAGAAAGGAGGGGGGAAATGCTGAAACAAAGATGATGTTTCATACTGTAACTCTTTGCAGAACTGGCTGCTTAGGTTACTCAGATTGGTAGACGCAAGACTCAAACACTTTCGGGTTAGTCAGCTTTTCAAGGAGTCTGTTGATAGAACATCCTTCTAGGAAAGGGACAAGCATACCAAATATAAAGCTATTTAAATGTATTACTACATTGCTGCAGAAAGTTTATATACAGTATATAAGCTAAAACAGCTATGTCTTCTCCCCCAGAGTGTAATTGTGATAATGGCCTGATTATTTCAGCCTCTGCTTTCTCTGATTCTCCAAATTGCAGGATTTTGTAAGTGGAAACGGAAGAAAACTTAAATTGCTCAAAAATAGAAAGTGAAATCAAGGTCTTGTCAAATCTCACTCTTACTGACAAGGAGGTGATTAGTTATACCCCAGAAACTGTAGGGACCCAGTGGAGGAGCAGGCAAAAGGCAAACCTGGTTGCATTCAGAGTTACTGTATGCTGACTCTCTAACCTTAGACCCAGCTGAGTTGAGCTCATGAAGTCGAGGAAGCTACAGACACACCGTTTCCCTTCCTTTAAGTGCCAAATGAGTTTGTTCAGAAGACGTCAGAGTTGCGTTATAGCTGCATATGAAGTGCAGGGCATAGAACCATTCAAACATCATTGCAAGCCAGTATTTTCTCTATCAGCTAAAATGTTTTATCTGCTTAACTCCTTGTAATGCTGTGAGGCACCTTTTTTTACCTGTGACAAAGCAACTGCTGACCCTTGGCCCCTGTTAAGTGAAGGCCATTGCACAGAACAATAATGCTAACTTGTTAAAGGGAAAGCAATTCTTTGTAAAGGTTTTGTAAAGTCTTTCTCAAGGGCTGCTAAGCCTGCCTTGCTGAAAGGTTGGGATTTTTTTTTTTATTCATGCAAAGACTGGAAGAAACTCCCCCACACCTTTATGATCACCCATCCTTTTGCCTATGAGTCAACTTGCAGCTTTCAGTCTTTAGCCAAACATCATGAAAAACACTTGCACAGGTCAGTACTTCTGCAGGGCAGGTTTCCCAGGAAAAGGGGATTGACCTTTACTGTCTGAAGCTGGGTTTGTAAACAGCAAGGTCTGAAATTGTCATTACAGAATATTCATTTGTTGTTGTTTTGTAGAGATCCCCATTGCTTTTCAGAATGTTTATATTTCAAAGAAATAACCTTCCTCAGAGGCAGAAAGCTGAAGTGCACTGCAGAGTTCACATTTTATTGGACTAGGCCATCATTTGACCAGTCCAGTAACTAACAGGTCCAACTTAACAGGTTCTTTCTGAGAAGTATGTCATTACTGTTTGCTGATTTAAATGTAATCCTTGTGTTCATTTTTCATAGTAGCATACACAATCATGGGACGTAAAAGTGGAAGGTGGGTACTTGGCTCGTAGTAAGCTAATACTTTTAGAGGTTCACATGTTGACCCTCACTCCTTTGTGCCAGAAGCTATTGTTTATCTGCAGTTTCCTCACTTGTGGTATGTTGGGCATTGCAGTATTCGTCTTTTTGTAATTGATACCAAAGTCAGCTTGCTGTTGCAGCTTGAGGATGATGTCCTGTTTTAATGGCAGGTGGTGGGTAAAAAGCAGAACACTGGGGCTGGCCTGAGTGTAAAAAAGCCTGCTTGGTTCCTTGTCTGTGGTAGCTCTCAGCCTCCTTGTTTTGCAGCCAGGATAGCCTGTGATACTTCAGGGGAAAAGTCAATAATATCTCAAATTATAAAAAGAAAGATTTTAGGAGTGATAGGTAATACCTTCTTTTAAATCACCTCATAAACTTGCTAAAGATAGGTAGCCCTGCAAGTGAGAAGAATCCCTCTTCATGGGTCTTCTGCAGCTTGACAGCGCCATGCCACACCAGTTCACAGTAACTGGGGGGAACAAATAAGCAGAGCTAGTCCCAGAAAGGAGGGACAGGCTTTTTCCCCACTGCATGTTAGTCACACAGGAAGGATGTTTAGAGGGCCATGCTCTGTGTGTTTCTCTTTTTCTTCCCCTCTCATTTTTTGATGGACATTCCGCTGGTGAGAAAATGGGATTATGTGACTGGATTCAATATTGCAAACCCCTTCATCTCACCAGTAAGGCCATCTGAAAGGGGAAGGTAGCAAATGCAGAAATGCAAACAACGTGGCTACCTCCTTCTACCCGCTTGAAATGCTCCTTCTTGGAACTTGTGCCTCTTGCTTCGAGACACTTGCCTCTTTTGTCTGTAACCTCCCTTTTGGTAGTGGAAGTATGCAGTTAGATTCCACCATCGGCCATCTCCTCTCCAGGATAAACAAAACCCAGTTTCCTCAGCCTCAACTTGTGTTTTATCTAGTCTGTTCCCCTAACCATCTTAGCTGTCCTCTGCTGGACTCTGCCTGATCTGCTGACATCTCTCTTGTAGTGTGGAGGGTTACATGAGGTTTCATATGCAATTTCAAATAAGCAGAGGGGAATAATCTCTTCTCTTAAGGTGCTGGCTAGTTCTTGCTCGTACCGCTCAGTATGTGGTTAGTCTTCACTACTACAGTGGTGCTTTGCTAACTGCTGTTCAATATTGTGCTCAAATGTACTATCTGAACCAAGTACTTTTCTAAATTCCCACTGTTCTGTAACTGGCATTTCTTTGCAATGGGAATTTTCCTCCCAGTGGGAATGTACAAAGGACTGTGAGTTCGTGTCTGGCGGCTGTATTTGCTCTCCTTTCATCTGCAGGGGAGAGGAACCATAATGATGCGGCATAAATAGTGTTGGGCCACAGCCCTGATGATGAAACTGCCTTGGCAGAGTATTCTTTTTCTGTCTTCCTGTCTCCAGCTACTACTTAGCTAAGGAACACAAATGGGAAAAGTAAGACTAACTGTACTTTGGCATGTTTTCCTATGGCAAATGGAGTGAAAAGCTAGAGGGTTTGGAGTTGCTATTGAGCTTTAATATTCATCTTCTCTTTAGTGGTACAGGAGTGCCTGTGATTCTCGTTGGGGATCCTTAGCTGACTGTCCAGTTCAGATGCCTTCTCCAGCATCAGAATCCCAGTCAGCATGGGTCTTTACAGGAGAATGCAGTGTAGGACAAAAAGGAAGTTGGCAGCTTTGTAGGAACATCGTAGAGAGTTTAACAGTGTTCTGTGTGGTTTTGTGGCAAATGAAGAGTTTCATAATGTGAAAAAACGCAAACTCTCACTCCCATCACAAAAATTTACCAAAATTGGATTCTGAAGTTGAATGTGTGCAAAGACTGTCCGTTATTTCCATGCTGAAGTCTTATAAGATGCCAAATTCCACAGAGCCATCTCTGTCTGAAACATCTTGTAAACCTGAAAAATCAATGGCCTGCGTTGTTTCTTTATTAGCCTTGTTCTCGCTTTCTCCTGAAATACTGTGGTAGGATTTACCATCCTTTGAATGTGTCTGCAGCTACGTTCAAGTAGCTGTTGTGTTGATTGCTTTAAGGGAGGGGACTAACCTCCCAATCTTTTAGAAGACCAATATCCCTGCTGTTGTTTTGATGTTGTTAACATCCTGCTGAATCAAGAGCAGATAGTAGTGTCCTGCAAGCAGAGAGTGTCTTCAGACAGTGATAACAGCACAAGATTGGGAGCAGTATTTCTGATTAACTCACAGACTTTCTGTCTCACCTTTTGCAGGTTGCAAACCCCTCCTATGTTTCACCTTCCCTTCTGTACAATGCCATTGGTAGTCCTTACCTACTTAATATATAAGCATAATGACAGTGACTTATTAGGTGGGGGGTTTTTTCTTGTTGTCTGAATTAATTTCTGCAAGACAATGCAGGAGTATTGTATTGTGCCAAATGAAATAATCTGCTGTGGTTTTAGAACTAGATGTATTTGGAGCCTCAAAACAAAACTCACCTTCATACGTACAGGGGAGGGGGGAGGCACAGGGGGATGACTAGAGCTTGATCCCCAGTTCATTCAGGTTACCCCTCACTGTTGGCATGGTGCATGGATCAGACTTAGAATGTGCATTTCTCTCATTTCTCTCCTTCTGTCACTTTCTGCTAATCCACTTGGTATTTTATACAAGGACTTTTCCCAGTGGCAACAAATATCTGGCTGGCAAGGTGGCTTTAAAGAGAGGGAAAAGCAAGTTCCAGCCCCAGCAGTCAGTTCTGCACAAAGCCAGAAACAGCAAGTGTGTTGCGAGCATTCACATAACTGTGGTCCTGGGGAGGCACAGTACTATAGCTATCTTAAAGGTGCAGGTGGTTGGGGGTGAGTGGCTTTTAGTGGTATGATATTTTTCAATAGATATTTTCCTCCTATTATTTTTTGTTAAATATGAGAAGAAAAAATTCAGGAGCAATTTTTTCTCTTTCAAGCTTAATACTGTCAGTTGAGTTTGTGTTGATTCAAGTGCTCTTCCTCAGTGACCTTCATCTCCCTATGCCTGTGAGATGTGAAAGATGCTGTTGACACAAGCAAAGGCTCCAGCTCCCTCAGCTCATATCCCAGACAGCACTTTAACATGGCATGTTTGATACTGCATATTTCTGTCTCACCAAAAAAGTGGCAGTGAAAGTTATTGCATTCATCTGGGAAAGGGAATGGAGCAGAATGAAAACCACAGCAAACAGCACGATCTTCCCTTTCTTCCCTGTCCTTGGTCTCTGCCTACCACCTCTGAATGCAGGAGGCAAACCAGAGAGGTCTGGGCACTTAAAACAAGGCTTAGAAATGCACCCCACAAAATGCAAGGCCTATAAAATTAAACCATCAGGTGCACAATGTGAAAACAATCCTAGATCTTTATTTGCAGGGGGAATGGCTTCTGCATTTGTACTAAGAAATCAGCTTCTACACACTGAAATGTGGTTGCAAGGTAGAACTGCGGGTATACTAACCCTCCCCATTCATATTTGTCTCACTATACTTGCTCAAGTGCATTACACCGCCACAGAAATCTGGAGGAAAATGAAAACATGTATCGGGGCCACTGCAGACCTTCTTAACACCTTTGTTGCCAAATCAGCATGAAATAAGGCAAAAAGGCTTGAAAAGGCAGCATTAGAAAAAGTTCAGGAAGCATTAATTTTTAAAATTGCACTTTTGGGTCTTTTTATTCTCTGGTTAAAATTCGGTCTGCCTCATATAGTGGCCATTGTTAGCTACGTCATGGTTCACTGTAGGTTTGGATTTACAGCCCTTTGCCTTGTGCGCGGGCACCTGACAGACAATTGCTGTGCAGCAGCATACCTTGCCATTTCTCTGTTATTAAAACTGTGAGCTCATCTTCATGTCTTCTGCAGACTTTTCTTCCATCCCTTTCTTTTTCTGAGGACTGCAGTACTCCTACGTCCATATTAAAGATGTGTAAGCCATGTTTAGGGGGAATGTGATGATCCCTTGTACTACTGCCACTTGCCGAGCACGTAGGGGAGCATCCGTGATGTTGCTGTAGGTGGTAGTGGACACGCAGTACCTGGAGCAGTTGCTATGCATGTTGACCTGGCGGCCACAGCAGCCGAGGTGGGGGACACAGTCCCCTTGGGGGGTGCTTGTGCTGTCTGAGGAGGTCGCTCCCTCTGGGGTGTTCACTGCACTGCTTGTGCTGGATTCAGTCTAAAACAGCTAAGCTGGCTAGAACAGTTTAGGAAGGTGGTGGTTACTGTTTCTCTGACCTGAGAGAAAACTGGAAGCGTTTGTGTGAGTCGCACAAGTGTGACAAGTTGCTGAAGACAGGCTGGAGCAGAGGCCTCGGCACGCGCAGCCGCGGCTGGGAGGGAAGCGGGCGAGGAGACCTGGAGCTGGTACAAAGGGAAGCATGCCCAGTTCCTGGTGCAAATCAGTAGCAGGGTGCTTCTCTGCCAGACTAGGAGAATAATAAAGACAACATATGCTATGCTGTCAGTTGTCAGTTTGCAAAGCTAAGAATGGCTGTTTGGAGCTCGTTCCTTCTCCACATCTCATTTCCTTTGGTCTATAATGTGTTAGCATTACCTGTTGCAGCTCCTCTGTTTTCACTTCACGAATGCTGCAAGTGAAGTACAAAGCCCATATAAGTTTGGTGCCCTGAAGAATGTCATATTTTTTTTTTCTTTTTTATGGGATGAATAAATCTGTCAAATAAGAGAGTTAGTGAAGGGCCAGGTTCTCTGTTCTGGGTCTGCTAGGAAGTCATTTTAGCAGAACACACAGAACATCACCTGCTCTGAAAGCAGGGACGTAAAGAAAGTATTTTGGAAGGAAAGCTGAGGTTATTACAACCAGGGTCAGGGCAGGGGAGGAGGAGGAGATTCCTGTTGTTGGTAATGTGTGGAAATTAAGTAAAATGACAAAAGGGGGAGGCCGCTGGCATAGCTTGGCTACCTGGAAAGCTGCAGAACTCCTGGGTGCTGCCATCTACTGTAGAAACCTGCACCCGGCTGGAGCTGTGGCACATTCCTCCCTCTGAACATGGGACCTGCAAATCTGAATGTGCATTTTTTTCTGTGTGCCATCTAAATAACAGCTCTGTTGGGTGAAGTACTGAAATAATTTCCCAGGCCAGCTGCTAGGAAATCATGGTTATAAGTCTATCAGGGAATTACAGTTTAATCGCAGCCTGTAGTAGAAAGACTGCACTACAGTTTAGTATTTTACATGAAAGCCTGCTATTGAAAAAATGTTACCCCCCACTTCAATAGATCTTTGCTGCCAACTACAAGCAGTTTCAGCTCTGTTTAGCTGGCAGAGTTCATTGTTGACAGACTAAGGACTGGAATTAAAATGTGTGACAGTGCATTAAGGAAACACACTAAAGGGGATTTTATAAAAGAGTCAAAGAGAGGCAGACAGGGGTGGGAGAGAAGAGAGCAGGCAGCTGAGCGGCTGAATGGCTGGTTGGGGTGTGGGGGTGGCAGTGGCAGGGAAGAGGTGAAGGGGTCACACTTTTTTCCCTTTGGAAAAATGTGTTATAAGCAGCTAGCAAACATTGATGGCATTCTTCTGCCAGCCAGCCAGCAAATAATTTCAGCAAAGGAAGGGGACAGAGCAGCTCGGGTGGGTCTCACAAGCCCTGTGAGAACTGGCAGCTCTTTTTGTTTGCTGAATAGTTAAAGCGATTACTTCTGCCACTCATCCTAAGAAAGCTAACAGGGCTTCTGAGGACCCTTCCCCACTAAATAGTGGCAGTTGCCATGGTCCCAATCAGAACTGGGGCAAGGGGAGAAGAGGAAGTTGTTTGAGATGAGTAAGTCATAGTCCATTACCTTTCCTGCTAGCCTGTTCAGCCTTAAAATTCTCAGTTTCCATGTTCATTTGTGAATGGCAGCTCAAAACCAGACACACACCCCCCACACGCAAAAATCCCCATGTGAAATGGAAACAGGCAGGAAAATACTCATCAGGAGGTGCTTGCTGCGGTTGTCTCTATCATCAAGCAGGCACCTGGTGCTTTGTTTGTTCAGAGCTGTGTGCAGGGTGTCCCTGGAGCAGCATAACACCCATATCCTACCAGCATGTGGGCAGTTTGCTTATTTTACACATAGTCCCACTCCACGTGAATGGGCATCCTTGGCTAAAATGGCAGTGTTAACATTTTAAGTATCTGATAGTCCCTAGTCTGCTGTATTTTCACAATAGCTGTGTGTTACAAAAGAGAAAGAGTTTCTTGTATGGTCCAGCAGACAGCCACAAGGGAAGCCAGTATTTTTCATGTTGCTGAAAATCGGTCATGAACCCTGAGATGCTAAATACAAAGTAAGAAAGAACAACCTACTTTACTGGAGAAAGATGAAAAGAAAGTCTATGGGTTTTTTCTAACTTGTTGTATCTTAGTAAATACAGTTATAAATAAAGCCATGGAAGGTTCTCTTCTGCAATTTTTTTCTGTGGCTGAAAAACCGTGGGCTGTTTTCAGCTATGGGTTGTTTTGTTTTGTTTTGTTTTAAAAAGTGCTTTTCTATTGATACCTCAGGATTCATAGTTTCTGAAGGAGTCTCTTAATTTTTTTCCCAGTCACTGCTTATTTGTGAGCAGCCTCACTAGATTTTGTGAAACAGGATGCCCATGGAAGGAGGTGAGCAGCTGTTTGAAATACAGGCAGGCAGGCAGAGACAGCTCAAGACCAGAACAAATTTTTTAAAAAAGAAATTACTTCTCACCAAGTGTGGTGGTCTCATGGTACAAACTCTTGCTTGTTCTTTAGTAAGTCTCTGTACTAACTCTATCATCTACTTTTCATGAAGACTAATGTCCAGAAGTCAGTCTGGGCTGCAGAATTTGGTTTTCTGTCCAGTAGGAGATTGATTTTATTCCATTATTTCAGTTGGTGTTGTAACCATGCTGGAAAGGCAGTCATGTATCTTCTGTTTGAGTTTCGGGTCTGACCAGCCTCTTGACTTTAGAATAACTACATGGAGTTGGGATCTGGAGCAGACAGAGCTTCAGCTGGGGGGTGGTTAACTCTAGCAGAGCTCATATTTCTGTAGAAATCGTTTTTTGTTAGAAAACATCCATTTCATTACATGCTTTCTCTAGTCCTTACCAGAAGATCCAGCTGTAGTCCTACCAGGCTAAGCTCTTATCCTGCCCAGCACCAGCCAGCCCCCGTGTAGATCGTAGCCCTTCAGTCACTGCCAGACATCACGTTACTGCTCAGAGTTGCCTGAGGCCTGAAATGAAACTCGGGCTGAGTGGTGTTTCTTTACGCATCATCTTTGTTCGATTAGTGATCTCCAGCTGGGCTTTACGTAGAAGCAGAGGTGGCTTGACGTCTAATTTGCCTCCATCTTTTGAAGCCAAAGGAAGGACCTGTGGTACCACTGCGGAAACTGGCAGATGTGATTGACATCTGGAGCTCTTGTACCTGCCCAGTAGGGATTTAAGTTTCTTGATGCCCGTGTTCCTGAAATGTTTGCCAGAGGCGTAGAGGCAGAGTACAGACAGTCCAAATGCAATTTGGTTAGCCAGCAAGCACGCCAAAAGCAGTGAAGACGCTCGTTTCCTTACGTAGCAATTCCCACTGATGGTTTTGGTCACTGCTGATAACGTCAAGCTTGATGATGATTTTTGTAAGGGGTAAAGCCCCAAGGTAAAATCTGCTGTGGACTTGACAGCAGGTGTCCAGCAATGAAGAATTTGAGGATTTTTTTTATTTCCAAATACTGATCTATCAAAGCTGGACCTGATAATTATGCAGTATTTGAAGGTCATTGTGAAGGTACATTATGCTATTTCTCAGAAGCTCTCTAGCTTTTTCACTTGACTCATTTTAATCCAAAGGCCATGGGAGTTGAAAAGTCTTTTCATTGATGTCAGGTCAGGTTCTCAATAAATTCTCTGTATCACAGTAAACATTTCATATTTGGGTTTTTTTGTGCGTGTATATATATATGAAAATAATTATTCAGTGAGTTACTGGGAATGGTCACTGTTGCTTCAGATATTACTGCTAGAAACAGGTAATCAGCAAAAATACATGCAAGAAGCTTTTCCCTTTCTGACATCTGAAGAAGATTCTACTACACCTAATAATATGCCTGCTAGTTCAATCAGTGGTTGAACTGAATAATGATGATACAAATAAGTAAAATGTTCTGGTGCAAGCCGTTGTTTAGTTGTAAAAAGGAATTAATATTAGTACAAGAAAATTTATGTCTTTTAATAGAAGAATCTATTTCTGTGGTCCTGGTTTTGCTTTAATTTACGATTTGATTTTGCTTGAATTTATTATCAGCATGAATGCCAGGTGTTCTTGCTGTTCCTTTGCTTGTATTGGTATTATTTTAAAATAGTAATGAGTAAGCAGGAAACATTGACCCCTAACAAGATCCCTAGAGTTTCTGATCTATTTGTCTAATCACATTTATTTCCCAGTATTGGAGGACTTAGTGGTTGGAAGTAAATGAATTTGAGTCAGCTGTGACTCTCAGCCAGAAAATTTCTGGGCTGAATTTGGAATGGACACACAAATCCTTTCAGTTTGCATCTTTATCTTGTGGGTTTGCATGTTAATTATGGTCACTTGTGTTACCTCTTCCAAGATTCATAAAAAGAACAGTATTTATCGAAATCTTGACCTGGAGGAATTTTTAGACTTCAGTGTAACATTGTATTTTACATTTACATGTTTTCCTCACGTTACCTTCTTTTAGCTAATTCTTACCACTGAAATGTGAAATATCACAGTGTTTATGTCACTGATACTCAAAATTTTTTTTTTTAAAAAAAGGTTCCAGCTTATCAGGTTTGGTTATATATGTATAGTGCATTGATCCACTTAACCTTAAGCTTCCTGAATTTTCTAGTTTGCAGGCAAACTTGTTGTCTCTAAGGTGCCAGGTATGCACATGCTGGACTTTAAATATTCCATTTTGGAAATGTGGATATGCAGTTTCTATGTTGTGGCACTTGTCTCATGCTTCAGTGCGAGATCCAAAAGCTTTTGGCTCAAAAAGTTCTTAATTAAGTCTGCTCATACCTTTGAAAATCCTGTCCATCTTAGATTGGTATTAATATAGACGTAGAGTGCAAGCAGTGGGTTTATTGATTCAGTTTCTGTTGTGAAAGTAGCTGAAGAAAGTAGCCCAAGCTAGAAATGTGTCCAAGTTCAGATCTTCATCAAAACTTTCCCCACATTGAAGAGTTGTTTGGAATTAGAATCCTGATTCGTGCTCATTATAGAAATAGGTCTTTTCTACACCATTTGGAGCTGACATTTCCCTGAACTTTGTCAAATTAAGATATGGGGATGTGGCTTGAACTCATTGTTAGGACAGTTTTAAGGGCTTCATTCTTCTGCAGGCAGATGTGATGCAGTTCATTTCAGTGGGTTTAGAGCAGCATAGGAATGGCTCGGCAGAGTGAGAAATTAAGTTCCTACCAAATAAAATCTGAGCTTTACCAGAATCTTACTTTAGCAACTGACTTGTCTGGTTTATACTTTATAGCTTTGCTTTAAGATTTGTGTTTACAGTGTCATTATGCACAAAGTCTTCCATAGAGATTTTTTTTTTCTTTCTCATAATTAAAACAGTAGGAATTAATGACAGACTGGGGAGGCTTGCTGTTTCTGCAGTAATGAAATGAGCTGCTTTGAGTGGCTAAGAAAAAAAATGTTAATACAGTGATTATTTTGGTCGAAACCAAGTCCTGTCATAAAAGAAAAAAGTATTAAAATTGCATTAGACATATAAAAAATTGCAAACTAGAAAAGTAAGCACACTGCAACTGTGTAAGTAGTAGCTTTGATTGTAACGCCCAGCTAATTACAAGAGAAAATATGATAATTTCCTTCAAAATGGCAAACACTAAAAGTGACCTTACCTGAGGTCTTTTGAAAACTGAGAGCTCTGACCTTGTAAATTCATCGTTCTGTCCCCCATTTTCATCTTTTTCTTTTCACCTAGGAATAAAAGTTAGGATCTCTTCTGCTGGCTTTACTGAACCACATCCTTCTACTCACTTCTGCCCCAAATGGCAAACTCCTCCCCTGCCCTTCTTTTGCCAGTTCTTTAGCTCTTGCCATTTCCACAGGGACTGGTGCACCTTGCGGGGTAAGCGCGCTGAGGGCTTCCTGCCGTAGGAGATACAGCGGTATGGCAGGACCCGGAGTCTAGGTGCCCGGCGTGGGAGAGCCGGTGAGGCTGGGGGGAGAGGCTGTGATTTCCCCCGTCATGTCATCAGAACAGGCAGCAGCAGCTCACTGTGAAGTCTGCATTTGTCTTGGAGAAATCTGATGAATTTTGGCAGCTCAGGCTGTTTGTATGCAACTGTTTTGTCCCTTTTATTTCTGAGAAATATCCTTGTCCCCCCCTCCCAAGAACAGTCTCTTGTTGTGTCATGGTGCCTTGGAACCGCAGGGACATGCAAAGGTTGACCACCAGTAATTATGGACTTACACAGTCAGCCAAAATTTGAATCTGATATGCTGTCTCCATGAACCTAGCAGAGAGATAATGTGTTCAAGTTTTTCCTTAATGGATTTTTGTTAATTTAGGGATGTATGGAAATGTCCTCCTTCCCTGGAGACAGTTCCTGACTTTCCTCTGCCTTGGATTCAATACAGAAGCCATCATTCTCAAGTCAAGCTAAAGCCTTGTTCTAACTTTCTTTGTCCTTTCTGCATGTCATCTTGTGGCATCCTTTAGTCTCATACGGGCATCCAGTTGGCATTCAGGCCGTTCCCTTTCTCCATGGCTGCTTTTTGACCCCACAGGAGACATCTGAGCTTCCTGGCTGGGCTCCAGGGGGTGGCCTCTCCTGCTGCAGCCATCTGACCCACTCAGCAGACTGAGTCTGTTCTCACTCGCGTACTGAATGAACGCAATTTTTCACTCCCACTTGGTTCCATGTTGTTTCACACAACTCCTGGAATAATGTTATTCATTCTCCTTTGCCACTGTAAATTCTCTTGTAAGAAAGGTGCAAAACCAACTTCCTACTTAAAATAAACAGTACCTGATGTTTCAAAAAAAAAATTGGTGATTGCTAGATCAGCTGCTTATTGTGATTTACCCGTTGTTTGTTCAACACATACCAGGACTCTGCTGTTTGGGTTTTGAAAAGTAAACACGTTAGTGTTGGTCTGGGATTGTATTTTCATAGGAGGATAAAGGCTGCCTGGTACTGTGGGGCTTGGAGGCACAAATTATAAATTGTTAGTAGGAATATTGTGTTGTAAGTTATAATACATTTAAAAGATGAACAAAACTTTTAAATGTTTCAGGAAGAAATGTGAGAGTCAGATGTTTGGGAAACATCTTTTCTACCTAAGTCTTCTTGCACATCCACTCTCTTGCCAATGGATGTTTTAAACCACATTCCTCAGGATATTCTGAAGATTCTAGTTCCACTCAGACTGTTCTTTCTTTAAAATCTTTCAGATTTAAACCAAAATCAAGGAACGGATCAGTCTGCACACAGGGTTGAAGTATACCCTAATGTGTCAGGGGTCAAAGGGCAAATAATAACAGCACCCCCTAAGTATTTTATTTCAGAATTTAGTAAGTAATTAATTTGTTTAGAGGCTTTGGCTTCTATATTTCAGTGTTTGAGGTTGGCAGTATTATGTCTGCTGTGTTGGCTGTTATTCCCCTGCATGGCAAGACATGAAATTTATCCATATGATTATGTGTATTGGTGAACCTTCTGGGGTACTGAGGGACTTTGATGACAGTATGGCTTCTGGGGTATTACAGTATTGCTGCACTTACAGAAAAGATGGGAAAGGTATTCCTGGCAAAAATAATGGGCTTGCTGCCCAAGCTTGCTGACCTAGATGTTTCATGGAGGTGGTGATCCAGTTTGTGATACAAAGATGCTCCAGTACGGTCTTTCTCCTGAACAATAGCTCACGTTCCGCTGAAGCAGATGGTAGTTATCAGAGCTAGGTGAGGTTTGCCATCCATAAAATAAGGCACAAAGCTTATTTATGTAGTTTAGGCCTTTTCCCCCTCAGGACAGGGCTGGATGGTTATTTTAAATCTCTTTTAAAGAACAAAAGGAAGCTATTTTCCTTTAAAAGAATGGAATGTGCAAGGAAGGGCTTGAGTGTTCTTAAAACTTTTTGGACAGCCTGGTTTTCTATGGAAATTAGCTTCATTGCAATCTCTGTCTTCAGTTTCCCTTGCAATAACTTTTCAAAATGTTGGTTGAATTTATTCAGATTTGACAGGGGAGAAAAGGTCTCAAAGATATTATCTTTCTATGAGTTTCATAAAAATAGGCATCTAGATAGATGAGACCGTGATTAGCACTCCTGCTAAAGAAAAAAAAAAGGCACTGTAGGCTAAACCACATTATTAAACAACTGAGTGTCCATGCAGGAGACTGCTATAGAAAACCTGCCTTCAGACTGTCTCAGAGAGTCTTGCCTGCTCTTGTTTCCATTTCTTTTGCCACCCAGATTGCCCAGTATCCCGGTGGTAAGAGCAGCAAAGTAAAATGGACCCATGTCTTTTCCTGGATTTATTTGTAGTAGGATTGCCTCTTTGTTAGAGCAGGATACCAGTGCACCTGCAGCATCGGCATGACACAGCAGGACTTTTAGAGAGGGCACAGTGCTGGAAGGCTACCCGATTCCCCCAAAATTAGCTGATCTAAAGCCCTCTAAGTTTCAGAGGGAGCTTTCAGCTGGTTTTGGAAGAGGCTTCAAGGTCGTTGGAGAAGAGTAAATTCATCTGTGTTAAGCTTCATGAAGCCTTTCTGTGGTCTGGGGATGTCATCATTGCTGCAAGGTAAGTCTGCAGGTCATAGCCCCCCTGCAGACTGGAAGACGATGCAGAAATGCACAGGTCAGTGGGAACCTGTGACCTGCAAGCGGGACTGTGCAGTGCAATAGGATGCCATACAGGACTTACCAGCTTGGTCCAGATGTAGTGTCCTGGCTTGCTGCCATGGTATTTCCAGGCTGAGATGACCTGGGCTACCTCCATACCTACATGCAGTGTGAGGCTAAAACCGCAGCACTGTGTCCAGCCTTGGCCTTTACAACACGTAGCCAGCTTAGGCATTCCTAAGCTCCACGTCCCACCCTATACTTCCAGCCTCAGAGTTAGTGAGGGGAAACTGCTTGGTTGTGTGCTTCCCATTCCTGAACACCTATGGTGGGTGTACCACTCCACAGGGGACCACAGCTATCGTACGTTTGTGGCCAGGTAGTCTTCAGCCCCTTGTGGGCTAAGTTGGGTGAGGCTATGTCACCAAAGTTTCCATGTTTTTCCTGAAGGACTCTCTCTGACCCCATCACCATTGACTCTGTAGCTGCCCTGTAGTGTCATTTAGCAATGCATGGGAAAGGAGGTTCAGCATCCTGTGGGGTAGTTGTGTGCTGGTCTGCAGCTCCCCAGAGTAGGTGCACCGGGCCCTAGTTTTAGTCTCGATAAGTGTATGTAAATGGGGCTGCCTTTTTTTCCTCCAGTGGAACTTCATGGAATTTGTGATCAATGAGGCCCCCTGGAGCTCTTTAGAAAAGCAGTTTTATGAGCAGTAGAGCTGCTGAGAGCTGGTTGCCTATGATTTATGTCTCGTGATTAGGTTATCTGGAATTTAATATGTTCCTAGTGCTAGTTAAAGTATCCTCAATAATGTCTTTCTCTTACATGGAGTCTCTAGTGCCCAAGAAAGACTGCAATCACAGTAGCAGGAAAACTATTACAGTCTTTCTCCTCTCCTTGCCTGTCTGCTTTCAGGACACTCATAAGAATGCAAAACTTTTGAGACAAGTGTCTCAAAAACAAGCCAAATCAGGCTGAAAACAGTCAAAAGCATCAAAAATTATTAGAGAGGGACAGATAAAAAGATAGGTATGCGTGTGTCATGATTTCAGCAGCCTGATTTCTTAGGGAGTCACACTAGTAGTACATGAAGTGGGGGCAAAAACATCCAAAATACCTCAAACAAGTAAATATCAATTCAAATGAAAACAGAATAGTCACTTCTGAGCTTTTGTGATATAAAAGAATTGCAGCCTTTGCATCCTGTCCCAACCCACTGGCATGACTCTTAGCAAATGCAGTGTAGATTCTGAGAAGCTGTTAGTACCATTCATTTGTTATGTGTTTCACTAGAAACTTACAAATTAATTCTACTATCTCTAGAATCTGGGATTGGAGGTAAACATATGACCTGTGCTGTGTGTGCTGATAAGCTAAAAGTAATTTTTGCAGTGGTGGGATTTGGAGAAGTTGTGCAAGTTTTTTGGAGAGGCAGAGCCAGAGTTATATATGGGTGTGTTATGTTCCACTAATAATCTCAAGGGCATGAAGCCAGTTGATAGATGTCTGTATGTCATCCCAAGCATCTTCATCCGTCTTGGTGCCTCTAGAAAATAAGTTATTTCCATTACAGTCTATACCACCTGGCAACTGTGCAGCATTTATTGACCTGATTTTTTTATGCCTTCCTCAGTGACAGCTTGATTCTCCTTGCCACGGTTCTAATGAACCCTACTGTAAAGACCTTTTAAAAGGTATTTCTGTTTGGGGGCAATGTTGTGCTGTGTCTGTGTTTTAATCAATGTGTTTCAGTCAAGATACAGAATCATTTTAAGCCTGATGCCAGTTAGTTTTAATTAAAGAGGAGAAAAAAAACTATCATGATTGGGTCCTTAGGGAAATGGTGAGTGTCTACAGCTGAGCCTTTGAACTATCTAGACAGTTTAAAGGAGAGAGGGAGGTAACTGTGAATGAAGCAGTCAAGAGATGGAGGTATGGCTGAAAAATTCCAGCCAAGAGACATATGGAAGCTGTGCTCAGAGATCTGTCACGTGTTTGGATCTGATCCAAATAAGCCAAAATCAACAGGGTAATTTTCTGCTCACTGCAGTGATTTTACTGTTAGCGGATCCTTTCTTTTATGAATCTTCTAATTTCCATACTAAGAAGAAGAAGGTTCACGTCTCTTTATGGCAATTTGGCAAAACCAGTTGTGGCTATATAGCAAATAGGCAGTGCTAGAGCAGTAGTCTGAGCATGGAAATGCTGCTGCAGAACCTCAGGAGGAATGGGGACAGCTTCTTAGGCAGGATGTTAGTGGCCAGTCCGCAGGTGGTCTTGGTCACAGGTTAGCAGAAGAAGTTGGTTCCTGTTAAAAGGCCTTCAGCTACTCCGGGCAGTGCCCAATGCATATTCCCTAGCCAGGGCTGGCAGGTTATTATGGTAAATTATAGAAAAATTCTTGGCTGTAGTTTAGAGTGAGAGGCAAAAAGGCATTGTTTCATAGCTGGGGAGAAAGATCAAATGTGAGTCTACTCAAAGACTTGGGATTTTAGAGGGAGCCCAAGGGTGTTTGGTTTCCTCTGCTTCCCTGGTGTATTACTCTTTGCCAATATTTAAAAAACATTTCAACCTGCATTGCATGTTCCAGCTGGGTGCTGTGCAGTGGTAGCAGCGTTAGCCCAAGGCTTGAACCTGTCTTAGTTGTAATTAATGGAAAAACTCCCTTTAAGTTCAGTGAATCAGGAATTGAGTCTTAAGACACTTGAAATGTTACTATCAGTGGAAATACACCTGCCCTAATTCCTCTTTGTTCTACTCAGGTTACCTGTTTCAGCTCAGCAGCTCTCAAAATTTCCAATGTATTCACCCACCCACATGCTCCAATCTTGAGATGTCAAAGTCATGAGTCTTTTTCTTTCTTTCCAAATAAATCATGGCATCCATGGCTCCAGAGACAGCTTGACAAAAATGTAGCTGTAACTGAGGTATTTTCTGTAGCTGGGAAGTGTACAGAGATCAATTAAAACAGCCAGTTCTCACTCACTGAGAAGTTTCACAGATTCGGGAACTGAAACCTCTGGTGCTGGGATTCACCTTAACGGCTTTTCAAAATTTGAGCCAAACCACACTCAGATATTTCTGGGATCTAGACAAAAAGAAGAATCACCTTTGTTTTGAGGACATAATGAAGGCTTCTTTTTAGGTATTTACAACTTTAGAAGTAGTTTCTCCTCTATGTAGGACTGTGGTCCCTTGGTAAAACTGTAGTCATTTTGCATGACGAGCAAACTGGTGTATAGCGTAAAGTATTACTGCAGTCAGCGCACCATAATTATATGAGTTCGTATACTTAAAGGGTAGAATTATACTTTATTTTGTGTGAGTAACCTGTAACAAAGTAATGTGAGGGATTGTCTAAACTCACCTTGGATGCATTATCAGCACATCTCTGTGGTGTCGGTGTTCCTGTCTTGATAGGGCTGAGCTGAGGTACAGTGGAGCAGGGGAGGGGACAGTTCGTGCACCCCAGTGCAGTGGGCATTGCTCAGCTGTCCCTTCCTTTGCTATTTTTTCCATATGCTCAAGGAGCATATGGACCTTTCATATATTCTTGGATAAATTATCTGTGTTATAAACATCCTCCTTAGCATCATGAAGTGAAAAGGAAGAAGTGACAGGCTGTATTTAATGATTAACCCCCCCACACACACACTAAAGGCTATTCAGTCTGGATGCACGTAACTAGCGGGGCATGGTGGCAGTTTGACTCACACTCTGTGGGCTCTCACTGTCAACGCAGCAATGCTCTGAACCATTAATAATAATGTGACGCTTTATCTGGGGGGAAATATGTGTCTCTTGAAACCACATTTCTGTTTTCCACCCACCCCGCTCTAGCATTCATCTGGATTTATTGAATAAGGTTAATGGATTATTTAGCAGGTTTCTCCAGCCATTATCAGCTAGCACACTCTGTTTATGTGGCTGGCCTCTCCTGTTCTGTCAGCTGTCATGAGCTCCTCAATTAGAAAAGAAAAAAAATAAGAATGAAATAGGTAACTATGGTTACCTGTGATGTGGGTTTTTAAGAAGTGCTCAGAAACCTAGTGGCAACAGAGTTTGGAAGTTCAAAGCTTTAATTTATTCAAGAACTCTTTTGAATCAGAGTATCAAAAGCATTTAGAATAAATTCAGAATATTTTCTTTCGTAGAACAATATTG
Organism: Falco peregrinus; assembly: GCF_023634155.1. Taxonomy (NCBI): domain Eukaryota; kingdom Metazoa; phylum Chordata; class Aves; order Falconiformes; family Falconidae; genus Falco; species Falco peregrinus. The sequence continues at coordinate 11,203,370 of NC_073728.1, forward strand.
CCGTCCTAAGCAGAAGCCATCACAGACCGATTGCTTGCTCTTCTCATGAGAGAAGAAAACAGTAGCAGGAGTGGGTAAATATGCCCTTGTTCCAGTTTTCTCCTGCAGAGCCTGGTGGCCCTTACAGTGGAATAGCTTGTGAAAGCGGTGGTTTCTAGGAGAGGCAGTGCTTCCATTGTTCTGTTGTACTCCTATTTAGACTGAAATGATGATTTTAAAAGTGGTCATACAGAGCCCTGAAGCTGTGTGTGCTTCAGGGGCATTTTTCAAGTAAAGGCACCTACCTCAGAAATTCAGCCCCGATCATGCTGTCTGTTGAGGGGAAAAAAATATATCATCCACATTTAATTGAATGAGAACACAGGATAATGCTAAAAGCTTTTCATTGGACCAAAAGTGCTCGATGAGATATGTGTCTTGAGGTCAAAAACTTTGCCTCTCAAGTATTTCAGGGCAATCAGTCAAATTATGTACATATTTGCCTTTTGCAAAGCAGGGAGCTGCTGTGTGCTCTTCTGGTAGGATTTTCATCTAAGCACACAAGATAGCAGCCACCACAGTGTTCCCCATATGCTCATCGGCACTGCCCAAGAGAAGGAGAGAGTAAGTTCAGCTGTCCAAAAACATTGTCTCATCTGAACCAGCCAAGTACACAGAGTACAGGAAAGGCCTGTTTTGTCACATTTTATTACCATAACATGCAACATAAGGAAACACTGGAAAACCTTGCATCCAGTGCGTGACATGTGCACTTCCAGTGGAAAATTATTATCTGCTATTGAGTCAGTACTCATTTTCCAAGAAAGCTGTCTGGAAAAGGTGGGTTTGTAACTAAGGGAAGGTAGGTGGTGTATTGGACTGGGGATTCCTGAGACCTAGCAGCAGTCCCTGCCTCTGCCCCGCCATCAATGATCTTGGGCAAGTCATTTAATCTTTCTCCTTCCAAAAACCAGCTTTGTTTCTTAAATGTTGTATTTATTTATTATATTACTATGTTTATTAACGTAGAATGGGTTTTATTTTATTAGAATCTCCTGGAGGTAGGGGAAAACTCTGTGCTGTTCTTTGCTCAGCAGGGGCCTTGACCTGAGCGGGCAGCTCTAGGTGTATTGTAAGCTGCTCTAGATTTTGTGCATTGTGTGCTAACACTACTGGGCTGTGGCAGAGTAGTAGGGATGGGGGTCCTGACTGACAGAAACCAGCAACAAAAATGGCTTTCTGCAGCCCCTGCCCAGCTGTTTCTAAACCCAGGCAATCTTTCACAGTAAGTTAGCATTCATCAGGTTGCAAGGTGGAACTTTCAGGTTGTTGGAGAAGTTGTCAGATAACTGAATTTGTCAGTTATTGCTGAACCTCGAGAGTGACCTCCACAAAGTGCATTTACCCTCTTTCCGATGCTTGCTGGATCCAATCTTCATGCTGGTGATTTTGCATTGTCATAAGATGATTTTCTAGAAAGCCAGCGCAGTAACTCTGAAGCATCTAAATGCTTACCCCAAGTCCTCCTGTTTAACTGGCTTGAAACAAATAGCATACAATTTATTAAGGGTGCATAAAGTTGAGAATATTGCAGTTCAGTCAGATGCAGGGCATAGCCATGAAAGGTCACAGTTCTTATAGTATTGTTTGAAGTGCTGGAGAATTTCTAATGTGTTTGTGCTGTGGCTGCGTTTGTTCTGAACCGGAGGGGAGACTGTGCTTGTATCTGTTAATCTGGAGGTTCCTTATTAATAGGCTGCACACTTCATTGATTTTTAATTAATTTCTGAAGAGACACAGAGGATAAGTGCTGCAGCCCACAGACATCTCTGTACTTATTGCAGTCCACATCTCTATTGATCGCCTGCCTAAGGAGCAGAAGTAATCCATTTTAAATACACTTTCTTGGAGAGAGTGAATGCACTACACAATATACTCTCCCAATTGTAATTGTGTTGGCAAGAGGTCAGTGGCTGGGGTGGGGGAGAGGTAGCCCGTTGTTTAGTATGCTGCCGGCCTTCTCAGCGCAGGCTTCTCTGCAGGCTTCGTTTCAAGAAAGCCAAATTATCTCCCTCTTGGGCAGTTTGTAACTACAGAGTATTAAGAAGGCACTGGTCACAGCTCCACTGTTAAAGTTGCACTGGGAGCTCCTTTATAGGACACATTTAGCCTGCCTGCCTCTTCAGAGGAGGAAGCTGGAGCTAGTCTAACTGTTGCAATTAATCTAAAGAGAAGAATAGCATTCAAAAAGCTCTTTCAAATCGTTAATGCGCTACCTTTCTCTTTGGCTGCCACTTTGAAAAGCATCAAACACTTTCTAGGAGCGTGTGATCCACTGGGAGCTGAAACCTGAAGTCTCTCAGTACTCCCCAACTCAGAGGATAGGTGTGTTCTTCCTGCTGGCATGTGTAGCACAGATTACTAGGATTCGCTTTTGAAACAGTAATTCAGTCTTCGTGGTAAGGACTGTGTTCCTGCCAACCTCTTAGCTGTAGTTACTTTGCAATGAGTGTTTATTGCTCAGCAATGAGAGTTTTGCAGTAATAAGTTTGTTATTTAGGCAATTAGCTCTTATTTAAAGGCTTCTTTTTCTGTAAAAGGTGTTGACAACACGTAGCAGCAGTTGCAGCCAAAGCAGTGCTAAGTAACTTCTATGCTTCCTGGACAAAGGTGAGCTGTGTTAGCGTTAGTGCACACAGCAAGCCTTAAATTCTGCCTGCCAGGCCCTGTGATACATCTGGGGAAGGGCATCCTTGCAGTGGAACTGAAATCTGTGTCTGAACAGTCAGTCTTTTTCTTGCACAGGGACAGTCAGTAGATTTTTGCCTTGCTTTTTTCTCTTCCTACTTGGGGCAATGCACCCAAAGGACAGTCTTGAAAACACCTGACTGGTTTGTGTGCTCACCTTCAGAAGCCCTTGTGAGAAGCAGATACTGCAGAGCTAGCAGGGAGGCATCAGATGCTAAGTACTTTATCAAAGTGTTGGGGGTGACCCTTTACCCACGAGTCCCTGACTTATTAAAGTTTTTCCTATTACAGCTCTTGGTCCGGTAATTGGAGGGTCAGAAACTCTCTTGGTGCATCTCTGCTGCAACATATATTTGTACATTGCATCCGTGTTGGCCTAGTGAGGGTATGGGAGGAGCTGTAAAGTTGTATCCAGGTTACTGTGTCCTTACTGGTGATGTTTACTGTAAGTGCAGCTGCAAGCTACAGTTTCTCTTGCCTCTTTGGGCTGCAGTAAACTGAGCTGTGATTTTCTTCAGGGTTTATAGGAGAACATCCCTGTTCTTTTAAGTACTTTGGGAATAGGGAGAAGGTACTGCCTGTGTCCACACAGCCCAAGAGGCTGTGACACCTGGCCCAAGTGAAGTGGTGACACAGCCAACATAAGCCAGTTTGCCCACTGAAGGCACTAAAGCTGGCATAGGAGAGCACCTTGCACCCAGCTGTCCTAAGGGAGCACTGTGGCAATAGTCTTGAGTTAATTGCAAAATAGAGATTAGATACGACTCCACAGCTCCCTCCCTCGGGAATGTCATGCGTGCATAGGAATGGAAGTGGGTTTTCTCCTGTCCTCAGCAGCCCATGTAGCAGCTGCACAGATGTGAGTGTAGGTAGGACCAGAACTTGGAGGCACATGCAGTATGGGAAGTTAGAAATACCTGTTTTGCATCTCATTGCTTATGCTACTTAATATATTTATGTAACATCTTTATCAGAAGAACATGAAGTGATTCACAGACTCTTTATGTTCAGCACCACCTAATCTAGATATCTGCGTAGTTTGAGGGAACCAGGGAGACAACTAGTACTTTCTGCAGTTCAGGCAAAGGATGTGTTTGATGATGACAGTAGAACAAGCTCCCCTTCTGGTGATGCCCGTGGAACTTCAACACCCACCCAGGATAGCTAGCTTCATTTTAAGGACCACACAACTTCAGAATCATGAACTAGTCAGTTCAGTGGTGACCCATTTATCTGTGCGTTGAAGGGGTGAGAAGAGTCTCCTGAGATTTTAGTTTAGGGTTGAAATGGTCTGGGCCCATCAAAATGTCTGCTCAGTCCAGTCAAGAAAGTCTTGTCCTCTCATTTCTTTCTACTTTATCCCTTTATGAATCACCTGTCATTGTGCAGTAGCCTGCATTTTTCCTGTGATTGTCATCTAAACTTTAGCATCAGAGCCTCTTTCCCTTCCCTTTTGCTTTCTGACTTTGTTTCGACCTGTTATGCTTTAGCGTCTTTTTATTTTGTGTCTTGGGCCATAGCTCAGCAATGCAGTAAATCAGGCTTTAAGAGTCCTACAACTGAAACAAATACATTCCAACAGCCACATGATGCAGAGCAAAGATCTGGTGTAGACTTACTTTTCTAGACTTGTTCTTTTGATGGGTAACTGGCGTGTTTATACTGCCACAGGTAGTGTGTGTCCTCCAGTGGGTGGCATGAAGCCAGCTCATCTCCATTTTGTGCTTCAGCCAAGTTAGCCAGTGTTTGATCACACTCCCATGTATGAGCAGACAGGATTTGTACTCCTGGGTGCCCCACGGGGAGAGATGTAAGACTAGCCTGTCTGGAGTTCTAGTGGGCTTGCTTGGCAAGGTTTTGCTGGCGGAGGGTGGTTACAGGGTTGTGAGAAGATGCCAGAAGTTTCTCCCACGTCCAGTGGAGCCAAAGCCAGCCAGCTCCAAGACAGGCCTCGCTGCTGGACAAGGCCAAGCCCATCAGCAACGGTGGTAGCATCACTGTGATAGCATATTAAGAAGGGGAAAAGAAAAAAACCCACACACCTGCGCCAGCAGAAGAGAGGAGTGAGACTATGTGAGAGCAATAACTCTGCAGCCCCCAGGTCAGTGCAGGAGGGTCAGGAGGTGCCCCAGGTGCCGGAGCAGAGATTCTCCTGCAGCCCCTGGTGAAGCCCACGGTGAGGCTGGCTGTGCCCCTGCAGCCCAGGGAGGTCCACGGTGGAGCAGATCCCCACCTGCAGCCTAGGGAGGAGCCCACACAGGAGCAGGGGGATGCCTGAAGGAGGCTGTGACCCAAGGGAAGCCCAGGCTGGAGCAGGTTTGCTGGCAGGACCTGTGGACCCATGGAGAGAAGAGCCCATGCTGAAACGAGCTTGCTGGCAGGACTTGTGACCCCGTGTGGGACCCAGGCTGGAGCAGGCTGTTCCTGAGGGACTGCGCCCCGCGGAAGGGACCCACGCTGGAGCAGTTAATGAAGAGCTGCAGCCCGTGGTAAAGACTCACATTGGAGAAGTTCACCGCATGCTGGAGCAGGGGAAGAGCGTGAGGAGGAAGGAGTGGCAGAAACAATGTGTGATGAATTGACCATAACCCCATTCCCCTGTGCTGCTCCCGGGGTGGAGGGAGAGAAGTCAGGAGCAAAGTTCAGCCCAGGAAGAAGGGAGGGGTGCGGGAAAGGATTGCAGGTCCAGCAAAGTTTGAGTTGTCTGGTCCTGGTCAGATGGGCGGGTCCAAAATGGCTGTAGGAAAATCCAGCTGGTTATATCAGCTTTATATCCTAAGGCTTTGTCTAAAAACAGCCACCTTGAGATGAAAGCATTTTTACCCCAAGATATGGCTTGTTACACATGAATAGCACCTTGCTTAAGAATTATGTAAACTGTAGGGGGGAGCAGGGTGGGGGAGAGAGCGCACAAGCATGAGCTTAGTCAAGGTAACAGAGGATGGGAAGAAATGTGTTACTATAACATAAGCTTTCAATGTCTACCTTTTTCACTTTACCAAAGAGAGAGGCATTAACTTACCCCATAAAAATGGTAATTGAACTCCTAAATATTTGCAGTTGTACCACAGCCCAGGATGCAGGAACGGGCCTCCCTTGCCAGGCTTACCAGGTTTGGCAGAGCTGCGGACATTTTTAGAAGTCCTTGGCAGCTAAAGGGGTAGAGGTGTGCATAGCATACGGTGCGAGTCCCCAGCTCAGTCTGGCAGCTCTGGACTGAAATAGCAACCTTCGCTTTCCCTTGGCTGTGAGGATGACCTCCAGTCCCAGCTCCCAAGCAGACCTACATAACAAATCACACCCCTGCAGCTGAGTCAGTGTATTTCAGAGCAGTGTCAGTTTTTCCCTCCCACAGCTATCTCTGGAGTAACAGCTACTTAGATGATTCTGGTTGCTCCTGACAACAAAGGGCACCTCGTTTTCCTTGAAAGCATATTTAGCCCCAGGTAAAATTACACTTTTTCCATGGGGTAAGTGGGGGAAAAGATGGTCATTTGAGGCTTTCTGTAGTGATTCCTGTTATTAAGCTAGCCTCAGGTTATTAGGATGAAAAGAGGGCAGTCTCCAAGGCTGGAGATTAATGCCCATGAGATGTGAGCTGGACTTGGAATTTTCTTCCTTCACATACCTGTTTGATGAATCTACCATGTGTGCTGGCTTTGGTGGGTGGAAGATATTATCGAAGAAAGGCAGGCTGCGCTTAATTTCTGGATGGGATAAGATCAACATTCCCTCTATTTAGGGAGGTAATAATATTTATTATAGAAAACAGCAAAAAGTCACACTGAAAAAAAGTGTTTATAGTGCCTCTGCTGTCTGCTGGTATTGCTGAAGTTCTTGGGGCAGGTGAAAGTCTTTATACTTATGCTTTTAATTTGAATTGTCTTGCAAAATTATGCATTGCATTGTGCAAAGGCATACATATATACTTCACTTAGTGATTCGGCACACTTCAGTTCATCTCTGGTAATTATCCCAAAGGGACTTTGCATTTAATGACTTACATACCTGCTTAAATTTTGTCCTGAGTAATGAATACCCTTTTTTTCTGGAAGTGAGGTACAGGCACCTAATGGAAAGAGGTTTCAGTCAAGGCTCGTGCAATTCAGAGTTGGTCGTTCCCTGAACAGCAGCTGCCACCTTTGAAATGAATCCTCAGCAGGAAGGTGGGTCTCTGAAGTCCAGGAAAGCAAAGGGAATCAAATAACAGTGTCTGAAACAGTCTGTGCTTGCAGCTCTTACACTCTTGGCTCTACAAATGGAGACTGTGCTCAAAAACTGCCCTCAGGAACTGGGAGACAAATGACAGCAGCAGAAAGTAACACTGGCAGTAAAGTAAGAAAACAGGAAGTTATGACCATGTCTTAAAGGCTGGAGATCTCAGGAGAGAAACCCATAACTTTCCAGAAAAGCTTCATTTTGCTTTTTTTTTAAAAAAACAAAAACATAAACAAAAAAACAACACACCCTTTATTTCCACAAATTTTATTTCCACCACCAGGCCACTTTTGATGATGCTTCTCTGTATATATCTGCAGCATGGGTAATCCTAAAATTTTATGAACCTAATTTGATACTTTCTACTGCATTTCAGCACTTGGAAGATCAGAAAGCTGTCTCATCTCATTGTCTTCTCTCCTCCCGTGGATTTTTTGACACAAAGTTTCCTGTCCCACTTCAGTTTGTTGCCGACACGTGTAATCTCATTTCCAGGCCTGTCATTTTTCTTGTGAAAAGAGCATGAGCTTACCTGACCATACCAAATCTGCCTATCTGTAGTCCCAGAGATTCCACAAACACTCCATAATAAAACTGGGAGAGACTTTCTTCTTCTATAGCTCTTAATGGCTAACTTTTAGCATATTCATCAGGATAGTTTTTGTTGTCTGTTATTTCTAGCCAGCTCTGAGAGTAAACAGATGGGTACAGAGCAGGATTCACCTCACCTAGTAAAACTGCTGATGTTTTTCCCCCTAGTTGTTACATAGAAAACTACCAAAGCTCAAAAGTGACAAACAGGGAATTCTTACTGGGTTTAAGCTCTTAGTAGCCATTTATATCTTTCGTGCCCGCCTCCCTTATATTACAAGCCTATTCTCCCCCTCAGCATCAGCATTGCTATTGGTGCTGTTTTAAGCCTTGTGTGAAACATATAAACACATGGGCAGGGCAGGTCTGTAATTGGGTAGGCAAGGATAAAAGTCCTTTAACACTATTTGAAGTCCTGGCAAGGGCATTTGTGTCAGCTTCTGAAATGAGAATTTACATTTTCACAGTTACATAATGGCACAGGCAGAAGGGATCCAGGCTACAGGTGGTTTTACTGCTTTGTATGCCTAAGCAAAGATCCATGTAGCACAGGTTTGTCTTTGTACGTGACTCTGGTACTGGGTGAGAGTAAGGGACAGTTGTGAAAGATAAAAGGGTATTTCTTGCTCATCCTGAAGTTCCGAAGGGACTTTCTCAGCTCTGTGTTACAGCTGTTTGCAGTGGCTGTTTGACTTCTTAATAGCTTTAGGTGCTGATTCAGAGAGTGATTTTATGTTCAGGGATCCTAGCAGTAATTGCATTTCTAGTGACATTCTCTGTGAGGAAACCTCTGTCGTGACTGTGATGAGGATGTATCAGTGATGGCTGATTCTTGTGCTTGTGTGACTTGAATTTGGGCTTAGAGATAATGGGACAACTGATCCTTAATGGCTTAATGCTGAACTTTTTCCTCTCAGTGGCTTCAGCATAAAAGACCCCCTCCTACTGTAGATGTTCTAATACATAGACTAAAGTGTGGGGTTTCTTTAGAACTAGATGTTTTATACTTTGATAATTATATGGGATCTGTGTAACTCTAATTTGGACATGTCCTGAAAGTTGATTCATTTCCCCAGCCTCACAGATTGCACCGCACACGGCACAGCATAGTGTCTTTTGGACCAGGCTTTAAAGTGCCATTTTTACAAATTGATCTCTTTCTGTTGTCACAGTCTAGGGTTACTTGTAGTTTTGTCTTGTAACTCTCATAAAATGCCCTCTTAGTATTTGATCATGGGCTTGGTGGATGATGATGGCAGCAGCTGTGTAATGCAGAGAGTATGTTTTTTTATCGTACTTCTCTGTCACGTAAAAAGATTAGAGATGCATATAGAGCACTTTTCCTGGCAGGTTAAAAAAATGCATTCAAATGATGATTCTTGGCATAGCATCTGTTTAGACAATATTGTTGCAGTGAATACTGTAGGATTCCCATTTTTAGATTGTTTTCATTCTGCTTGTATAATCCCATTTATTAAAACATATATACTTTTTCTCTTACACTTCTGCCATCCACCTTTAAAAGTTGTTAATAGGATATCAGGAAAATCAAACATGTTTACAGTGGGTATTCCTAAGAGGATGTACATTTCTGCAGGTCCATGACTTGCAGAGGATTTTGTAGCCGTCAACCCTACATGGGTTGTTTTTAGCACCACAGGTAACACAGGTGTGAAAAAGCCCTGAGAAGCTTGACAGAGCTGAAGTAAACTGTAAGTACAATGATACACAGACAGCTATTTCTACCTTCTTTCTGCACAGAAAAGAAATCCAAGTGTGGCATTGGTTAGGAGCAATATTCAGGTTGGTGATTACACGTCTTTCTAGTTCATAAGAGAATATGAGGTTAGGCTGAATAAAACATGATCTTACTAAGATGCTATTAAGTAATAGCATGAGATTGAAATACATGGAAACAAATGAGTAGAATAAACAGTGAAACATCCTGAAGTGTTAGCCTACATGCTTAAAAAATGCTTGGAAATCAAATATGTAGAGAAAGTAAAGTAAGACTAAGGAGGCATGGTTAAGGGTTTGATGGTTTAACTATTCCAATGAAGGATGCTTCTGGGTGCCTTACCATCCATTCCTGCCATCATTAGCTAAAGACAGGAGACTAAAGCCTTTGTACAGGTCATCTGTTCTGATTTTAACAAGACAGAAATTCTGTTCCTTCATTTCTGCCAAAAGAAATCTGCGATATCTTCATATCATTTCAGTGCTGACAGGTGCAAATTAATCTATTAAAAATGACAGGTTTATTTGGGCATAATGTATTCTGATACCAACCGAATTCTCTCGTCAAACTCTCTAGGTTCTTGTGTCCTCATCAGATTCTGCCCACAAAGATATTTTTGCAGATTTGGACCTTTCTTTTCTCCCCTCTTATTCTGAGGTTTATAAAAATTTTGACCAAATAAGGATATTGGAAGTTATCTCAAATGTATGATGTTTTAGAAGTTTTTTTGGTCATTTCTAAAAATTTGTAATATTTCCTAAACTAAGTAGAATGGAAACATAAGAAGCACCTTGAGTCTTTTTTGTTTGGGAAGGAGCTCTTTTTCAGTGAGATATGCAAGAGTGGAAAGAGGTGCTTGACGCTGTGGAATGTAAAGGAAGAGATGGTGAGCGGCAGGAGAGAAGTATTTGGGGGAAGCACAAGGGCTCCTGTCTGCACATGACTGCAATCCTGGCTTCAAGGGTAACACTTTCAGGAACTGCAAAGAATCAGTGTAATGTTTGATGTCTGAGGAATGACTGTGGTATATTTAAGGGCACCTTGAAGCCACCTTTAAGATTAGATTCACTCTCTCTTAAGAGCAGCAAAACTGGGCATGATTGTGGGTCAGAGGCTGCTCCACAAAGCTTGCAAAGCCTGCGTGCAGTGCTCAGCCCAACACAGCACGGGCATGGTGCTCTCTCAGTGGCTTTCTGAGGCAAGTCCAGACAGGTTGTTTGACACCTACCTGCAGACATCTCAGCAGACTGGCTGCAAGACCCCCAGGTGAAGGGATGGAAGTGAGACTGGGAGGTTGCTATAGCCCACCTACTTCCCAGAGTACTTGTCATGAGCAATCTTGTCACTGCCCTGAAGCCCTTCCTGGTTACTGTTCGGTGTTAGAGATGTGACACAGGATTTATATGGCTTCCCAATCTGAATTTTACAGGGCCACTTCTGTGGTTGCTTTTCCTCTATTGCACAGTGTTATTGCTATTTACTCTCTTGTCTTTTCCTGCTTGGATTCCTTCTGGTTGGCAATTCTTGTGCTAAGTCACAGTGCCTCTGGTTTCATGGTGTGTTTGTTGTGTGACTCATGATTGTTAGACCTATGAGAGTTATTTGTCCTTTTTCTACAGGTTTTAATTTGATGTCGGAAAACATCATGCTTTCAAAGACTTATACAGTTCTGATGTTCAAGAGCCAAAAGTATTGATTTGCAATTGGTAGGAGGGGGTGTGCTTCAACTAGCAGTGCTTTTAAGAAATAATTCCATTTACTTTATAACAAAGTTTGTGTCCCCTTTCAAACTACCTTCACGCTGACTGCAGCAAAGCCTACCACGTTAAATACGAAAGAGTATTTATGCCAAGTGTTCTCCCACATATTTTCAAACCTTTTAGCAGTGTTTTCTCTGAAATTTTTCATCTAAAAGCCACAGCAGTTCAGAGCTCCACATGATGCTTTTTGTTAAGACAACCACTTTCTGCCAGGAAAGGGCTATATTCTGGCCCAGTGGGTGATGCCTTACCCATATGCAGTGTCCTTCTGTTATGTATGGGGATACAAACATGTCAGTTTCTTATGCTCTGAAAGGGAATAAAATCTGGCCCATGACATGGAGTAATCTGGTTATTTTAATCACTACCTGTGACTCTCTGAATTATCATCTGTATTATGGGATAATATGATCTATTTGGTATTCAGCAATGACTTTTTAAAAATTACCATATATATTATATGGAGCTAATACATTAAGAGATACCTTAAGGGTAATTATCAAGTGTGTAATTTCATCTGTAGGTTCTTATAATGATGGTTAATGTCATAAATACCTTTTAATGAAATTATAGGCTTGTAACCCTGCCTGACTATCCTTTGTGTGTCATATAATTAATAAGATCAAGCTTTGGTGTTCATCTGAGTGTCACAAACCATCAAGTAAACTTCCATACTGATGGTAGATGGTTAGTCTCTCATCAGAGTAAGAATAAGGTTAAGGCTAGGCAGCTTAGGCTTGTTAACAGAAGTACTTCTAACAGAATATCTATGCTTATAACAAAAATGGCCATTGTTCTAGTTTGTTATAATAACAGTACATGCAAAAGTTTTAAGAAAGTGAAAAGGCAAATGGGTTGCAGCACTTGGAGTAAAGCATAGTTTGCCTTCTAAGCCACTGAGGGTAGTGAAAATATGTGTCCAACTTAAAAGCATTTGGAGATGGATAAGAAGCTTCATCCTGAATTGAAGACACTTGTCTGGAATGCAGAAGAGCTGGGATTGTTTCCCAGTCTGGCCTAATTTCTGTGGGGCTCTGGCTAGGTTGTTTGGGTTTGTTATGGTCTTCAGATTTCCTGTCTTAAAAATCAGGGCTGTAATAGTTCTGTCCTCACATTTCCAGATTTTAAACTTGCCGGAGCAAAGGAGATAGCCATGTGGGTTTTTGTTGGTTTTTTTTTCCTTTGGCAATTACTAAAGAATCTTATAGAATCATTCATATTGGAAGGAGCCTATGGTTGTCTAATCCCACCTCCTGCTCAGAGCAAGGGCAGTGTTGAACTTTTGCCCTCTGGGCCATGTTCTTACTGTGAATACCAATAAGGGAACCAGAAAGTTTACATGTCACCAATGAAGAGTTCTAAAAGATCATATAAAACTCATTAAGATGATTTTGCTGTTCTTTATCCTTCAGGGAATGATGTACCTGGAAGAGAGGAGACTTGTCCACCGAGACTTGGCAGCCCGTAATGTCTTGGTGAAATCACCAAACCATGTGAAGATCACTGACTTTGGCTTGGCCAGGCTTTTGGAAGGGGATGAAAAGGAGTATAATGCTGATGGAGGGAAGGTGAGTACTGAATGTGTCTGGAAGTAAATGTGACAAACCTCCTGAAGTTACTCTTCAGGGCAGTGTATCCCTACAGGACTATTACCTATGCAAGAAATTCTGTCAGTGACTTAGCAAAGCCCTGTCTTCTAGAAGAACTGTGTTGTGACAGCACACATAAAAGCCACTGTTTTTCACTCAGCGAGCTTCTTCAGCTGCTGAAATACAATTATCTGAACAGTTTTCACATTCAGAACTAGGCTTTGTTCATATGCTCCATTTTGTGTCTTCTTTTGAAGACTTCTGAAGTCAGTGTTTCATCAGTGATGGATGTTCTAGGGCATTCCTGCCAAACCCCTTTTTCTGGTCAGTGTGGACCTCAGTAACTTGCAGTCCCATTTTCCCAGACAAGTAATTTTCCAGAAAACAGCAAGGCAGGCCACAGGACATGTTTGCATTTGTAGCATATGGGAATTTACATACGCCCAGTGAAGAGCCACCTCTTCTATCCCATTGGAAGAGCCTGTGTATAGTATTTCTTGCATCCAAGTGTCCAATACCATGCTGAACACAAGGTCACTAAAAAGCTACTTTGAGGATAATTTTGAAACCAGATGTTTTCCTGTATTACTTTTCAGTATTACCACGTAACATCTATATAGTGCCTCACCTCATTTTTAATGCCTTCAGATTAATGCATTCTAAAATTCAGAAGGATGTAAGTAAAGGCTGTAAGTACATACTGCTGCTGGCTGCTCCCTAAACATCTTGAAATTCCACATTTCAACCTGTCACAAAATCCCGAGGGATTCTGCCGTTCCTGTCATTCTTTTTGCTGAACGTTGTTTGCTTTCTGTCTACTTGCTATCTGTGTTTTTCTGTGCTCACTTATGCCCTTGTCTGGGACAAACAGCTGTTGCCAGTGTGTGCTTTTCTCCTGGATGGGCTGCTGCTTTATTTGTGTGGCTGCTGCCCTTGGCAGCTGTTGCATGGATTACACTGGCATTTCAGTCAATGAGGTGAAGAGCTTGAAAGGAGTCACCAGTGCTTTCCCATTTCCCCAGTAAAAAGACCTCCTGGCAGGGAAGGTGGAGTTTTGGCAGTTTTCCCTGATTCCTTCAGTTCTCTAATCCCCTCTTCAGTAGCCCCTCTGCCTCTTCCCTCCATCAGCGAGTGAATGACAGAAAATGAGCTGGTCCTTGCAAAACAGCTGTTCCCTGGCAGCTGTTAGATGGTGTCTTGGACTTCTGAGGCCAATCACACTGCTGGGAGTTCTGGAGCAGGATTTACACGTCAGATGTATCACTTCCCAGTTCCAGAGAAGTGTCTTGTGAAATCCAGAAGACATTTGCAGCTTAAAGTTGTATTGTGAGCATGCTAAGACATATTCAGACTGGATAAAAGGAAAATCTTTGTCACCATAAGGATAGTCAAGCAGTTGATCAGGTTCCCCATGGGGGTGGTGCAGTTTCTATCCTTGGAAGTTTTCAAGTCCAGACTGGATAAAGTCCTGAGTAACTTGGTCTGACCTCATAGCTGAACCTGCTCTGAGCCTGATGTTGGGCTAGGGGCCTCCTGAGTTGATTTCAACCTATTGATTTCAACTGGAGTTATCCTGGGATGAACGATGCAGCTTTGCTCCTTCAGCAGTTGTTCACGTTTGGAATGACCTAGTCATATTTAGTGGGAATTAAAGCAATACACTTCTGCAGAGTTTAGTGGAGGAGGATGAACTGTCTTTGCAATTGCTAAGCCAGCCTTTATTAAAAAGTGCTATTTTTGCCATAACAGTATAGGTTATGTTCATTATTCAACTTCATTGAAGGTATTTTCATGAGGGTTTCAATGGAGACACATCCTCTGCTTTTACACCCACCATCTGTTCAGATTCTGTGTGCAGTTACCTGTCTCTCTGGCTCATTCTGGTACATCTTCCATAGTTTCAAATTGGAGGCGACCCATACAAGTCCGTGCCAGGTGAAAATCTGTTAAGTGTCTGTTCATTATAAATTAATGGACTGCAAGACTGTGCCTCACAGGCTCAGCTCAGGAATCGGAAGTACCATGAATCTCATTTTAACATGAACTCAAGAGGGTGGACCCTTATGCCAAACCTAGGTTTGTGTTTGTCTACATATCCTTCTGTCAGAAGCGAGCTCTCCCCTCTCCTGTGAAGGGACATTCACAGCCAGAGGCTAACTTGGGACTTCTGACTTGCTTTCAGGAGCAACTTTACTCACTGCAGTAATGATATAGAGAACTGACAAGGCTGAGTTCCTAATGAGTATTGGGAGCTAGAAGTTAAGCACTGTAAATTCTTCCCATTGCCTGTTTACCCTGGTGATGATTATGTGGACTGTGAAGTATTATGGACACTGCATTATTAACTAGCCTCATTAGAAAGCAATTGAGGTAGCAGTGTCTGTTTTTGCAAACTGTTGAGGCAAAAGAGCTTCTATATTTCACCTTCTCTGCTGCATTTCAGATTTAGGAGAATTAGAATAATTTTTGTGTTGGTTCCATCTTCACACAGGTATGATGGATAACTGAGTTGTTTCACTACATCTGAATCAGTAAAGCTTGGGTGGTATGAGTTCTGCAGATAGCTGGTTCGTGTTTCTCACCTCCGTATGTTTTATGAGGCAAAGCCCCATTCTAGAGAGCAGGAACGATGATTTCCTCTGCTGGGTAGCGTTGCTTCTTTTTAAGCTTGCGGTTGAAAAAGGAAACAGGGAGGAAGCTGGTGTCTGCATACAGGATCTATCTATATTGATTATAATATTATATTTCTAAGGTTACATTTCTCTTGTCTTTCCCTAGATGCCAATTAAGTGGATGGCTCTGGAGTGCATACACTACAGGAAATTTACCCATCAGAGTGATGTTTGGAGCTATGGTAAATCTTTTTGTGATTAGTTTAAAAATTTGTCTCTTGTAAAGCATTAAACCAAGTTGTGTTACTATGTTAAAGATACTGTCTTTCCCTAGAGGAGTGAATTCCAGTGATTTTTGTTCTTCCTTCTCCCCCTGCCCCCCCCCCCCCCTTTTTTTTTTTGTGTAGCTCTGGACAGCAGCAATTGTTACTTGTCTCCTGTGTGTTACTTTCCTGCTCACTAAAATACTATTTATTTTTTGTGTAGCTCTGGACAGCAGCAATTGTTACTTGTCTCCTGTGTGTTACTTTCCTGCTCACTAAAATATTATCACGATATCCTTACTGGGATGACTATCATAAGGTGTGGTTTGGTAGCAGTTTGGCTGATTAGTACAGCAGAAGAAGGCTTCTTTCGGCTCAGCCACAGGTTCATAAAAATACAGCTGCAGGTCATAATTTTCAGTAGTCCTTTGAAAATCTTAACTCTAAAAGCCATGAATGTCACAAAACATTTTCAGGCTTATAGGACTTCCTGTACCTACAGTCAGATAAAAAGGAATTTGTCGTAATATAGAGCAAATACAGCAAGAGAAAGAAAAGAGAAAAGCTCTCCAAGCTAACTGAAACAAGCATCCATTTTATTTCACAGATAACTTGGGAATTGCTTAGATGGGTCAGTTCATGTGGACTTCACACACACCAAAAAAGTCACATTTGAGAAGTGTGAAGTTAATTACTGTTGTTAATCCTGTTACCCAGATGAGCTGTTATGCCACATGCTGCCTGCTTATCTAGTATAGCTATTACAAATAAAATCATGTGTACCTTTGTAAGTGGAATTTTCCAGCAGTATCTAGGGCTATGGACTCCTATTTGCGTTTCCTTTGCCATATCATTTTGAAACAAAAAGGTGCACAATTCTATTCATTACTCACTTTTACCTGTGGGTAGCAGCAAAAGACACTGTTTGCTGTGACTGGTTAGCTGTCCTCTTCTCTTCAGCTGAGGAAAACATGAGAGTTAAATCAATCATGTAAAACTACTTTTCTTCTCAAATTCTGTATGCCCTGTGCCACTTTGAAAAAAATATACCTCCACTTATGAAATTCCTTTTAAAGACAGGAAGCCCAGAATATCTATGATCAGGAAGGGCAAGACCAGAAACAATTGAGAAGTTACAGTTATTGAGTATCAACAGAGGTGAATGAGGGTGAAATAAATACATTTTATACATAAGGTAATTTTGCCCATCACTTTTCACATTAGTATGACAGCTGGCAAAACATGGTTACTGATCTGGAGAGGTGTTTAAAATGACCTTTGCAATAAAAATAAAAGTTAAAGAAACTGGTGTGAGAACAGCATTTTCAGTATTTAAGACTTTTCGGGGACAAATTCTGTTACATATGATATATGATCTTTATTTCCAGCTCCGATGCCAAAACAAATCCTATGGCTATTTAAAAAGAGGATCTTGGTTTTGTAGCCCAGCACTACCATAACTCAAATCCATAAGGTGATTTAAGGAAAAAAATAATACAAGTGACTGTGAATGACTTACAAGGCGAAGACAATGACATAATGTTACCCAGTGCTGTACCTTTGTAGGAAATTGATGCTCTAAGTTAGGGAACATCTGGGTTTTTTCCCATTTAATAGAGTACATCAGCCATTCATTTTCCCTTTTGGTATGATAAAAGAGCACGATGCGTTCTTTTGTTATTGCATCCATTTACTTTACCACCGTTTATTTTTCTTAGACCTTTCTCTTGTGCCTCAGATCTATCATGCTGCTTCTTAGACCAATAAAAATAAGAGAAGTTGCTTTTGAAGTTTAACACAAAGTGCTATTTCACCATTTTCTGAAGCTCTTGAAATGACAGACCAAACTTCAGTGGTTTTACAGGCACTGGTAATAAAGAAGAGATTGCAGTCCAGAAATGAGCCAGTATACCATGCTGTAAGAAATTGTGAAGGAATCTGAATAGTATGTCTTCAAATATTAACACTTTTTTTCTGTCCAGGGGTCACTATCTGGGAACTTATGACTTTTGGTGGGAAGCCATACGATGGAATCCCAACTCGAGAGATCCCTGACCTCTTGGAGAAGGGAGAGCGGTTGCCTCAACCTCCAATCTGCACTATTGATGTTTATATGGTGATGGTGAAGTGTAAGTATTTATCACTTTTAATATCCCTATGCTTATTGCAAGAGAGACGCTGATTTAGAGCTTGCACCTGTAGTCTCTTGACAATCCCGGATAATAGGGCAGGCTGCTTCAAAACAAAAGCTTCCAAAGATAGTGTAAATCCCATTTAAATACTGTATGCACGTTTTTTGCAATTGCAAAAGATATTAATTTAGCTGTGAAGGGTTGAGTTAGCTCAGCATCTTATTACTGTCAGATGGTATCTCGTATTCTTGCTGTGAAGTCAAAATTGTATGATTGTTATTGTAAACCCTTGTCATTTCCATGACAATTGATTTTGATGTTAAAAAAGATAGTATTAAATATAATTATGGTACATGGATACCCAGCCAGTAAAGGTTGTGAGGAGAAATGCTGGTTCCAAATACTGAAGGAAGAAAGCGTGGCTGTTTTATTGTTAGTAACAGGAATGGTGATTGCAATAGTAATAATAAGTAAAATTAAATTAATACAAGAAATGCCACAGAGAGGATCAATTTTTATCATTCTTAGTCCAGTACAATAATTTGTGAATATTTTTTATTTTAGCAAAAAAGGAAAACAGTCTGCACATGTTTCTTGCTACCCTTTTATCACCAAGATACCCACACTAGTGACAGTATCCTCCAAGGCTATGCTTCTAATTTAAAAAGAATTAGGAACATCTCTCTGGTGTTTCTGACTTAATTTAAGTGAGATTAACATACAGAGATTTCATTCATCTTATATAGTTCTATCCCTTTGCTTCATACACAAAACCACGGGGAAAAAAAGAAAATAAAACTTTAATAGGTAAATAACATATCTTCTGAAAACAGCTGCAGTGTGCATGCAGGTATGGAAATTGGCTGAATAGTGCAAGAGGTTCATGTTGGTCGAGTGCAAAAATGTTCCATCTGATAGGGTTTCTAAGGACTACGAGGCGAATCTTAGTGAACAAAAGGAAGTCCTAGTAGACTGGGTATTCTGGAAGAGATGATTACAGCTAGATGTACAGACTTAGTGCTGTAATGTTTGTGTGAAATTCTTTGTAAGCTGTAGTAGCTTTGCTTTTCCTGCATTGGTCACTTCTTCAGTTAAACCGCATGAAGGAGATAAGGACTGCTTTGTTTAGCGTTCTTAGCAAATGAGAACATGTTCTTGAGAAGCTGCTGATAGGTTTTTCTATTAGAAAAAGCTGACACTGAGATAAACTAGTCACTGGTGGGGACTGCCTATACTACTTCCTTGTTTTGCAGAAAGCGTTAGCAAGGATTGAGAATTGTTGTTTCTAATGAATGTTTCCTGGAGAGTGAAGGACAAAAGAATCACCCTTACTCAATTAAAGTAGCGTCTAATGGCTTGTGTGAGGTCTGTGTTAATGATGCAGACACATGAATGCAGAATTACTGGAAAGGCAGATGTGAGGTCAGTCATCCTGTAGATCTGTTGAACAGCTCTTTTTAATCTAAGTCACTGTGGAACAGTAGGTCAGTTAAAGAAAAATTGTATTTAGTAGTAACTTTGTAACAAACCCACTAGACTCAGATGAGATCAGATTCATTATATTTGAGGTTGGACACATCCATAATAGAAGACGGTCAGCACTGACAATGTAAACAGGCATGATAGACACAGAGAATTGCAAGACATTGTTGCTGTCTCTGTTTTGGGGAATGGGGAGCAGGAGTTCAGAGCAAATTAAGAAAAAATCCATACAATGTGGAACAATCTAGCCTTCTCTGGCCAAGACCAAATGTTTTCCATTTTAGGTGCACCACAGGGTTCTAGTTTTCCATTCTCCTGTGCTGCTCTTTTCGAGGACATCAAGGACGTCAAACTTCTTAAACATTTTTAAAAACGGAATAATTTCTTCCCTTGACAATTAACTGTTTTCTTTGTCATCTTTCATCTGTCCCCAGGCTGGATGATTGATGCAGACAGTCGGCCAAAATTCAAGGAGCTGGCTGCTGAATTCTCTAGAATGGCTCGAGACCCTCAGAGATACCTAGTAATTCAGGTAAGCAACTCTGCAGCATCGGAGGGAAGAAAAAAAAAAAGAATACTGTCTGCCAAACCCGACTGTTAAGGGGGTTGCCTTTGTATCTCTTGTGTTCAAGGTGCCCTTGAACTTAAGTAAGCAGTGACCACAGTATTGTACAAGAATGAAGTAGAATGGCCAGTGGCAATATCTAAGAAAAAAAATAAAAGAAAGAAAAAAAAAAAAAGAAAAAGACCCCCTGAAATTCGTTTCCTAAGCTTGTATTTATGAGCACGTATACAAAAGATCTGGCTTTGCAAGCTGCTCAGTGCTTTGCAATTTCTCCTGAATCTGGGGACAAGATTTATCCATCAGTGGAGAGTGGACTTACTTTAGACCAAGGACTTGCTTGGTTCTGCAGTTGCTTGGGTTGGATCTTGGCAGATTATCCTGAAGAGACTCTTCCCTGCACTGCTGATATCATAAGAAAGTTTCTTTTCATAGCCTAAAGATAAAGATTTCTGAGAAGACAGGGAGTTGTGTTGCATTGGGGCATCTCATCCTAGAGAGCAGCTTCCCTCTGTGTCCTCCTTAGGCTGTGTAGGCTCTGTAGTGTCTCACAGTCCCTGTGATAGACCACACTGGCATGACATTAATCACATGAAACTGCACTATGGCAGCAGAGCAGTACCAGTATAGCCATATCTGTTGACCAGCTAGAGCTGTGTATGTCCTGAGCACAGGCAAATATGGAAATTTTTGTCCTTTCACTCCTACACTCTGCAGAAGCCTAGAGTTGTGTATATGTTTATGACAACTCAGACTCAAGCCACAGAAAACGAATCTGACTATTTGGTAAGGTCCTTAAATGGTCCCAGTGTGTGACCAGTTCAAATGAAAATGAAAAATCAAACCAGAGATGAAAGCATTAATATAGTTCGATCCAGGTAACAATACTCTCATGCTATATCTATCTGCTCCACATCATGGATTATGGGCAGAGATAGATCCAGCTGGTTCTTAACTTCGCACTGACATAAGAGTTCATAGCTCAAGAACCTCCAGAAGTACAGTCACTGCCACTTTACATCTCCTGATTGCTTCTGGGTCTAGCACTAGTCTCACCGTATGTGTTTCATTTCACTACATAGACATGCTAGCCTACTCATGGTGTATTACTACACAGTGTGAATGTATGCTACCCTCCTTCAGCTCGAGGAGAAGTAAAATATATTTCAAGAGTAAAATACTAGTCCAGAGGATTTGTGGTGCTGAATGTGGAATTTCTCTTGCAGTATTCCCCACTGTTAAATTCTAAGTTCAGCCTGATACAAATGATTCTGCAAAAATCAGTTTGATTAAATTACTTTGTTAGACAAGGCATGTTTTCCTATTCCAAATACCGCTCCTTCCCTTTCTCTCCCCTGCCCTTCCCTCCCCCGTTGTATAGTCTGGTGTGTATTTCATCCTTTGAGGCTTCTCCAGTGATCCTTGGAGACAGTAGAGGCCATGTGCTTCTTGAGGAGAAAGAAGGGTAATTTGCACTGGTATCTTTGCTGTTGTGACTCCTCATTCCCCCCAAATGCAGTCAGGAATGACAAGCTTGCTGTTGAGCTTTTAAACCAGTCTGCATGTACCCCATAGCACAGCCATCAGTGAGAAGCCGTTCTTGAGCCATGCAGTTCAGTTTAGCATCATTTCTATGGGGCTGTAAGGTGTTTGGGGCATGGGCTGCCTTTTGTGGTGTTTCAAAAGACACCAAGCAAAGTGCCATTTGTCTCTACAGCCTGTAGATTTGCCTGTAGATGCTATTTCAATAAAAATATGTATCATTGTTGCTGCTTTTGTCCCCTGGTTTGATTTTATTGCTTTCAGCTCTGTTAAATTCTGCAGAACTTTCCATGGGGGTGAGAGGGAAGTTTAGCCTCTAAGTCCCTAAAAATAAAAATGAAAATAACGCAAACACCCAGACACAGCAGATTCCATGCTATTCCTGCCCCTCCACACCCCCATGTCAGACTAAATAGCTGAGATATTTCACAAAATACATCAGGCCTTGACAGAACTTGGGTCAGAGACAGAGCTTGTGTGGGAAAAAGAAAGAAGAAAGAATAAAAGCTCAATCACAAGAATGCCAAAAAATGACTTTGCTTGATTTATGCAGTTATTCCCTTTCTGTCATCGTATTCCCAGTAAAAAAAATGAAACAAATGATGTGGATGTGATGCTTTAGAACAAACAAAGCAGCATGTGTGGTCCCTGGAGCCTGGCTGCCAGGGTATGAGGAAGGCTGAAGTTCCATGTTTGGTAAATTAATCCATATTTTGACTGTTTTCCTCTCCAAATACAATCTGTTTAGGGAGATGATCGTATGAAGCTCCCAAGCCCAAATGACAGCAAGTTCTTCCAAAACCTTCTTGATGAGGAAGACCTGGAAGATATGATGGATGCTGAAGAGTATCTTGTTCCTCAAGCCTTCAACATCCCTCCTCCCATCTACACCTCCAGGACAAGAATTGATTCCAACAGGGTAAGAGCAAGCTGTAACAGAAAATGCTGGTTATTACAAAAGCACAGGTCTAGATCTAAGTACACTAATCAAACACAGGCCAGAGTTGCCTTGGGAATTACAAGCTCTCATTGTAAGGAGAGTGACTATAAAAATGTTGTCACTGGGTTCCCTGTTCATTGTGCCTCAGTGAATTCTAAATTAATAGCTCAGCCTCGAGTGAACAAAGGCTCGACTGCCTGTCCTGAAAGCACAGCTGAGGCTTGTGAAGTCAAGCAGTGTTGTTTCTCAGTTGCGTACCATCCTGGCCAGGAAGCGCATTGCTCTGATTCGCCCATCCCTGCAATCCTGTTGCCTTGACAGGTTGGCACTGATGTAAGTGAGAGCAGCTGGAATATATAGATAATGCTGCTTTTGTGTCTGGAGCCAGATTTCAGACCCAGCCGCTTTTCCTGTTTATATGTGATGCTTTCATGGTCCTCCTTCACAAGCATGTGTTTTTACTGAGTATGTCACAGATATATGCCTGTTGATCTTTGTAATATCCCTGCCAGGGGAGGAAATGTTATTTTACAGGGGGAGCTGAGGCACAGTATTCAGGTGGAATTCAGCTCACATAACTCTAACCGTCAGGAGGATAGGGATATAATCTAAGCTTTTCATCCAGACTTCATCCTGTCATTGGAGAAGAGTGGGTGTGTCCAGTGGGTGATCATTGCTGCCTGCCTTGGACATTTGCAGTACAATGCGTTACTTTCTGGAAGTGTCTTTATCCACTAACTACTGACAGCTCCAGAGCAGTCTCAGACCTGCTGTGTGAGCTCTGGTGAACTGAATCCTGTCCTAAATGCCTTCAGCCTCAGTGCCACAGGAGCCTTGTTGCAGGTGGGGACCTGACTTCAGCTTTCCAGAATGTGTTTTCACTCCTGAGCAACCTGCCCACAGCTCTGACCTCTGCCTATTCCTGCGCTTGGCTCCATCCTTTTAACAGTTTAGGTGCCACCTCTTCTCAGAAAACTAAGAGGTGGTGAATACATTACCGATGTGAGGACATTCGCACAACGTCAGATGTATTTAGTAATTAGGCACTAGCTTGTTTGTTTTCTCTCAATGCTAATTTTAGTGGAAAGTCACATTTTAAACACCAAGTGAAGTCCCATTGAAATATTGGTGTTTATTCCTCATGGTTTAGAAACCTTTTGGATAAATATTTTTAGCCAGAGTAGTTCCAGTTTCATACCCTGGTCTGAACTGATTACACCATGTGAGGCAGGGAAGAGGCAGGCGAAGGAGCTAAGAGTGTATAAACCAGGTCAGTATTCATGCCCTGACCATACACTGCTTGAAGTTCTTTTGCTGCTTCTGAGTGAATTGGTGCTTTTCTGGAATAAGGAAGACAAAATATGATCTTATATAATAATATATAATAATAAATATAGAATAATAGATATTATTTTATAATATATAATAATATCTACTCAATTCATAACGAAATTCCTACTGTTTTTGAATATGAGACTAGAGAGGACTTTGGAAGAGGCTGGGTTGTCGTCCCACTGGCTAAGCTGCATTCATGTACTTTTTCTGCTGTGTCTTTGAAAGGCAGTGAAGGGGAGATGAGGCGTGATTTAGCAATATGCAAGAAATGTTCTCTTTATGGCAACAAGAGTTAATTTTTAGTGTTGATGTTGGTCTGAAATAAGTCAGTTTAATCTCTAGCTGTCTCTGGAGCGGTTCAGTTTCCTTTGCTGCCAACTTCTGAGAAAAGAACTAAACAATAGTTACCTTTGAAAGGTACTCACTGTCACACTGATGTAAATCGCTGTAGCTTAGTTTTACACAGTGAAGTACCACCATTTACACCAACATAGGGTTGAGAAAACAGAGTCAGACCCATAAGTTTTGTTATATTCATCTCAATTCCGTATTTTCTGGAAACACTGGGGTATATTTAAAGGAGAAAGGATGAGCAGGAAAATGTATTTCCCTTATCAACAGTTCCTTTTGCCCTCTGTCTTTAGTGCCAGCTGAGCAGAGGAGTCCACTACAGCTGAGGGAATTAATTCCACCAAAAATCCTAGAGTAAATGCTCTGAAAGGATCATTTAAAATGTGCTCTTTGGGCAGCCAACATGCTTATGAAAAGCAAACACCAGCATCGGTTTGTTGTTTTTATTATTGTTATTATTGTTATCTTTATTATTATTATTAAATTCAAGTAACTTTCTCACAGCCTTTGCCCAACTTTACACCACACTGTTGCAGCTGCTTACACACATGTGATCGCCTTGAAGTCAGCAGAGCTGAAGAAAGAGACCCAGTGCCTTTATTTTTGCCACACAAAGAGACTCCATCACATTTTTTGATGTGACGTCTCCTCTCTGCAGCTCACAATTTCCCATCTTGGTTTGAGACTGTAATCTTGTACCACTGAAGTCAGTGGGAGCTTTGCTTTGCAATTCAATTTAATGACAATAGCAAGACTGTATCCTTCTTTCAGTAACTCCTACTGCTGGGAATTTTTCTCTGGCATCATACGACAGTCTAACACTTAAATTTGGACTTACCCTTTGCCAAAAGTTTTCACATTCTGAGCCAAGTTGTCTGACCCAGGTAACCTCAGAGAGGGCAGCTGGGGGACAGAAAGCTTGCGACTAGCTCTGTATTTTTGCACCCCTTCCATCTTCGTAGTGTTTTCCTTTATAGTAGGGGCCTCTTTACAGAGGGGTCATTTTTAAGGCCAAAAGAAGAGGTGGGCAAAGGTTTGGCCATTGAACAACCAGCTGATTTATAATAGCACTTTCTGGTATCACTGGAGACTGACTCCTGTCCCTTACAGGGTTACCAGTAGAGTTTTGACTTGTCCAGCATCTGATCAGCTTCAGTCTCAGCTTTGCTAACAATTCTGCATCCACTAAATGTACTGCTGGTACTGCCGTAGAGGCAAGTATGTCTGGATTGCAGGAAGGCCACAGCACCATGTTGCTGGAGGGGCCAGGGGCCAAGTGAAGAGACCCATAGTATCTTAGCACTCTTGCTTTCCTTTGCAGAGGTTTTTTCTGGTTGTAGTACGTTTGTTTCCTCTCTGTACAGAAAGCTGTGTACTTGTTTGTTGTTTTGCTGAAGCACTCAGGTTCTTGGTACATTACCTATTATTCCAGTAAAGAAGATTCATGTTGATTTGAAACAAAATACCCAGTAGCTCCTTTAAGGTAATAGTGCATCTGCTGTGCGTAGTTCAGTACAGATGGATGCCAGCTGCAAGAATCACACAGAATTGAAATGCTGTCAGAGCTCTCTATCTGCAGTTGTCTGATTCTGTCTTTCTGTTTCCTTTGGATAGTGTGTGATTTATGCTTGTTTGGTGCAGTGAATATTAATATTACACAAACTCATTATGGTGCTGCTGCAGCTATAGATGCCAAATTAATTGATACATCTTTGGTAGTTTGCGTTCACTGTGTCTGGCAAATTGAGTTTTATGGGGAGATTGCCAGGCAGTTTGGTGAAGGAAAACACACAGACAAGAGCTACATGATCTTCATGTCGTTTTCAGAGATCAGAAGGATGAAAGATACTGTACTTCCCATCTTAGTTGTTCTGATTATAGTTTTAGTGAAGAAAGAGTGGGTTATGTGATGGCAGGGTATCGTGTTCCTTCTCTGGGTGCGTTGTACTGACAGCTTTAGGTGAATGTTCCAGCGGTACAGCTTTACGGGGACAAAAGTTTGCAGGAAGAAAGCAGGTAGATCATGAGCCTCCTGACATGCTTTGAAGTCAGAGAATTAAGAGTAAGAACATTTACTTTCTAAGGAAATCTCTGAAGTTTCTCTAGGATGATCTCAGTCCTAAATCCTTGCAGCTTGTTGCCTGGGAGAGGCACCACTGAATGGGGTTTGCATGAAACACTGCCTGCCTTCTCCCTCCCATGTGAAGAGGAAAACATATTTTGATATGAAATAATAGCAGAGACCTGCAGGCAAGGAAAGAGGGAAGCCTTCTGGGGAGTTTCCAGCTCTCTGGGAAGCGTCACATCCTTCTTCCTCCAGGGATTACTGAAATCTATGAAGTTGGGAGGCTCAGGCACGGCTTCAGCATTTCCATCACACCCATACTGACTTCACACTAGCATGTCTCTGGGACCTGTACTGCCCTGAGCAGAAGCCTGCACATGCTCTAGCTCATAACGGTGCCCTCTGTTATGAAGTCCAGCCTGAGACTGATGCAACTTTTAAATACAAATTAGCATCCTAAGCTAAACCGAATTCATTCATTGCATCTGAAATTCTTCAGTTGCAATTTCAGCTCTTCGGCTTTTCCAGCTTTTATTTTCCATCGTCTGGAGATATTCTAGAAATAAGGAGTTTTAGAAGCTCTGTGCTTCTGAGAGATAAGCCGAATCCTAGGCAGTGTTTCCATGAGCACAGGACCCCAGCCTAGTGCTCAAGTGTCCTACATTCACAGCCATTAGATGATTCATTCAGGTATTTGTAACAAGTACTGTCCTGTGTGCACAGAGATAATACTAATACAGAAAGCACTCTGTGTACACCATGATGCTTTCTGCTCTAAATCCTTGGCTAATTCCTGCTGAAAACAGTCCATACTGTTTATTACTGGCTGATACTGTCCCTGTAATTTTATTCCATGTGCTATATATCATGGAAGCACCTGCTGACTCTGCAATTAAATATCAAGCGCTTTTTTTTTTTTTTTTTCCCAGAGGTGTCCAATTCACACATCCAGGGAGACTGTTCTGCTTGTCTAAAGCAGACCCGTATGCCAAAAGCCAAGTTTCAGTTCCCTGAGTAGTGTCTGGTATGCCATTGCGGCAGTCCTGTTGCGGCATTAGGTCTGGTAGTCTTTCATAGTCTAACATCTGTATATGTCTGTGTATAAAAAGATTATTTCAGAGAGAAGGCAGGCAAGAAGCTATCTTTATGATTAATTTGTTCTGGTTTCTAAATTTGAAAGGTAGCCATTTTCAAATCACAAGATTACAAAGGAGGTGGTTGTTAGTGATTTTCAGATGTGTTTCATGTCAGCATGGCATCTTTCCTTCCAAAGCCTGTCATGGACAGTAGGGACTATTCACTCAGTGGGATCACTACCAGAATTAAGTGACTTTATTAGATTTGTTTAAGTAGTGGGGCTGAATTTCTTAGGCACTTGCAATGCTCTGGTGGAACATCAGATCTGAGGTCTAATATGGCCTCCTTTACATACTGAAATACAGCAAACTTGGAAGGTGGCGGGCTGTAAGCACCCCTGTCTTCAGTTACAGCTGGGAGGGAGGATTTAGGAGAGCAGTCAGAGTCTGGAGGGGCACTTCCCAGTGTGTCAGCACAGCTGAGCTAGTGTGAGAATTACTGTCATTGCAGGTGGGGAGGGCTAACAGTTGGTTATAGCATCCTTTCCTCTTAGCAAAGAAGGTGGCTGGAGGGAGTCATGATTTGTCCATGAATCTCCTCGTGTCCAGGGCTTTAGTAGCAGTTGGTGTCTTCCTGATCCCCATTTCTTTTTCTGTAAGAACATGCAGTTAACCGTTCCTGGCCAAGCTCTCAAGCTAAATTGTTTCTCCAGGTGTGTCCTGGCCATGGTGGGCTGATGGCAGTAAAACAACTTCATCCTAAAGTCAATAGATAATTTGCGTGAAGGCTAGATGGGGCCATTGCAAGCATTTTTGTCTAACCTTCTGGCATAACATAGGCCAGAGTCTCTTGTCTCTTAATTTCTGCATCAAGTGCAGAAATCCTGTTTGAGGTAGAGTTTGTCTTTTAGAAAGATTGTCTTCAATATAGCAAGTGGGTTGGAAAATACATCACAACGTTAAAAAGTCTCTTTAGCAGGGTTTGGATCCTATTACTGTCCACCATGCACCCTTTTCTGTGCTAAACTAAGGAGCTTCCAGTTATCAGGAATCTCCTCTGCCTATGGGGTTGAGTAGGGTAGTCCTATTTGTGTGTTGTTAAAGGACAGTGATGCCTCTTTTTTATTTGGTTGGTTTGTGGTGTTTGCTACCCTTTTCTTCTGTAGTGTCTTCCCAAAAATAATATGACCAAATCTTTCCTTAAATTTGATGCTTATTCCTGCAGTCTGTCAGGTTGTAGACTTTTTTATTTATTTCCGTCCTGTTTCTTTAGTTCCTTTTCCTTAAAAGGTGATCAAAAACTTTCTGAAAATCGTAGTAGTTACTTTTTTGCCTTTCTACTAGACTCTTTCACTTCCTGGTGCAAGTGTTGCGATGAAATCTCCAATGCCAGAACAGATGAACTTGTAAATTGACTAGACATCATATCAAAGCTCTTCATAGCATTTCGGAAGATTACACTGACACCAACTCTATGTTAGCTCTCTTGCTTCTTGAAAAACTGCTTGATTAGTTGGGAAAGTTTGTATGAATCCCTTCTACATGACTTTCATTAAACGCTGCATTTTGTGTATTTTCCTAGTAGAGTCTTGGCAACACTGTACCAGATACTGCAGTTGCTGCCATCAAACCTTTAGGGTAAATCTGGAAGTCCCACCAAGTTCGCTTTCAAGATCTCAAATTCCCATTTTCTGCTTCTCTAAGTTTTAATGACATCCTGGTGGTAGAAGGTGCCTGTCTGTTCTGCTGTGCTTTTTACATTAAGCAATTCTCAGTGGCTGTTAGTGTTTTGTTGGTGTCTAGTTGACCATCACAAATATTTTGCCTGCTGTAGCTTTCTTCTTCTGGGAAATTCTGCTGCGTCTGTTTCTAGGTGTTTTTTGTGGGTTTTTTGGAAAGGTAGATAGCACAAGGCCATCTTTGTCTGTGAAAAGCAGAAGGCGAACCCGGACTGATGCTAGTCAGTCTAATTTCATTGCTCGGGGTGAATGAAGTAGTAAGAACAAAAATGCAAAAATACGCTGTAAAATACATTAGATGAAAAAAATATTTCAGTCTCAATAATTTACATGAAAAAGGAAAGCTTTTCACAAAATATGAATCTTTAGAATATGAGTATTTAAATATCTTTTTTAAATGTGTGAAGTTTGCCAAAGGAGAAAGAAGGAAAATTCATATGGAGAATTCAAAGAGATTAGATGATGGCTGGCTCTTCACAGAGAATTCTTTGAAAGTGCATTATGGCAATTAGTTTCTTGCTTTGCAACCAGGCCAGCTGAAATCAGTGGTATTTCTCAAGGAGTAAGCCCTTCTCAGCCTGAATAGATGATCAGGACCAACTTGTCAAATTGCCTCATGGTTTTGCAGGCCAAGTGCCTTAAAACACAATTTTTTTAATGCCTTAGCTGTTTTTCTGTCACATTCAGTCTCCTGACTTCAGGCATGTCAATTTAGAGTCAGACTTTCTAAAAGCATTGGTTGGCATTTTGGTTTCTAGAAATTGAAGATATATTTAATAACAAATCACCACCTCGCAGTACTTCCTGGGGAGACCTACCACAAGTGAACGCTCAGTGGAATGGGTGGAAACAACTGTAGCTGTATATTGCTTCAAACCTTGGTGCATGACATGTGAATTCATTGAGCTTTAATATAAACTGGTTTAAAATCAGACAGCATCTGCTTAATCCATGAATAGCTGCTGGCTGTGTTAACAGTCAAGAGAGCTCACAGCTGATCCATTTTCTTTTCTCTTGTGGAAAGAAAAAAAGTCAATAGATATAAAGAGAGTAAGTAATAAATATTTCTACACTGCACTGATGAGGCATTCTTGGAAAACAGCAAGCTAAACAACTCTACGTAATTCAGTAGATGGAAAAGTGGACTAAGAGTCAGGAAATAATTATGAGAGCTGGGAGAAAATTTTCCTTTGCTAACAAGATTTGAAGCATAAATTGTTGGTGAAAAATACGCATTTCTAAGGAATCGTATGATTTTCTTGAAATAATAAAAGCACCTGAAAATACAAGGGGCCATGATTTGGAAATGCACCTGGAAGGGCTCCAAGGAGGTGTCACTGAAACACCTGGCTGCCTGTGACAGTTGGGTCTCCCAAGCCACAGCAATGGGACTCAGGTGATAATGCTTTGGCCATAAGGTGGCAGGAGGACTCTGGAGCATCCTGTGTCGAATACTGTACTTTCTAAACATACCTGCAATGGGGATAAATGCCAGCACAGCCTAAAGTGGCTTTTGTTAGCCACAGTAAAGAGTCTGTCTTTCCTGTTAAATGCTGCGGTAGGGGAGGGGAAAAAAAATTCTCAAAGCTATAAAAAGACTCTCCAAAAGATGCGGTGGGGAGAAGTGGGAGGAGGCACAGATGAAGTTTAGATTTAGAATGTTAAAAAATGATTATTTTATCCAAATCAGCTGGATAGTTATTTCTTTTAGTGTATTATTGCCACCAGAACCAAAGCCCTGCTCTAAATCAACTCAGCGTTTCATCAAGAAGCCTATTCTTTGCTATAAGAGACCAAGAGTGCACAATTATGGGTTTCTTTTCCCCCTTGCATAATAAAATTGGGAGATTATCATCAAGTTTCTATTCAGATTTTAGGAAGGCTTTTTTATTTTATTTTTAAAACCCATCTTTGTCTGTAAGAGCTCCCTGTTCAGGCCAGCATGCTATAATGATTACTGCTGTAAAGGCTTCAGTGAAGATGTGCTCTATTTCATTCTCAATGAGGGTTGATGGCATTTTGAGAGGCTCAGAATATCCTTTGATTACTGTACAAAACAGACTGGGGAAGATGGCAATGCAGCGTGCGGCATAGGAGGGGGCTGCTGCCCTGAGTATTGCTCATCAGCTTTCTTTTGTGCCTTTTTTTTTTTCTTTCTTTTTTTTTTTTTTTGTCTGCCGTGTCGCAATCACAAATCATGACCGTGTTGTGGTTTTGGTCCCATTTCCCATCCTTTCCCTGTTTTGGGATTTGAAGCTTGAGGTTTGTACAGAAAAGGAGCTGCTGCTGTTCCTGTGTTTTGGACAGATGCTACAGCATATGAGCAGGAGCAGTGCCTTGACCCTTCTCTCCCACAGAGAATTGTTAGAGTAGCTATGAAATGGTATGTTGTCTCTTCCAAACTGTGGGGAATTGGCCCAGTGTTAGAAGGTGCTATTTACTGTAAAACGTCTTGGAGAGTGTATTAAAAAAGGAGTGACAGAAAGCTAGTCATGGGTGACAGGAGGGATATGGGAGTAAAAGAGATTGAAAGGGAAAGATAGACACATGCAAGCTGTCTCTCTTCCTGCTCTCTTGTCTGTCTGACACCGTGCGTGAATACAAAATAATAGGGGAAGGGAATTCTTGCAGCTTCATTCTTGTGTCATGCTTAGACCAAATTACATTGTGCCAGCTGAAGTCTGTTTGCTGGCCATTCTGAAGGTTGGAAGGTTGAAGGTTTCTGGTATCTGGAGGACAGGGGGTGTTCCAGGTAGTATTTTTGATGCCAATACAGTGGGTGAATGCTTTTCTTCCCAGCCCAGGTATAGAAAAAACATTTCACCCATGTTTCCCTGTCACCGTGTCTGGATACTGAGTTTTGTGGCCCCATCGTGCATCTCCTCACAGATTATTTTCATTGGTCATTTTGTAATCTTTGATTCCTCTACTTGGTGAAGTATTTAGACTGAAAATATATGGTGTATGTCTGCTAGTTTCCAGTAACAGCACAGGAAATATTCTGTGCGATATTTAAGTATGTCATTTCTTATACCGTTACGCCAAGATGGTTAGGCATGTTTTGTTTGTGATATATGGCGTTTACTGTTCACAGTCCTAGTTAAATCACTCTTAGAAGGCTGTATTACAATTTGGGTATCCCTCTGCATATGGACTGCTCTAAAAGAGTTTATAGATCTGAAAACAGGCTGCTGTTAGGGGAGAAAATTGTGCAAGAGAAAGTTCACGTGATATATCTGAAGCTATGAAGTCAGTCAGTGCTGACCTGAACCCAGCTCACCAGTGAAACATCCATACTAATTCTGAACAAGTTTAGGATGTCTTCAACCCACCATACTGCCAGGACGTGATCTGGCACATCCAGATGATACAGGCAGCCTATGTGAACCGAGTTAGAGCTCAGGCTCAGCTCCAAATTTTACCACTCCTCTGACAAACAGTAACCAGAAAAAACTTATGTGCAGAAAATACTTATATGCAGAAAAGACTTATTCCTTGTTTCTTCTATAGTTATTTTTTCCCCCTCACTGAGCTAAACTGGGTGTTTTGTGTCCTGATCGTGGAAGGAGCAGTTGTCAGAGACTGGAGCAAACATTAGCTAACATAGAATGGTGCTTACATTCTTTTCTATACTTGTGTATCAACATTCCAGTTAAAATGTTTACACCTATTCTGAGAAAGGGTAGTGCTGGAAAAGGGACCGGGACATCATGGTTTCCAGTAAAGATTCATTGATCCTCAATGGAACTTTATGACCATTGAACTAAGGGCATTGTAATTTATTGCGTACCTACTGTCCACGCCCTGTGTATATTATTCCTACCTTTTATTTTGTTGTTGAATAATAGGCTTTCCTTTCACTGGAAAAATGTACATCCCGTCTTGCTACATTAACTCAGGTGGGCCATATTGCTGTTTGTTGCCTGAAACAGGTGATGTAAGAGACACATACATACATATCCCAAACCAGCTGCAATGGATGTACATCTCTGGGATGCTGTGATTGGTTTTCTGTGTGCTGAAATGATACAAGGTGCCAGCAGTGACTTTTGCCTAGCGCCAAGCCGCGACGCTTGGCAGTGATGCTAATGGGAACTTTTCTTCATAGTCCTAAAGGAGAGTACCCAGCAGGGAGTGGAGTTCCCTTAGGCAGGGACAGGAGCCCATGCTAAGCAGAAGAGAGAGCATGAGGAATGCCGCACTTGCCTCGGGTGCTTCGAGCTTCAGGGATGGATGTGCTGTAACTGTAATGGCCTGGGGGTGTCTAATCCTTTCTTCTTATATACGGTCCTGCTCTGAGCAGGGGCTAGGACCAGAAATCTCCAGAGGTCTGCAAAGACTTCTAGCTATTACTATACCACAACAGCATTTCATTTCTATTTAACATTACGGAGTGATCTCGTGGTACATATTTTTTCTTTCCTTTGATTTTCATCTCAGATGTGTTTGCTGTGGGCTATCTGAAGCAGGGCATAGTAAGCTGTTAGTTCTGTGGTCAGAGGGAAGCAGGACTGCTCTGTAGCAGAGGTGGCTGCTCTCCTGGGGTGGTGTTTCGTATTTGAATTTCAGTTCAGATCAGTTGTAAATACCAGGCTGCTCCCTTGAAATGTAGCTGGAGTTTGCTTGGGGCTGGTGGGACAACTCTGTGTTGTGTGCTCTGCCTGCGGCCCCACCAGAGCATCCCAAACGTATTATTCAGATCCACTCACATAAATCAGCTGTCCTTCCTAGAGAACTGCTGAAATCTTGGTGCTTGCAGCAAGACCTGCTCAGCCTGGTATGTTAGGAGGCTGTGGTTTGGTGATTCAAGCGTGGATACTGACTTGCTTTCAAATCAGGTAAACAGTTTCTAGGGAAAGGAAAAGAGGGGGTAGCAGATCATGCTTTAAAATAGTATTTTATTTATTTTCTGTTTGGTAATAGTCCTGTACCACCCATAGTCCCAGAGCAGCATCACATTGCTGAGTACCTTCAGCATTTCTTCCACCTGAAATCTGCTGTGGGTGCAGCTGTCGTCACCGAAGGGCTGGTGTGGGATGAACTGTAGTGCAGGCAGGGGGAGGAACACAGCTCTGGATGCCACACTCCAGGCATGATGCTAGACCCAAATGAAAAGAGACAAGGCAGAGCCATATTCACACAACTACATAAATATGAGTGGCAGGCCCCAACAAGGCTTTGATTTCATTACAGTTTAATGTGCAGCCAGAAAATATTATGTCTCTGCTATAAAGGAGGAGATGCTTACCTTTGGGAGATTTTAGAAGCAAGGAATTGGAAAATGAAATTAATGAATAGAAAGCAATAACACAAGCCAATATTCACGTATTCACGGAAGTGTTATTTACCTCTCTTTTATCAAGGCTTATTTTACACAAACGTTAGTGGTTATAATAGCTGATATGTCATTGGTATTTTAATACCAAAGGGCCTCTAAGAAGGCATTAGGGGACATTTGCTTGTTTTTTACCTTTTCTCACTGATGTCATGTTTGTGCCTGAAATTCAATCGTGGTATAAAGAATGGAATCTCAGGCATTTCTGGTTAGGGCTGTTCATGGGCAGTTAAAAAGGCTAGGCTCCTTCTGGAGGATGCTTAGAGTTTAGATGTCAATGGATGTGTGCACGCCAGAGCTAGTGGATATAATGCATATGACACGATCAAAAGGAGGTGAGTAATGATTCATCTTTTTTTTTTCCAGTATGCAAGTTGAGACATTTTAAGCAGTCTTATGTAATGAGATCCTTGAGCAACCAGCCTCTGAAGTCTCTGTCCATGTCAACAAGCTAGAGATCTTTATCATTCAGGTCAGAATTTCAGGATCAGAAATCCGAAAACCTAGATCTCAGAAAAGGAACATCAGCTCTGTATTTCAACATTGTATTTCAGATGCAAAGCCAGCAACAGCAACAATGAAAAATTAACAGAGTAAAGTGGATTACACATACAAATCAAGCTAGCTAAGTTTTACTTGATAAGGTCCAAATGTATTTTCTGCTCACAGTGTGATTCATATCCTGACCGTGTTCTGGCTGGGGGTTGTTGTCTTAGAAGCCTACAAAATCATGACATCACATTGCAATTAGCAGGCAATGTAAAGACATTTAAACATTTATATCACATTTTCAGCCCCACTAATTGGCATGACAGCTGTTTGCTTTGCCTCCTTTTTTTTGGAACAGTGGCCACAGGGTATTAACTCATGGGGAAAACAGTAAAGAAAAAAAAAAATGTACAGACAACAGTGGTTTGGGGAAGAGCCAAGATGTAAGGTTCTGTGTTAAGCATGTTGTTGCATGATACCTATGTTTAATACAGAGCTAAAGGGGTGGCATGAAGAAAATACCATTACTGTGATCTTAGTGGGCAGGTCACTGACTGGGAAGGGTCTTGTCAGCAAAAATAAATGCATTAATGCTAGTCCAGTCTCTCCTGACATCTTGGGACAGGGCTAGTCTAAGAGGGCCTGTTATTATGTTGTTACAGTTGCATAGTGTGTGATTAAATCTTAGAGTCCTGGCCAAGAAGATTTAAAGCTAGGACAGTGGGTTTAGCCTTTTGTGATGAGGGTGGAGCAAAGCCTGCCCACGGATAGATAATGTGGCCATCCTAGAACAGTGTTTTTTTTAAGTTGCTAATCATCTAAACATTTACTGGCAGACGCGCATAGCCCTGTGTGCTGAAGTCAAACATGTTGACAAAAGACTTGCTTTCCTAAGTTACTTTTAAGAGATCCCTGTGAGCTGTGAACTAAAAGGAGTTCAAGACAACCCTCCCCTTATTCATCTAGAATCAGTGAACCACAAGTTGAAATTCATGGGAGTGCCCCTGTGAAAATAGAAAGATGTAAATTAAAAGTGCGTAATATAGCATGGTGTAGTACCAAATAGAAAAGGAGTCGTTACAGTCACTGGTTTAGTGTCTGTAAAAAGTGGACAGCAGTGAACTCTAATCCCCAGCACATAATACTAAGACAATATTGCTACAGCTCTTTTCACTCTTGCATAAGCTGGAGGGCTTTAGCCACCTTAGAAATCAAAAGAAGCAACCCCCCTCTTCAGAGTCTCGTAGCCTGCAGGCGGGAGGGAAGGAAGCTGGAGAACTTTACAGAGAGGTAGAGGATTCCCAGTAGAGCTTTGGGATTCCTCACCGTTGAGAGAGCTGACTTTCTAGTCACTGCTTTGTATTTCTTCTCTGGATCCTACCTGTAATCATCAGTGTGCCTAAATCTTCACCATCTTCTATGGACCGTAGTTTACTACTTATCTGTCTTCACAACTTCCTCCTCCATCTTTTTGGAGTAGGCAGAAAGCTTCCCTGAATTCAAGTAAAAACAAGATCAGAGGGCAAGGAGAAGGCAGATTAAGTTTCCTGCAGTGCAACATCCTTTAGCCATCAGCAGGACTTCGAACTAGCATCTGGCACGCTCGTGGGATGTTTTTAATCCATTTGTCTAACACATTATGAGTTGCAACCTGTCCTTGCCCATGTGTCATTACAAGTGGACTGTAAGTCTGTGGTGCAAAAGAAAGGTGAGGGATTTCGGGGGGGGATTTGACCTCTGCAATCAAAGCATCTCCAGTTTTCACTGTGTTCCCTGTTTAAAGGGACTTTCCCAGTTATTCCAAACAAGCCTTTTGCAGAAGACTGCAAAGTTACATGCTTGCTGCACAGTCTGTATCCAGATGTGTATTGATGTCTGTTCCCTTTTAAAAAGTAATCTCCAGTAAAGTGTTCCCTCTCCTGTTACAATCTTCTTCACTCTCAAGTGCGATCATCTCAGCAAGGTAACTGCTGACTTTGGTTCTTCCTTCCCTCCTTGTGAACATCTCTTGGCTGTTTCTGGATACAAGTACACTTTTCTTGACTGAGAGAAGGAGACTATGCCTGGCTGGGGCAGCACTGAGGCATCCAGGCTGATCCAGCCAAGCCCTCTGTCATCTGTCTGTACTGCCTTACACAGCACTTTCTTTGCAGTTGGCATCATCCTGGCTTCTCTGGCTGTCAGCAGCCACAGCTGAGCCAGAGAAGCCAAAGTTGCTCCCAGGCCTTGGGCTTAAGTTTAAGCTCTGCTTTTCAAATATAATGAGCTCTTTGGCAAAAGCTTAATGAAGTGAGTCACAGTTAGGCTAGACTTCAGTGGTGTCTCAGCCCCTCCTCCCTCAGCCCTATTACCCATGCACAGAGCCCCTGGAGCTCCCGATGGAGCTCCCACTGGCTGCACAGAGCAAAGCTCTACCACTCGTGCTAAGGGAGAACCAGTGGCTGCTCAGCTCCCTCTGCGCCAGTGAACCAGGCCTGCATTGGGCTTTTCGGTTCAAGAGCGATTTGCTGACAGCAGAGGAGATTCAAGTTCAGCTCCAGCCTCTAGAGAAGTATTTCAGTGCTTTCAGACTGTCTTTTGTCCTTGTGCTTCCTGTTTCTCCCTGTTGCATTTAGGTCTTACTACCATCTCCCTTCTTACTCAGCCTCCTGTCACGTGCTAGCCCTTTCTACTTCCTGGCACCTCACAGTCTCTTTCACTTGCCATTGCCTTCTGTTCCTTTGCAAGGCGTCATTCCCTAGCTCCTGACCATCCCTGCTGCCAGCTCCTCCAGCATCACTTTCCTTGTAAGCCTCTCAACTGCTCCGCAATCTGCTCAGACTGCTATTTTCTTCTCTTCCTCCTCCCTGGGCACTGGCCAGGGGGATTATTGAGACCATGGGATAGATCCCCTCCTGTGTTTCCTTCCAGCATCTAGTTTCGCTCAGGAAAAACAGAGAGAGTCCTGCTCAAGCTTTGCTAATGGGTGGTGCAGATAGACAATTCAGCTAACAAAGGTTTTCCTGTGCTTTTGTAATTTGCAACCTGGAGTCTTTTTAAGTCATAACTTGGCTAAATAAGGACAAATTTTCATGGGGCTGGTGAAAAGTGTATCTCTAGCTATGGCTCATCACTGCATTTGCACCTCAGAAGGTGTTATATCTGAGTAACCAAATGCCTGTGGCGGTATTTCAAATAGAAAGAAATGGGTGTATTCTCCATCACCAGAAAAGGGTCTTCAGGCAGACAGTATGCATTTTTAAAAAGTTAGGGGGTTTTAAAGTTTTTTCCTGATGCAGGTATTTTGCTTAAACACAAAACATTCCTTTATAAAATAAGACAATTTGACAGTGACCATCATCATCATCCTGATGTTTTGTCAAGGAATTTATAAGGGAAAGATTGACTGTAGAACATCCAATCCTTACTATGTGAGGATGCATGTTGTCTTTTAATTTTGATATGTTTCTTGGTGTGGATGTGGTTTTGAAACAGGTTTTGGTTACCGAGATAATTTTCTAAAGCAGAGTATTCTCAGGGTGGTTAGACGTCTTTCCAGAGGCAGTTTTTCCTTCTAGTTTATCTCAAGTTTAGACCTTCTTTCTTCAAACCCTTTTTCTCTCCCCCAACTAGGAGATAAATGAAATGTAATAAAGTTTTTGAAATAAAATGGGAAACAAAGAAATTATGATGAACTGATCTTTCAGTGTAAAAAGTAACTTTTTGGCATTAGAAACCCCCATGAAAAATAAAATTTGTTTTGGTGTGGTTTTATTTTCCTCAAAAAAATCAGCATTTCTTCAATAAAAAACAGGCTGGTTTTGAGAAGCAGTAATATATTTATTATATATTATATAAATGCAGATGCTGTGCTGGTCATGTTACAGCAGTTCAGGGTCCACAGGCCAGTGTACAATGGTTCCAGAAACCAATATCATAATGAAGATCTCTGCATAGATACTGCAGACTTCTCAGTAAAACCCCTTAGCCTGTGATACGTAGGTGACATTAGAAGGGTGAGCAGGACCGTGGCACATTGGAGTCTTGAAATCCAGGTGCCGCAGTGATATTTGGGTTTACCAGAACTTAGGGGCTGTTTTTACTGGGATACTAAGCTAGCTGTGACCGTCTAATTACAGTCCTGCACCCTTCTGACCTCCCAGTTATTCCTCTCCTGCTTTGTCCCTGGGAAAGCAAGCCTTGTCTTGGAGCTGGACGCTGCTTTCTGCACTTCTCCTGCCCTGTATTTCCTCTGAAGTTGATTGCATCGTCTGTCATTCTTTCTGTACAATTTGCCTTTCCAAAAACGAAACAGGAGACATTTGCAGGGTATACGGGAGCTGTCAGCAGGTGTAACATGGCACATGCCCTTACCCAGCAAGAGGAACTCAGCAGCCCTCCCTAAGACTGGTGAGGCACACAGTTTGTCGATGTTGGTTAGGTGTTTGCCATGACTGAATTCTTTGATTTTGGATTCAGTTAGGAAATCCGATGTGCATGTTTCTCCCTGTTAGCTCACAGCTCATGTGACTTGTTTCATTCGTGTGACCTCTTATTACATATCCATCATTCCATTTTTCTTTCCTATTAGAGTGAAATTGGACACAGCCCTCCTCCTGCCTACACCCCTATGTCAGGAGTAAGTATTTCACATTCAGCCTTCATCCTTTAGGATTTCCTCCTTCCCTCGCTTCGTACTTTCTGTTTCAGACCCCTTTTTCCTGGCCGAAAAGCTAACAGTGAATGAAGTGTGTATATAAGCAATCAAATAGTCAAGATCTCTACTCAGCCTGGATTCATGTGCAAGCTCTATGG
This sequence comes from Falco peregrinus, assembly GCF_023634155.1. Lineage (NCBI taxonomy): Eukaryota > Metazoa > Chordata > Aves > Falconiformes > Falconidae > Falco > Falco peregrinus. The sequence continues at coordinate 11,242,710 of NC_073728.1, forward strand.
ACCCACACCTAAAATTCTGCTAACTTTTCTTGAAAGAGCATTTAGGTAACAGGCTTGGATGAATCTGTTCATTCTTCCTTCCTATTTATAGGTCAAAATTTCCTTGCACACCCTAGCTGACAAGCAAAATGGTAGGTCGAGTTGAACCGTTGAGTTGAGGTACCAGCATAACACAGTTCACCAGCCTGAAATGCACTACCTGGTGGAATTGCATAGTGTTTGGGCGGCCATGTGATTGTTGCTGTAGGACACCCTAAAAGTAGCCCCCCCCAGAATAAACAGAGTTCAGACATGATCGTGTCCTCTATCCCGTCTCCTTTGCAGATTTCCCTAACATGAGGTTTAAGGGTTTTGTTCAGAAGAGATAGCCTGTTTGCCTCTTGCAGCTGTGTAAATCCAGCCTCCACAGGTCTAGGCAGGAGACAAGTTTTCCTGCCCCATTTCCAGCCCTGAGCAGCCAGCTTGCTTCCCCGCTCCCCTCGCTGCTCTGGTGGTGAGTCCCTGGGAGGGGAAGCCAGCTCAGCACCACTGGGCAGACAGATACTTTGCCAGTCCGCAGCATAGCCTGTGCTGCTGCTGGTGCCGCAGCGCTGGCAATGCAGCAGTCTGCAGGATGGACAAGGGTACACCTGCCCCGTGAAATGCGTCATTGAGCAGTTGAGGCCGGAAAGGCACAGGAGCCACAGAGGTGACATAGTGTTGAATATTCTCTCCCTTCAGAGCCTCCTTTCCCATGCTGCCTTTTCTTTTTCAACAGAACCAGTTTGTGTATAGAGATGGTGGCTATGCTGCAGAAGTGCCGATGCCATACAGAGCTCCTGGCTGCATAATACCAGAAGCACCAGTTGCTCAAGGGGCCACTGCTGAGATCTTTGAAGACACCTGCTGTAATGGCACACTACGGAAACAAGTGGCAACCTTGTCAAAAGAGGACAGCAGCACCCAGAGGTACAGCGCTGATCCCACAGTCTTCATACCCGAGCGGGTCGTGCGAGGAGAGCTGGATGAGGATGGCTACATGACGCCGATGCGAGACAAACCTAAAACAGGTAAAAAATTATCTTTCTGGAGAAACTCCTGGTCTAATCTGACTGCTTTCTCTCTTTTTCTGTGTCAGCAGCTTTTCACCAACAATGGCTTTATTGAGTAACCCAGCAAGGTTGAAATATTCTGACTAGGTTAATAGTTCTTTGCATGGCAATTCATTTTGCTTTGCTTAATTTTCTACTTAGAAGAGCTTAAATGTGCCAATATGTCAAGTCTGGTATTTCCCCCTTTTAGTTTTCTTTCTGGGAAATGAGACGGGAATTAAAAAAAAGCCAAACCTTCTTGTAATCCCAACACAAATCTTCAGTTTTTTTCCAAGAAAAGGATCTATCTTTGGCCAGCCGTATTCTCCACTTTGCTTTCTTTATTGATCTTCTTTATCTTCATGGCATTGTGCTTGGTAAATGTCATGTTGAACATATCACAGAACCAATACACACACCTGGCATTTTATACCCAAGAGAAGTTTAGGATTGAAAGAACAAGATGTGCTTCAGAGACCATCACTGCAAGGTGAAGTTTGCCTAGATCTGTGCCAGCTCAGATTTTTATGCTTCCCAGTTCGCTGTCATTCATTTCTTCCTTTTTAAATAGTGACAGCAGTCATTTAGATGTAAGGGGATGTGTCATTAGTAATTTGCTTTCAAACCTTTGCATTAGCTTTAAAGAAACTAATTAATGCAAATGTAAATGCCAAGTAACTACTGTGTTTGCTAAGAATTTGGAAGCCACTTACCCTTGGTGTTACATGGTGGAATCAGAGGGAGCCCTGAGGCTTGACCCATGGCTGTAGCAATTGTGGGAGTGCACTTATGGCCCTGCTCTTCTGCAACCACCCTTGCAACCAGAGATTTGATGCTGCGAGTTTGCTTCAGTGTAAGCCCACACATATGTTCACATACAGGTTCACCCTGGGGATCTTCACTGTTCTGAAGGAACTAAACACTTCACAGATGCTGCCTGAGCCCTCCTGCAGCAGCTCAGGAGAAAGCACCTCCTTCCTGTGTCACTGGGCACAGGCACAAGGATGTTGCAGTGTGGCCACAGTGCTGCGCACTGTCAGCTGGGGGTTTCAAATCAAAGCACTGCTTGGCTGTCATCGCCTGAAAAAAAATAAATTAAATGTTCCCACTCTGCGGTTGGTACAGGCGCATGTGCCTCTTCATCCTGGGTTCAGCGAAGGTTTAGCTAAGTGCTCAGAGGTACTCGCTAAGTCTTGAACTTTTGCATTTAATAGTTTTGGCCCTGTCCTGGATAAGGACAGAGCTGAGGTGAGGACATAGCCAACCTCTTAAAACAGGCAGGACTTTGTGTGGAGGTGTCTCCAGAGCCATGCCACTGGAAATGGAGGTCTTGTGTTGGCACCCCTGTGCAGCACAGATCAGCTGAGAGATCATCCCTCACTAACAGCAGCAGCACGGAGACCCTGTTTTGTAAGGCACCTCTAGGCTATGAGAAGGAAAGCAGAATTAATACTGGAGTGGTTTTGATCTGATGATTTCCAGCCTTGAATGAACTGGATGCTTTTGACATACCTTGCTGCAGGGGTCCCACCCCCAGGCACTGTTGTCCCTGGCTCACCTCCAAGCCATTGCCTTTGCAGCCCACGTGCAGTGGCAGTGGCCTCCCTCCTGCCCAGGCTGGCTGGCTTTCTGCTTCGCTGCGAGACCTCATTACACACAGAGCAGGGCAGGACACGACACTCAATGCATCCATCGCTCTGTGGCTCAGTCACTTGTGTGTGGCCGGGGAAGAGACCTTACTAAGCATGCATTTTTAACCTAGGACAGCCAATGTCTGGGTTTCTCTTCCCTCCCACCTCCTGTCTAGCTTCCCATGCAAACTCCATGTGCCTTAAAACCTCTCTGCAATTCAGCTACGATTTTTTGTAGTGTTAATCCACAGAAAGTGATCTGAAGTGACTGTAACCTGCTTCAAGTCCTGTTTTGGAGCTGATGTAAGGCTCTCTTGTACTCTTTCCAAGGCTCATTTGAATCATTTTTTTTATAACACTTCGAGGCCCTTTGTCCTTCAGGGATGGAAGGTTTTTAATCAGGCAAATTGTTCTGTTAGAAATGAAGCTGTCTTAGAAGTTAGCCCTGGGGGATGGTTTTTGTGCAGAGAGGCTTAACTAAGATTTCTGTAGAGCTTTCTGGATGGAAAGACTGCAGAGCAGAGGGTTTGACTGATATGCCCAAGGCTGCAACAGAGAGTCAGCAGCAGAGGCAGAAGTCGCTTGGTGTGTTTGTCGATCATACACCGAGCGAAGTCCAGGATCACGCAAGGTACATGGGCTGTGACTCAGCGAGAGCTTTAGTTTAGTTTACCAGTATGTTTGATGAGTCACTTCATCTTCCAGGGTCTTCATTTTAACCCATATTGTCTGCTTAGGTTGCAAATTCTTCACTCATAGCAAGTGTGTTCACGTAGTTCAACGTAGTTGGCACCTGAACTCATGGCTGGGATGGAGGATGCACAAGTGCAAGTACTGCTTCTGGTAAAGCCTGGTAGTAACGTACACATGATGCTTGCTATATGGATGGATTACTCCCTCCCTTTGCTGATTTTTTTTTATTTTATTTTATTTTACCTTAGATTACCTAAACCCTGTGGAAGAGAACCCATTTGTTTCCCGACGAAAGAATGGAGATCTCCAAGCTGTGGACAACCCAGAGTATCACAACGCTCCGAACGGGCAGCCCAAAGCAGAGGATGAGTACGTGAACGAGCCGTTGTACCTCAACACTTTTGCAAACACCTTGGAAAATGCTGAGTACCTGAAGAACAATTTGCCGGAGAAAGCCAAGAAGGCCTTTGACAACCCAGACTACTGGAACCACAGCCTGCCCCCACGAAGCACCCTCCAGCACCCGGACTACCTGCAAGAGTACAGCACAAAATACTTTTACAAACAGAATGGACGGATCCGGCCCATTGTGGCAGAGAATCCTGAATACCTCTCCGAGTTCTCCCTGAAGCCTGGCACTGTGCTGCCCCCGCCGCCCTACAGACACCGAAATACAGTGGTGTAGTGACCGCGGTCTTACGGAAGTGGAAAGGCAACCCCTTCTAGCTGCCTCACGCTTTCTCTCTCGCTCTCCTTTTCTCTCTCTCCCCTCCCTCCCTGTCTTTCTCCCATGAGCTTCCTCTTCTTGCCAGTTCACTCATTTTTGATATTTCTAAGTGAAAGGATGTCTTGGAGTTGTTTGCAGATTGGGTTGGGAACCTGGAAGGAAGGAAGGAAGGAAAGAGACTGAAAGAAGGCGTGTACGATCTGGCATTTCTCACTTTCCGCAGATGCGGAGGTTCCAATGGTCAGAGAAGCCAGACAGTACCAGTAAAGGCCAATGGCAGTGTTGCCTGCTGTTCAGCTAGTTCTCAGCAATTCGTCAGACACTAGGGAAAGCCACAGAGAGGCTGTTTCTTTCAGCAGGAACTGATGAGAGTCTGTACAGCATTTCTGGAAATCTCAGTGCAGTTTCCATTGGGGGAAAAATGGACAATTTTTATATCATGTGTGATAGCATAGTAATTGAGATTGAGAATCCAATTTCTTTCTCTAACACTTTCTATCCCACCAACTGAAAATGGCTAACCTGGCTTTTCGTAATCGTTCAGATCTTCATCGTGGCTTTCCAAGAAATGATGATGTGACTCTAATGTATGGCAAAACCCTTTTTCTGAGCCACACCATGATTTTGTGCCAATTCCTAACCACAGAGACTCCCGCTCAGAACTGGTACACGACACGACCATTTTTGTATATGTGCCAACGTGACAAACACTTTAAACACAAAAACCCTTTCAGAAGAGAGTAACAAAACCACGCCTCCAACATGTTCTTTTTGAAGCTAAAAGACAGGCCAAGAAACCAAGATTTGTATGCAAAAAGCATTGCTTTCCTCTTTTGTACCTGCTGACTATAAATACATAATAAGACCTAAACAAATTCTTCCCTCTTTTTCTTCTTCGTGATCATGAAGGGAGTTGAGGATGCTGTCAGGCAACACTGAGGACAAGATGGAGAACTGGAGAGTTTGATATGGGTCATGAAGTCTGCTGGTGCTCTGTGGGGTGGTGGTGGGAAGGGTCCTTTAAACTGGAAGACAGACACTGGACTGGAGAAAACGCACATAGCGGTTCACTGGAAAGTTAGTTTGCACTTATGCTCCGATTTTATTTGAACTGTTTTCTGGATTTTGAATGAAGCAATATGGAAGTGACCAGCAAAATGTTAATTTTAAATTAAAAAAGAATTAATTATATGTAAAGGATGACTGTGGGAATGCCAAAATGAAGCAAATCAAGTCTTTGGAACAATGTCTACCAGTTCTGAGAGGCCATTGCATTGACTGCTTCAGAGAATACAGTGACAGAGCAAGCAGCTCTTACTGCTGCCATGTGAAGGACAGCAGAGCAAGCTCTGAAAGGGATTGGAGGAGACAAATGGCCTGTTCTGGCTTGCAGCACAGTACGGAGTACGTTTTTCTAAAAGGAGGATTACTCTGGCAGAGAAGGCGGTGCATATGGGGTTTGAGAAGTCAAAATGTGCATGACTTGCAGAGTTTTCCATCAAAAATGCAAGTAAGTATGAGTCAGTCTCCTCGCACTTAGTTCTGCTTTCATCGACCTCGTTTCTTAGGTAGACACCCCCACCCCACCCCATGGCCTGCTCCTCTTCGGAAATGCTTTCAGCCAGAGTTCTGGATGGTTTTAGCAACCTGAGGCAGATGGAGCTGGGAAGGGAGGCGTAAGGGCCAGAGACACTGATGGCTTGCTCCTGACATGCCAAGACCCATGTGTGTAAGAGCATTTGCGTACCTAGTTCCCACCAACAATCTTAAGGAACTATTAAGTACCTTTGAAGGTCTGCCTATATCTTCATCCACAAGGCTTTTAAAGGGGAAGAAACAATACCTGGTGGATGGCAAACTTAGGTGATACAACAGTATTTCAGTTTATGCACTTCGGTACTGTTAAAGTTGAGATCTTTGGGGTGACCTAACCTGACAACACAACCAGCAACAATCACTGGTCTAGAAATGGCATCAGGCTCCTCCAAATCCCTGCCACCTCAACAGCTTGCCACCTTTAATCCTAGCAAGGAGAGGAAGGAGTAAGAAACAAGGAATAGTTACCCAAATCTTGGTGGCTGAAGGTCAGCTTGACAAAGGTATGAGGAGATTTCAAACCTGGGTTGGTTGATATGCTTGTTGTGTGTGATCACTAGGTCAAGGCTGGTTCAGCCAACAGCCTGTTTCTGCTTCAGGTGTATTCAGGCCAGCTTGAACCAGCAGGGGCAGATGTTAAACCTCTAAACCGAGTACGTGGCTGAAGAGTCTGAAAACAACAAGAACAAGTACAGATCTTTGAAGCTATTAAAAGGAGACGTTGGGTCAAGTGGTACCAAGGTGGTTTCTGATGGCAGAACAAAATGACCAGCAGACCAGTAAAGTGGGATAGATGGTTACAAAAACATCATGCATCTGGGAGGCCTTGCCTCCTCCTGGTGCCCTCCCATAAGGCCTCAAGATCTTGGCAGGAGACAGAGGCGGGGGGCAGGAGGGCACAGGGGAGTGGTATGAGGTCCTGGAGACACCACTCCAGGGAAGATTTGCCCACGGTAGTGCTCACAGGGTGTTGTCTGAAGCACAGACAAAGGTCTGCCAGGTTGGGATGCACTTGCCAAGCTGCCTGGAGACAAAGACCGGCAGAGGATCATGGATGTCCTGTTTCAGCGCAGAACAAGCTCGGGTACATAGGTAGGTAGAGAAAGGGGGTGATTGGTCCCTGAGCAGGTCTTGTAACAGAGTAACTCCTAATGGAGAAAAAAATAAAATTAAATCCTGGTACAGCTTATGCGTTTGAATTCAAAGAGGTGCACTCAAAGGCTGCTGGGGCAGAAGCGGGCACACCACCAGACCCGGAGGGATGGTGCTGGGATGTAGCGGCTCACGGGAGGTGAGGCCCGTTTGTTTCTCTGGTAATTAAGTAGTACTGGTGTTGGAAACAAGCCCATCAAATAATCAGAATGTAAATAATTGTCTTTTTTAACATTTTAACATTTTGTTTCTTAAAAAAACTTGAATTATTTATTCATTCTAATTGTTGACTGTGGGTGTGATGTAACATATCAAGTGGCATGGAAATGCAGCGGTTCCTTGTGGTGAGGCAGCGTGAAGGCCAGAACGGGAGCTGCCTTACGCTGGGGCTGTGACACGCAGCCAGGCTGAGCTCTGCTGAGCCCTGCTAGCTGTGCCTTCAACAGCAGAGGGATAACAGAGGGTTAACGAGCGCAGTAGTTCGTGATGGTGGGAAACTCAACAGACTGCAGCTTCACTAGTGGGCATTTTTTTTCCCTGAGCTTCTGGTTTGAGTTGCAGCTGCCAGCAGCGGCCCTTAGGTTCCCCGCTGTGCCAGCAGTTGACCTGTGTTGCACTGTGTGGGCCTGCGTGGTGCTGAGGCGTCTGGTTAGCTGCTCCTTTTCCCTGCTGGGGGTGGCAGTCTTCGGAAGACAGCCCATAATTCTGCACGCTTCCTCCAGAAGAGTTAGAGGAGCTGTTCTGAGCTCCTTTGGCAGATTTTTGTCTCTTTGCCAAAGGAAGTTTCACCGTGGTTAAAGAAAAAAAGTAAAACCGAGAGCAGAGCTGTTTGGCTGCTTTAATCTGATCAGCAGAAATACCTGGCTGGCCCCAGATCCTGTGTTTGCCTTAGGGGGTATAGCTGCTGCTTTGGTGAAAGAAGTCAGGCAAATGCACGCGGCAGAATCATGGCAAACATTCAACTGTATTGTGTTGTAAAAGATGAGGGTCAGGCTTTTTAATGAGTAATTACAGGTTTGGGGGGAAAGCAGATCTTTCGGAACGCAAACTGCATTCTGTCAGCACAAAGCAGTAGCTGAGAGCATCAGCAGAAGCGTGTTGTCTGGGTGTAATTAATTCTCTAGTTCTACAATGGTATCTGTGCATAGCACTGTCAGTTTTTATGGATTTTATACTGTAGTCTCCTATTTGTAAACGTTTTCCTTTCCCATATCGTAGCCTGTGCAGCAGAAGAGCAGTGACTAACTTTTCAAGAGCAGGTATCCGAGTGTGTATCAGCCTTTGTTCAAAGCACAAAGCAACGCACTAAATGAAAGACAGCAACAGCTTATTTTTTCCTAATCTCTTTCAGTGATACTTGTCTTGGATGTTATTATCTACCTGAGGGTTATTTCAAACAGATATGAATGCTGGATCTGATTGACTTGCTGTAACATAATTGACTGAAACCAACTACTTTTTAAGTTTCCTTCTTCAGCTCTTTTCATTTTTTTTCTTTTTGTGCAAAATAGCCAGGAGGGATTCTTACATTGCCATTCACTCAGATGTAGCGGAGTATTTACAACTTGCTTTCGAACAGGTCATCTCTCACAGGTAGCAAGCAATGGAAATAAATCGGAGCGACTATCAGCAGTAAGAGCCACCGGGTGGGTCTGTTTCAGGTTCCTTAAGCTCAGCCCAGGAATGCTTTTCTGTGTACAAAGAAAGGTTGCGTTAACCCTGGTTGAACCACTCGGTAGAAAACGCATTTCTTGACTGCAGGAATTGTAAGCAATGATCTTGTTCCAATTATTTCCTGAATTAATGGGGAAATACCTGTCTTTTCCTGTCCCGCAGCTGGTAACTCCAGAGGCTGCATGCAAAGGGCACCTGTGTAGATGTGGTGCTGGGGCAGGGCAGCCTGTACATGTGCCACCGATCTGATACCAGTTTCCACTAAAGATCTGAAAGGGAGCTATAGGGCAGTGTTTCCCGCCATGCCCCATCCTCAGACACCACTAATCCCAGCCTAGAAGTAAAGAAAATGGCAACTCTGAAAGCCCAGCTTGTCCCTGGTGCTCTGTGGAGCCATTCTTTCCATAGCTACAGATACATCTGGGCAGTATGGATGAGAAATACTAGCTGTGAGGTCCGTCAGCCTAGAAATATAGCTTGGGAGGAGTGGGGTTTTTTTTCTGATGATGGACCTCTATGGAGAACTCCGATACTAAAGAAAATGTTTATTTTTTTCCTGCCGGGTCTGTGTAGGTGTCCTGTATCGTGGTAGCAGCTAAAGGAATGACGGGATTATTTGGGCCAGTGAGATGAGGAGACTGGCACAAGTCAGAATTAGGCTGTTGGTCATGTAATTCCCCAGGATGACTGAAGGCATCCTCCTGGTCAGCCCTACTGCTTCTGGGAGCCCTCTGCACCCTCCACAGGCATCGTGTTATGCAAGGTAACTGCAGCACCCACGTGCGCACACGCACAGACACTCGCACCCTCTGTCTGCTGACCCTTGTAGAGAGAGGGAATGGGAGGAACATAAATGCTCTGGGGACTGACGGCTGAGGCATTGCTTACTTGTCAGGATGGATTTTCCCTCACTTCGCACAACTGGCGTATCGGGGCTTCCACCCTTATTTCCCAGTCACATTGAAGGCTGGTCAACTTGAGGATGACTGGTGGAACAGAGGCATGAACCAGTGCCAGGCCTCCAGTTATCAGTCACCTCTTTGGCTTTTAAAAAGCACAAAAGGTGGTGTTACTTACAGTTACGTGGGCTATGCATCCTTCGTTTCTAGCTCTGTCACTTGCAATATTTTTATTCCCATGGATCTTAGACCTCTGCTGCTGACAAAGCAGTTCATCTGTAGTTATATAAAATAGTGGATTTGGGTTCAAATTCGTTTTTAGAAAGCCAAGACTGTGTGGGGTGGGGTTGGTTGGCTGTAATAGTCACACTCCATCCCATGCAAGGAGCTGCAATCGTCTCACAGGGCAGCCTCTGTGCAGCGTTGCTGTGCTCACAAGCTTCCCCCTCTTTTTCTTTTCTGGCTCTTGCTATGCGTTACACAGGTAGAAAAGGTCACTGTTACAAATGGAGCTTTCAGATTGGGAATAAATAACAGAAATAAAGCTCTGTGTTAGAAGCATGACTTCAAATATCTAAAAAAAAATCACGTCTCCACCTTTGTTTTAATTTTGTTTCAGCACAAGGTCATTTTTCTGTACCGTTGTGTGGATTAGTACGTTGTTATGCTGGTAGGCTCGTTGCTCTTGGGAAAATTACGGACAGGGAAGGCACTGTCATCAGTGGCACTGCAGTGGTGGCTGGGATCTGCCTGTAGGTTTGGAGGACACAGAGCACATTTCAGGGGAGGCTTGTGGGTGTTCAGGTCTGACTGATGGTGGTGGGACTTGCCTGAACTGCAGCCAAGCACATCTCCTAACCAGAGCCAGAGCAAAGAGGTGCATCCACCCAAGGCATCCTCCAGCTGGAGCCTGTGCCGACAAGCCAGGAAAAGGTGTGAGGGAGAAACCTAAGGATGTTATCCTGACTAGGAAACAAGTCAGAGCTGCTTTTTTTTCTCCTTTTTTGTTATTTAATTTTGAGAGCGAGCTTTGTGGACCTTGGTAGGGAGGGGGTTTATGGGGAGATTTGTAAGGTGTTACACAGTCTGAGTAATTATGTCCCAGTTCTTCTCCCCTCTCCAATAAAAAAGCCATGGAATCATGCTCCAGACATGTTGTGGATGAAACCAACAGGGCAAGGGTGCATCCCGCACAGCACCCTCTTGCTGATGGCTCAGGTGTGACCAGGGCACACGCATACACTGAGCCATCGGCTGTCACTGCCGTGCGTGCTGTTTGCCAGTGGTTTGGTCCCCGCAGCACCACCGTCCCCGTGTCCTGCCCAACCTTTGAGCCCTCTTAGGGAGAAAACACTGTATTGCCCATAGCACTCCGAAGACTAAACCCTTTTGGGATAACCACAGTAATAAACTGTGAATGGTATTTTATAAGTAAGTGTAGATATGTATGCCGTTCTTTTGAGGTAAGGTACTATGACATATGTAGCATAAACTGGTACTGCTGTTAAATGGGTCGATTATTAACTGAGCAGCTGTGTAAGGGGTAGCTAACTTTGAATGCACTAAACCACTGTTCCTTTGAAGATGAGGACTGAAGGTAGCTGCTGGGTACTTACTTGTGGTTTTATGGTTGGCTATGTTAAGTGAAAAATGCAGGTCGATGAAGGCATATAATTTTTTATAGCATTTGTTCGGTAATTGGTACACATTTGATACATTATTCACAATGGTTTAAATCCTTTTTTTTTTTTTTTTGCCCAGGTTTTGCAATTTCCCCAAATATTGTATGTTGGAATTTCTAAAGAGTTAGCAGCCTTAGAGTAGGAAGGGGAAATGGAGGGGGAAAAGAAGTCTCTTCCTAAAACCAGAGATATCCAAAATGTATTTCCTGACTTGGTCATCTTGAAGTATTGACTTTTTTCTTTTATGATGAGGCTCAGATACCCAAGCCTGGATGATGACATTGCTGTTCCCTTAAAATCAAAGGCTGAGCCCCACCTGGGAGGTGATACAGGGATGGGACAGCGCCGTGGCGCAGGGGCGGCTGCCTCCATGGGCCACGCTCACTGCAGGCAGCCCGGCCACCTACCCGGGGTGGGCGAGAGGCAGAGGTGGGGAGGGTCTGGGGTTCAGCCAATTATCCATGTTCTCAAAGTGCAAAGAGACAAAACAACAATACTTCTGCCTTATGAAGTACCTTCAGAAGAAGAGAAGCATCAGCGTGTTGGGGAAGTCACTCGTTTCTTGCAAAGTGATGCATTCAGAGTTAGCTGCCTTTCTGAAACAAAAATTAAAAAAATACAAAAACTACTGTATGTTACTTTGAAAATGTGAATAGTATTTTTATAGCTTGTTAAAGACACAGCTAGTTGCATTTGTAAATAAGGATAATGTTGCTTTTATTTTCCTTGTGGACACCATTATTTGGAACATAATTGTCCTTAGGGTTGATTTGTATATAGGTAATTTGCTTGTGATTTAAGCCACTCCTCCCCTTTTCTTCCTCTCCCTTCCCACCCTCTGGTTTTGGTTAGAAGTACCATTTTTGGCATTCTGTGTGATTCTGTGTTTTAGCACTATTGTGGTGTGTTCAGACTTTCTGCACTTGCTTACACAGTAGGGTATGCCAATTGTGTGTGGCGTAATGTTACTTTAACCTTTTGTTTCTCATATTTTAGCTATCGAGGATTATACACTGTTAAAATACTTACTGACCTGGGTTAATATTAGGTATATATTTTAGCATAATTTCCCTTCTTTTCATTGTTTCTTGTTTTTTCTTTTTTTCCTTCCCTCCCCTTTTGTCTTGTTTGGAGGCTGGGGAGAAACCTGTGGATCTTCTCTTTGTGTGGTTATACTTCCCCCTCATCCCCCGTGTGCAGTCCCGAGTTTCTCCTCATGGTCCCTGGGGTAGAGCTTTATCTGTTTGTTAAGGCAAATGTAGACCGCGACCCACCTTGCATCAACCCATGCTCATCCCAGCTGAACAATTTGAAAACTGTTCTGCCTTTTTGTTACATGAATCTGTCAGAAATATATTTTTAATTTAATATAAATGAAATTCAATAAAATACGAAACAAAGTCTCTGCTACGTGTGAAATTTCTTGCCAGGGCTTGAGCACTTCCAGCAATGTGGACTGCCCGTGTGCTGGGATCCTGCCAGACGAGAGCCTTGCACTGCACACCTTGGTGGGGCTGGGGGAGCTGTCCTAACCCGAACCTACCCCCTCCCTTGCCCTGCAGCACCCCTGGGGTCTCCTGGAATGTGACCCTCCCAAAACCCAAAATCCCTTCCCTTTCTCCCCACCCCACACCTGCAGCATCCCACACCCTGGGGTGTCCCTGAGCTGGGGACAGGCCAGTGAACCCTTGGGCAGCCCCGTGACTGCAGGCAGAGCGCGCCTTTGGGGGACAGCCCGTAGCAACGCATCCTGCTGGCACACAGGGGTTGCTGGTCAACTCCTGGGGAGCAACAACACCCCTCCGAGGTTTGCTCCAGCTGTGCTGCAGCTGGGTGTCAACAGAAGGAGTCAGGGAGGGCACAGGCTGAGCAGACCCCAAAGGCACAGCAGCCTGGGAGCACAGCCTACTAAACCTGCAATTCTGGCACCCCAGGACTGCCCAGCTCCGTGGGGCAGCAAAGCTGCCACACCACAGGGCACTGAAATGAGCTCCTCCACCACCTCTTCCACCCTTCTCTTCCTAACAGTGACACCCCTCGCCCCTCTGTGCGCTGTACCCCTGCAACTAGTTACCTCACAGGGTGATGCAATTCTGAGCTATTACTCTCAAAAAAACCCCAAAGAACTCAAAGTATTTCTGTCCAGCAGCCCAGTGCCCCAACTCACCTGGTGACTGGCTGCAGCTCATTAACCCACGCTCACCCAGAGCAGCTCCGCCTGAGCCAGGTTGTGATTTACAGCTTCATTGCCGGAGGGGATATTGGGGTGCAGGGGGCCTGTATTTATTAAGACACAAGAACACAATGCCACAAGCAAACAAAAGAACCAAAAAAACCACCCCAGTGTGAAAGCATGCCTCCTCCATGGTGCACAAGCACTTGTATGCTCCATGGTTGGGTGTCTTCACCCTAACACCCCCATCACCGCAGCCTGGCCAGTTGTGCCTGGCTTCAGCAGATGCGCCTTTAAATCCAGTTAGGAGACGCGCGTAAGCTCCCCTCAGAGGGGCTGAATGCACGCACAGGTGCTACCGCACGCCCTCGGCCAAATGCCCACTGTTGTCCTGCAGCCAGCTTAAATCCCCTGACCTGTACGCAGTCCTGCGACCTCAGGCCTGACAGGCTCAGCCTGAGCACGTGGCCCCTTCCCCAGCAGGGCAGGCACTTCAAAAGCCGTGGTTAATCCCATGGGGTCTGGCACGCACCCTAAATCAAAATGCTGTCACCGCCCCAAAATCTGCCTCTCCCGCTAACTGCATTAGCAGGACCCTGGAGAGCATTTTTAAATTTAGTGAGAAACAGTAAAGGTCATTTCGCTCTTTGAGGCGCATTTTAAAATACTCCAATCTCCCTGGATTGCAACTATTTGTTTCACGAATGACCTCAACATTTTATACCCAGTAGTCTGGAAAGGTCATTGCACAGATATATACAGTTCTCCTAACGGCTGTGTGCAGTGCTCGCTTGGAGCCTCGCTCTTACCTTCCCTCCTACTTGTGGGTAGCACTCCGAAGGCAGCCAAACCGTTAGCCAGAGCGTGCCAGGAACACAAACTGTTTGTAACAGTATGATGTGCTGAAGAGTGGTTAGTTTTACATTATTAAGCAGTCATGCTTTCCAGCTGTAGGTATTACAAACTATATTTCCCATAGGGGGCAGGTGAAGCACTGGTTGTTAGCGAAGTGGAGCACTGGTGCAAGCCCACCCGTTCCCGGGAGGGCAATGGGCTGTGCAGACGAGCGTTCGCAGTGGGGTGCCTGGCACCCACTGGGGCTGTGGCAGCCGTGCCTCATCCACCTCTGCGCCACGAGGCCCTGACCATGGCTGGCCCGCACTCCAGGACACACACTGTGGAAGGCTGCAGCTAATTTTGTACAGCGCAGAGGAAACGGCGTCTGACAGAAAGGCAGGGATCTGAGATCAAAACTAGTGACACAGTAGATCACAGTAGAACTTCAGCAGCACTTCAGAATAAATAAAATCCAGAGACACGAGCAACACAAGACAAGCGTTAATAAATACCCCTCTCCCTGTTCACACCTTCCCAAGTGGGTTTTACTTATCCCAAAATTCAACCAACCATTTTCCAGTGAATCAATATTATTCTAAAGCTGTTGCGGCTCATTCACAACAGCTCAGCGAAGGACACTGCATTCAGGTGTTTAAGCTGCTACTGAAAAGCACAGTTCACCTTTTGCAAGCATTTTCACGCTGCACTAATGGCAATGAAGTTCTCTGTGGCTCTGTGTCACTCCTGAACCAGATGGGCGCACGCATATGAAATTAGTCAAACCTGAGGACTCACTTCTGAAGAGAGTTGCTCTTGCAATAAAAGAAAAAAGTAGCTACAGGAATGGCAGGGCCTACCATAAACACACCAGCACCGGGCTTTACAGACTGGCCCACAGCTGTCCAGCGTTCGGCTCACTCTGTTTGCAATGCCAAAACTTGTCAGCTTGCGCTGCCAGGCGCACGGTTTGTCCCACTGCTACAACCCTGTGTGCTCAGCATGGCAGGGCTTGATTTTGAAAGCAAAATAAGCAGCCACTGCTGGCACTGTAACGCCTTCCTTAAGGCATGAGACCTTCCAGGAAGGAGAGGCTGTTGTACCAGTTTCAGTAATACTGGGTCAGCCTCAGAATTCAGAGGAATCGCTTTAAAACTTGCACTCAGTTTGCAAACCATACTATAACTGTAAAGCTACTAAAGACCTCCAATGAACATCCCACCTAAAAGGAATCCCTCTCATGCATTAAAGAATGTATCAAATAATAAACCATCAGCAGCTCAAAATCAGCCCAGCTCCACTCATCTGGCTGTGGTTACTGCTAAGGCGCACTAGTTGAATGTGTTTCCTGTACCAGACCTCAAACCGGGCCAGCAAATATTGTGGAAATTGCTGCCAGAAGCTAGAAGTCAAAACAGAAAGGCAAAGCCCGAAAAATTAGCTGCCCTTTGGCTCCTTTAACCTGCCTGTAATTACATTGCTCAACCTAATTTCCCTGCCAGGATTACAAAGCGCCCATCACGCCAGCCGGTACAGGCTGTGCAAAGCATTCACACCAACGGGACGAGGAGCTCAGACCAGAAATGCCCCAGCGCTCGAGCTTTTGACCATCCTTGGAGTAGCGTGTGTGGGGATGGGTGAGAAAAGGGGACTAGACACGTGCAATTGTAAGAGAGTGCTGGGAACAGTGCTGCGAGTGGGAGTGCATGGGGATCTTACCTGAAAAGGTGGATTTGGTGCCCGAGCCCTTTGTATTGGCAAGTCCTCTCACTGCACAGGAAGGCTGAGCCTGAAACGGGTATTCCCAAGACATTTTAAGATAGCTTCACTAAATGTTTGCCAGCTGAAAAGCTGGGAGTATTTTGGCTTAAGCCAACTGAAACAATTACTTGATCCTTTTGAAAATTTGGTGGAGGGATGTAGGGGCAAGGGGAGGCTTTTTTGGGTGGGTTGAGTTTGGGTTTGGGTGGTGGTGGTGGTGATGTTCTGGGGTTGCTTTTTTAATCTCCCTACATAGATCCTGCAGTCAGGTTCCTGGAGACATGCTGGAGTGTTGGTGCAGCCCCAGCACATTGCTTGGCTCCCTCCTGTCTGCCCTGAGCAGGTAATCTGTTACTCTGCAGACATAACTTATTCCTTCCCAGGGCAAAACTGATTTTGAAGGCTGGCCAGAAAGGAGGCAAACCCATGAAAGAGCTCAGCCCTTTGTTCCTTACTCACCTGGGCACTGCCGTTTCTGAGCCTGAGCCCTCTGCAGCCACCAAGGGGGTGTCCCAGTCTGTGGGCCACCATGTAAAACCTGGACTGCCTCATCAGCCACAGAGAAAAATGACAGAAGACAGAGGTTATGATGTGATGAGGGACAGGGGAGATAAAGGCAAATTGTGTGGGCAGAGCTGGGAATGCCTGTGAGAGCAGCTCACCCCTGGAAGAGCCCTGAGACCACAGGGAGCCTCCATGTCCTCCAAGAGATGATACAGTTGGGAACAGATAGCTGGGTGAAGACCTCTGGCATGCCTGCAGCCCAGCTCAGGGAGCTGGTATCAGTCTTTCCACTTTCTTGTCACTATTAAAAAAACCAAAAAGATTAAATGATTATACTTCAAAAACTTGCTGTCTGCAACCCTCCTTTCAAACCCATCTTCCCCCTTACTTTTGCAAGGCCATAAGCATATACCAGAGCAGGGCACTCCTGGGTTTAACCCCAACCACTGAAGCCCTGCCAAAGTCCTTGTTCAAGGGGACAGCCAGCACCTCCAAAAAGGACACCTGCTCCATGGCCCCAGCCTGTTGTGCCTGCTCACCGCTCCAGAAGGACTGGCTACTAACAGCCAGTGCAACTGCAAAAGCCTCCTTTCCTTACCAGAAAAAAAAAAAACAAACCTGTAGAAGTGTGTGTTTCTATCCCTACACCCCTACAGCAGCTGATGCTGGAAGCCACCAAAGGGGCCAAAGAGGCACTGGGACAGCAGGCTGAGACACAGACAGCAGAGGCAGGCTGCAGAAGTCCAAGAGGTGCAAGTGCACGTTAATCATGACCTTTAACACAGGCCTACTTTTTTCTAAATAATTTCAAAAAGAAGTTGAAAAAAAAACCAAACACCAACACCAAGTCAAGATGTATGGCAAGCTGGTCTTAGCAAAGTCCAGCTGCTGTCCTCTTTCTGCTGTACCCTGCTCTCCTGTCATGGGCCAGCAGTGAAATATGGATTTAACATGGCCTTCAAGCTGCCAGCCCTTCACATCACCCTCTCCACCATGCTGAATCAGAGTTACAACACTGAGACACAATGTTTGGGAAGCAGAAAGTGATAATTTCATTTTGCATAAATGGTATAAACT
The DNA here is from genome assembly GCF_023634155.1 of Falco peregrinus. Lineage (NCBI taxonomy): Eukaryota > Metazoa > Chordata > Aves > Falconiformes > Falconidae > Falco > Falco peregrinus. The sequence continues at coordinate 11,260,183 of NC_073728.1, forward strand.
GTTTCTGGCAAGACATTGTTTGTCCCTGTGATAAATCCTCCCCCATATCCCCTGCTTTTTTTCCCCCAAGAAAAGCCTTTGCTATTATTATGCAAAGAAAATCTGTATGGATTGCATCCTGCAAAGCACCAGCAAGTCAACAAGACTGCAGCAAGAAGGGAACGAGTCATGGTTTCCTTTCAGCCATCCCCGCAGAAATCTGTTTTTGTCTAAGACATACAGGGCGTGTGTTGCTGTGCCCCACGCAAGGGCCTTGGGCACAGCTGAACAGAGGAATTACAACAAAGGAAACCTTTTGTTCCCACAGAATAGAAATGAACTTCACTTTTAAGACCTTTGTACCAAAGTGTGCTCCTGGCAGGGCAGGGATCAGGACCAGGGAGGGAATGGGAACAGGGGAGGGCAGGAGGGATGAAGAAACTACTGCTCTGCATGAGAAACGAACGGATCTCTTTTGTGACCTGCTGCTTTGGCACCTCTGTCTCTCTTTGTTTCTCTGCCTCTCTCCCTCTGACCTTGCTGGTTCTGTTGGGGCTGGGGACCACAGGACTTCCCCCCCCCCCCCCCCCCCCCCCATGCTTTCCTTGGCAGCTGAACCATGGCTGAAGGCATCGCGCACTGCAGCGCAGCAGAGGGAAAGCAATCACAGACAGAGCTCCAGTGAAATCCTGCCTGCCAGTAACAGGCTCCGACTCAGACAGCACAGGTCAGCAGCGAGCAGTCCCGTGCACCGATGGCTCTGAGGAGCACAAAGCAGCACTTGGGAATGGAAACAACCTGTCCTTCATACCTCCTTTGCTATGTATGGGAGCAGCTTTGCACAGACGAATTGTCTCATTTTTCTATTACCTACCTTCTACCATAGCAGATGGCATTTGGGCTCCCCAGCTGACAGCTGCACTGAATGCCACACCACTGCTTTACGTTTCAAAGGAGTTGTGGCATTCCCAAATCCTGCCAAACCAAGGAAAACTATAGTTAATGAATACATAATATGACTTGACATGGAATACTGATGTCAGTCTTACCCAAAGGCCACGCCACCTACACTGTTGTCTGTAAAACATCGTTTACAAATGTGCTACCCCAACAACCTGGAGAAATCCAGCAGAAACCTACAGCCTGTCTCTGCCAGGGTGCCTCCTCTCTGCTGTGAGTTTGCAGGCAGGTAAGTTTGCATGTTCTAAGATGTGCTCGGTATGCAACAGCTGCCCAGCAGCAGGGTGATACGCTTGGCTGAACGAGTTTTAGGAGGGCCTGAGGAAATGGCCACACACAGGCACTAGCCCATGAGCAAAGCCATACGCCAAAAGACTGTCATGCTATGCAGTATGTGGCCCATGTGACCTGGGAAGAGAGCAGGGCAGCAGGAAAGGAGAATCCATCCGTTCAAGAAATACTTGGTTGTCTGCATTTGCTGATTTGCTAAAATCAAGAGTGTTTGATGGGGTGGTGATGGCTTCCAACCAGGAACCAGGAGTTGTAGCAGGAACCGGGGACCACAAAGCCTCCCAAGACCCCAGCAGAGGTGATATTAGCCAGACATAGGCACGAAATGTTTGTGTATCTGGGGCAGACAGATTGCATGTCTTGCCATTAGTAGATGTATTGTCTTGGCCAGAAGAGAAAAATGAGGCAAGAACTTTCTTTCTCCACCGTTTTATCTGCCCTGTGCAGGATTGCCAGATTATGCAGAAATACCAAGCAGCAGACAGTGAAATGTTTGCATTGCATTTGCATTGTTTACAGAGCAGAGTGAAACATGCTCATTTTGATTGAACGTATTTATAACCACAAGGGACAAAATGATCATGCATGGAATGCAGGGGTAATGACTGAGTAATTTTCCAGTGCTGGTTCACAGCACAGTGACGATGGTCTGAGCTGGCCCTCATGCGCAGCAGGAGAACTAGGAGCTAACTCTGGCAAGCTCTGGCTTGCCCACGCCAACGCACCCACATTTGCTCACTGCCCTCAGGGAACAGTGCAGGCCCAGCAGTCCTGTTGGTATGGCACACCCAACAGTACGGGGACAGATTCATTAACGCGGCTTTGGGGAGGGCAAACTGTGCATACAGGTGAGGCTGCGAGGGATCGCTCATTGTGGCTGGAGGATACCTCAGGTGTCCTGCTAAGCGCTGCCACTGCTCTCCCCGCAGCCTTGTGGCCTCCAGCTATTTTTAACCCAGAGTGTTTCTGTACCAATGCTGGTGGAGTCCTCCAGCACTCATGGCTGTTTGACAAGGAAAAAAGAATTCTGTCTCAGTGACTTTACTATTCCTGGGCCACAACAAGCTGTTTTCCTCATTTCTGTAAGCCATAACCAGGGGCAGGGGAACTGAAATCTGACCAAAGAGTTTTTTTCTTCTGGTGGGTCTTGAAGTCAGACAAATTTGCAGAGTTTGCAGTCGGCTTATAGTTGTGCATTTGCAATGTAAATCAATACAGGCAGCTATTTACTTTGCAGTGCAGAGACTGAAACACCTGGGGCTGTGAAGCTGCAACACCCCAGGTGCTGCAGAGGTCTGCCTCTGCCTTCACCTCGACCAGGGTGGCAACACCAACAGCAAGTTTTCACCTCTCGAATCATGGTGATATGCACCAGATTGTTCTCAGCAAAAGCTCACTGCTCCAAGCCACCCATACCCACACAACAGCTCGTCTTCACCTGGCCATCACCTCCCTGCCCAGCACTTCTGTGGGAGGAGCATTAGGCAGTGGTCCCTTAACACTGTGGATGCGATGGAGAGGGACAAGAGCATTGCAGAGCGCTGCCACAGTGCTGCATTGGGAGACGTCCCCCTCCACAGGGGCATGCTGGCACAGGAGCCTTGCACTCCAGCACCGCAGCCAGCCTCACTGGGCACAGTAGGGCTCGGCAGGCTTCACTGGGAGCACAGGGATCTGATCTCTGCATCTGAGACCTCTGGGCAATTTAATTTTTTCTTCTTACTACATCTATTATCCCATTGCACCTACCTAATGCAAGGCGATGGAGAAGGAGGCTGCATTCAGGTGGGCAGAAAGGATCTCAAAACATCCAACCACCAAATGTGGGAGAGAGAACAGACATATTAATCTCCTAATTGATTCAACAGACTGATTGTGTTTTGTATTTCACTGGAATCCATATACTGTTCTGGATCTCTGTTGGGAAATGGGGTAAAACCCCATCAAGCTTTAATGACGCGGAAGAACTTTATAAGGTGGCTCTCTAAGACTGGAATAGTTAAAAAGTTAGACTTCAAATTTAACAGGGCTCAGAATAGCAAACTGTTCAGAAGTGGGTACCTTTGTTCAGGGAGGCAGCTTCATTTCAGTCAAATATAGTGGAGAAACAATGGAGCATACTTCCTGTCACATTATAAATATTCTATAGCTTTTAACAAAGACAAAAAGAGGAGGAGTAGGTGAATATTTTAGAAGCTATTGTTCAAGTATCATAGTTTCAAATGGTATCTAGAGTAACTTGGGACTGGTTCTGAGGAGTAACATCCATAACACAATGGACAAACTATGTCTCCTGCTGCTCCTTGCAACGTGGACAGCAGAGGGAATATTTGAAGGCCTTGCGTGCTACAATGGGCTCAGCCGTCCCAGGCTTCAGTGCCTTTCTGAGTAACGGAGTTAATGTCCTTTCAACCTCAGCAGAGCAAGGACCGGAGGGACTTTGGATTAAAATCACAAGGCAGGCAAAAGTTGGGAGGAGATGCCTTGCCTAAGCTTCGTTGGCAAGTCAGTGCTGGAGCCAACAAATACATCCTGACCTTCTGATTCCCAGGCTAGGGTCCCTACTGAGCAGGTGAGCGCCCTATATTGCAGCACAACATGCCACGACAGCCCCAGGGCTTTGCCTGCTGCCTGCACAGGAGCAGGGGAACGTCACTCATATCTTACAATCCTCATCAACCTAGCACAGATCACTTCAACTCATGGAAACTCGTGACAGCATTAATATTCAAAGATCTGCCAGGAGAACGTGCTTTTGTGCTGTTAAGAGAGAGCTTTGACCTCACTGGGGCACTCCAGCAGGGTTTTGTTGTATCATAAATTTTGAGGCAGGGAGGTGCTAATACCAGTCCTGCTAAATCAGGTGTGGAAACAGGAGGAGGTCACTGCCACAGCCCCTTTGCAAGTCAAGCTAGAGACCAGAGAGGATTGCTTTCTTAAGGAAAAGAAATAATTTGTTCTTCATCTATACCATTAATGACATTTTTGATTTATTCTTACCTTCTTCTGAGCGTAAACAGCCTTCTGAAACCAACCAAGCAGACAGCTCTTCTTCTGATTGTCGCTGGCACAAGCTTCACCATGTCTGCAAAACACATCATTGTAAACTCATTTCCTCCCCTGCCTCATTTGTGGCAGGAGGCTGGGATTGCTGCTAAGGACTAACCCAGGGGCCTCCGAGGATGCTGCCGATCCAGCACAGCTAGGGGCTTTTCTTCAAGTACCCAGAAATCCATTTTTCAAGACCAGCAGTGTATGGGACATTACCCCAAATGAGAAGTTCTGCAAGGTACAGTGCCTCGTGTGTTGGAGGACCTCCAGGCTGAGCTGGAATAAAATCTCTCCCCAGCCAAAAAGCACGAGCGCTTGGATGTGCTCGGCCACAGTGGAAGTCACTGTGGTTGCCCAGGGAGGAAGAAGAATGACTTTGTGGGGTTCCTGCCCATCCCTCTGCCCAGACACACCATTCAGCTCACAGAGACTGCAGCAGATTCGTCCTCACTTCTAGAAGGCTTCTATATCTGGACAGGAGAGGCTGAGCAAAACCTGCCTGCAATTGCCACGCACCAGCTGGAGGAAGGGATAAGGCGGGCAGGGATCAGCAGTCCCATAATTGGCCTGAACCAGCAGCACCGGGCTGCGGGTGCTGGGCTGCCTCCATCATCCCTTCATCCACGCTGCAGGCATGATTGCTTCTCCTGTGGCGTCATGCTCACTGCTACAGTCCTGACCCTTACCCCTAGCAGTGCCCCTGTCCTTTTCCTGCAAGAGCCTCTGTGTGGCCGAGCAGCACTGGTTTCCACCACAGCCCACCCTGCACAGGCAGGAGCCAGAGCTATATCTTTCCCTGAAATCCCTTTGCAACACGGCATCTGTGCAGTCTACGGTGTGCCTGCTCATCCCACACAGCTGGGTATCAGCAGGTGTCACCACTGTATATCGTACGTGCTCCGCAGTGTACATGGGGTTAGCGCTGAGCGTTAGGCAGGGTGATCACACGGACGGGATATTTCCTGACACTCTGTGCGCAGGTTCCTTTTTATTAAGAGGTGAACTTTGTACATTTGGCTCTGTATTTCCTCACTTCACTCTGGAGCTAGGCATGAAGGAAACAGACACGTTTAGGATACTGACACAAAACTAGAAGCTTTCTGTTCAGACAAGGGCACTGACAGCTCAGTCAGAAGGGGAGAGAACAAGAGGAAACAACCTTGCCCAGAAAGATTTTGTGCCCCCTTGCTATGCTTGTGTGGTCCCACTGTGCCCATAATTGACCCCTCAATCAACACCTACTTCTCCTTTAAAATACATCCAGAATCACCCTGGCAGGATGCTTCCCCACCGTGAGGTCAACAGTGTCCTCCAGACGGGCAAAAAAGGGAGAATCTCAGTCGTAAAGTTCATATGGTCCTAGACATCTTTTGACTGGAAAGCACTGACAGTTGAACAGAAAAATACTGGGTCCACTGAGAAGCAAAGGCCTATTAAAAACACACCTATTAAATTAATTATTTCTCTCCATGCACATAAACCAGGACACCAGAAGCAAAACTCTGTGACATTTTATGTCAGAAAAAAGCATAGGAGTCTGTTTTCCTCTGTGCCCCACACTACCCAGCCTGAAAAAGAGATGACTTTTCAACTTATTTAATAATGCAAAACCTGAGGAAGGGGCCAGTTGCGCAGAATCCAGAAAAAGAGAGACTGCAAAGAGTTGAATTTGCTGATAATACACTACTTGCAAAACAAGCTTCTGCTATTCCCCTCTTGACACAGCGTCTGTTGCCTACCAGGGCAATCATATCCAAGTGTAATTGTCTAACAATTGTTCCGCACTGAGAAAATAGTTCTGATTACAGACATTAACACGTTTAGGCATTAAGCTTCCTCACTGTAATTACCCTTGAGCTTAGTCTCACAAATGAATTAATGTGCTGATCGCTTGGACTAATAGAACCAGCAAAAGGGTGATGAATTGCTTCCAAATCAGATAAAATCAAGCGTGACATCATTTAATTAATTTCAGGGCTTGGGGGGAGGAGAAAGGGGGTCAGCATGATGCTGAAGAGAAATGTATCTCTCCCTTAGCAATGGGGAATGTGCACATGGGGGAGGAAGGGGCTGGGGAAAAGGAACATGTGCACCAGCTGAGAAGGGGGTGGCTGGAGATGGGGCTGTATAGTTTCTGTGTATGAGCATGCAGCCCCGGGTGGCTGCAGCTGCGTGACCGATTTGATACAGCTGACATAGGTGCAGTGGATGGCTTTTTCTGGGTACGAAGAGATCCACTGCTTACCTTGCTCTGATTTTGAGTCATTCTCCCTGAGCCGGGGGCCATATGTAACCCCTGCTCGTCCCCCAAGCAGAAAGCCCAGTCCTGGCCTTCCCCAGGGTCACAGTTTCTCCGTGGGACCTGAATGCCCCACGGCAGAGTTGCCAAAACCCTCCCCTTTGTCATGTTTCCTGGCAGGGGAATGTTTGCCAGGCTGTCAGCACAAGGCTGCAGTCAGCCAAGAGCTGGGCTGGCCATTGCTACCGCAAGCAGATATACTGTTGCCCTCCTTGACTTCTCTCCCCCTACGAAGGGCTTCCCGATCATTTGGGTTTTAGAAAGGAACAAAAAGGGTCTATGGAAAGGACATGGCAGGGCCCTGGTCTGCTGCTGCTAAGTGCAGACACTCTCAAATTAAAGCTTCCCCTCAGATGGCTGCCTACCTGTAAAATAAAACGGGTTATGGGCAGAGCTTTCTCCTTGCAGCCCAGCAGACCATCCATCACCAATTTCAGCATTTGCATCACACAGATATCCTAAACAAAGGGCCACCAAGAGGTGTGATCTTATAAATTAAAGGTCTCCATTACAGTTTACATCTAGAACTGGCTTCTGCAATTCGAAAGCAGACTAGCTTTTTACATACGCATATGGATATATGCAATCTACAAAGACACACAGTCCTGGCCTGATGCCAGTTTAAACATATGTTAGCAGCACGCAGACAGACGTAGGTATGTACACAGACCCATATTTGCTGCCTGTAGATAAACAGGCACTCATCTCTCCCTAAGTGTACATACCTGTATAAGCACATGTAACATAAAATGCACATGCATGGATACACACAAAGAACATTATAACAATGCACAGCCAAAATGTATAACCATATGCCTGGTCTCATTTGAATGACAAGGTGTTTTGTCACTACTGATTTCAGCAGGAGCTACGTAGCTCCCACAATATTTTGCTGCATGTTTTGATCCATATTTTATTTTGCTGAATATTGGAGCAGTGGAGGGATGGAGGTGATGAGACCTGTCAAAGCTAGATTTGAAGATACAAAGCTTTTCATTCTCAAAAGTCTGTGAAGTCAGCATGCTTTATTGTGGTCTGGCTGCCCCTTTGATAGCAAAGGCGGAGGAAACAGGAACCCAGTTCCTCTCTATTGCTGAGAACAATAAGTCTGGAGTCTCCCTGCAACAAGACTGTTCCTTGGGCTTTGCCGGAGACCACAGATCCAGCAGCCCAATATCAACACCCTTTGGCAGCATTTGTCATTGTCTTGGATATTTTAATTCATCCAGTCACCCTAGGGACAGTGCAGCTTATGACTCCATTTATTTGAAGCAGCCTTACAATAAATCTGGTTAGCGGAGCAGAGAGTGCAGGTGACAGTCATTGTGATATAAAGTAGATCCCTTATTTCCAGAACCTGATCTTGCAAGGCATCAGGCATCTTCCGAGATGCCAATAGCTCTATTTGCTCTGTTCTATAAATGACAATCAGCAAACAACAGCAAAAAGCACCAGCAGCCAGACACTATGCAACAAGTTTGAAGGTCCTGAATTTCCTTTCCTAGTGGTAATATAGCCGTATCACTGCAGTCTCCCCACTGGCACCTTCACGGGCAGTCAGAGAAGCAGGTCCCGGGGAAGACTCAACTGTCCCTGCATTGTCCATCCAGCTTATTACAGAGGTGCCAGTTCTGCTGGGACAGCTTGGGCTGTGCTGAGCTGCAAGTCTTACTCTGCTCTGCTGTATTCCTAGGTAAGAGTAGTTCAGCACACTTGTCTTTCTTCCATGCTGCGGAACACATGGCCCACATGCTAGGGCCTAGTTTCTTTTAAAACCAAAACCAAACAAACACTAGACCCAAATGGTGCCAGGTATTCAAATAATTGGTGCTGACGTCTTTTGGAAATCTGGCAATGCATTGCCAGACATCCAGCTCTACACTTGATGGGTAAGCCAGCTTTAGGCTTGCAGAGATGGAAGGGGAAGCAAAGTGGTCTGGTGGTTGAGAGCTGATTTTTCAGGGTAACTAAACTTCCAGCACAACCCTCCTGTCAGTCACATACTGAAAGTGAGGTGGGATGAACTTAAAACTTGGTCACAGGGGAATTTATGCATCTGAGCACCATAGGAGATCTGGAGCTTTTTCCGTACTTCAGTTCTCCAGGTGTAAAGAAGTAGGAATAAAGCAATTTCCTCATCTCTGAGGGATGTTTTGTGTGGAAAGATTTATGAAATGCTCACAAACTGTGCTACTAGAGGGGGGCATGCTCTTGTGAGCATCTTGCAGGGGCTTCTCGGCAGCATGACAATGCCATGGCACTCTGTAAGTGCAAGAGAAGGATTTGCTTTTACAGTATGACATTTGCCAAAAAATTAAGGTGAAGAGCAATGTGCTAGAATCACTTTTAGTACTAAACACACAGAGTAAATATAAATGTTTAAAAGGCATGTGTTTGGTGGTGGTTTTGGTTTTGATTTTTTTTTTTCATGAGTATAGGACATGTTGCTGTGCACAATATTGTAAGAATCCTTACTGCTACCAATCATAAGCTCCAATTCAGAGTGTGTGATTATTACTAGGGACTTTCTTCTTCCCCCATTATGTATTAACTGCACCTAAGAGATCCAGAAATGAAAGGATTTGAGCTTTCTTAACAGTTGTTTGGTTTGCTATGTGTACTTATTTCACTTTTGTCATAATTCAGCACAGTCTGAGAGATTAAAACAGAGAAATAAAAATGCATTATGCACTTATCGCCCAGTGTCTTAGAAATCTACGTTAAACTCATGAACTACAGGGAGAGACAGGAAATCATATTATGCTTCACATATCTTTTTCTATTTCCACAGGACTCCTTTAATCACTCGCTAGCCTGTATGTAAGGTTTTGAAGGCAACCTCCTCTGACCTCTGCTGTCATATTCCAGCCCACAAATATCAAACAGGAGGCATCTCAGAAGATGCCATGGGAGCAAAAGCAGCCAGTCCCTTGCCGCAGGGGCACTCCCTTCCCATATCTAGAGGATGTTATTTTATTCATGTTATTTTTTTAACTCACCCCAAAGCCCACAGGATTGCAGATGGGATATTTCCTGCGCTTCCTTGTTTTCAGGAGTATAAAACCAAAACAGACAGGGACCTTTGAGGCCCCAAACCAAACCACACCTTAGTTTCCTTCCAAAACTAGCTCCCCAAGACAAAACCCATTGCATAGAGTAACACAGGCTTTGGTACCACCACCAAATGCAATAACTGTGGTGGGTGAGGTGCTGGACCTACCATGAAAGAAATACACGGCTTGGACCTAGTATTTGGTCAAATCATATGAGAGGGTGGAAATTTTGATTGCTAGTTAATCTGGACCTGGAGTCATGTCCAAGTCCAGCTTTAGACCTGGGGATTGTGTGCAAGCCCTGCCTAAGTCTGGGAGGAGTTGTCCCCAGAACGTTGGAAAGCACTTGGGGCTGGAGTGATGTTGAATGCGAGGTCCTATCCTTGCAAACATGACACACAACATTTGCATTTTTGTGTGCAGTATGTTAATATTCACGTATTTGTATGCTGCTAGCCTTGGGAGCAAGCAAATGTCCTCTAACTGCAACTTCAGCCTGGTCAAGGTAACTGACCTTTTTCATTAAGTGCTTCCAAATTTCCAATCTAAACATGAATGTGAAAAAACTGTGCTAATTACAGGCCTGTCGGGAGGCCAAAAGTGCAGCAGGGAGATAAGGGGGTTTCTGGGCGTTATTTAAAGGCACAGCAACAGGGTTTTTGACTTGCACTAACACAGTGCCCTGGTCTCTGTTACTCAGGTAGGGTTACTTACAAACAGAGCCAAAAATCTGGGAGGGCTTGAGATAGTGGGATGTGCCATTGAGTCAGATGGCCAAGGTGGAAGCTCCGAACACGGTAGCGGAGGAGCCACCCTCTCTCCATGGCTCCTCTGATTTTTGTCCCAGTCCATTCTGCTTGCTGAACATCTTGTACCCTCGTGTACGGTATAATAACTTTTCAAACTACATGTGCACAATACTTGCAAATAGCGCTTAAAACATAATGGCTTATTAATATAACACATATAATCTGAGAAGTGATACGAGCTCTTTCCCTTTTATACCCTTTTTAATAAAGCACATTTTGAAACTCACTGACCTTTTTTTTTTCCCCTTTTTTTTTTTTTAAGTTCCCTGGCATTATGTAGAAAAACCCCATCACTGTGAAGTGGAATATAATACAGTTTATTACCGCTAACAAGGGAATGGCCCATAACTCTAAAGAGACAAAGCCTCAAGTGAGCTATGAAGGTCATTTTCTTGCATCTAGAAAGAAAATGTAATACTGACTGTGTCATGCTTCCCATTTCAGAGACAATGTGGGCTGCTTTCAGTTTTATTGTAATAAATAGTAAAAACGAAGGATTTTTCTTTCAGATGGAATTTCAGACAGTCAGTCCTCCCCACTTTGGAGGGAATGAAGGTGAATATCTGTCTGGATTTTCCAGCGCTATTTATACTCCTCTGGATTTGAGGGTTGGTTTGTTCATGAATCTTTAGCAGACACAAAACCCTAACCGCATACCTAGCCACTGCTTCTCCCTGCTGGGAAGACTCAAAAATCTCACTTGGTAGAGGCTCAAACAGGAAACTCACAGATCTGATCATTACCAGGGTTACCTCCAGAGCTCTCCAATAGTATATTGTTTTAGTTTTTGGAAATCAACCTTTCCTGTGATCTCCCATCCCTGCTTCATGCAGCCATGAACCTTAGAGCAATATTAATACATTTCAATGCTGCGCTACAGCCAATGTGGCATTAACAAGTCACTGGAGGGACCAGGGTGTGGATCATATACTGGACAAATGTACAAGGCTAAAGAAGACGGTTTAAGCCTTAGGTCATGAATAAAAATAAACATGCATCTCCTTTTCCAGCTTTTACTGTAACAGGCAGGCCAAAGCCCTGCTGTAGCAAGCACTGGGGAAAAGCACTGATGCTGCTTTCAAAAAATGTAGCTTTTCTTTTTGTTCCTGGAACAAATACACATGCACCGCTGCAGCTCTTGGCTCAGAGATAACAGGGGTAGAACTGGAATGAGATATGTTCCTCCGTATCCCCAGTTTCCTGGTCCACCTTTCTACAACCCCCAGACAGCCTAGGGGAGGGGAGATGGTTTGTACCTTCCTCTTCCTCAGTTCTGAGAGTTTGTTATTTTGGCTTGGCTAAATGGCTCAGGTTTTGTGCTCTACAGCTGTAGTAATTGGCAATGTTTTCCTCGAGTTTCAAAAGGAATATCTTCCTTGGGTGAGATGATGCAGGAAAGCAAAACCTAATGTTTTCCCTGACATCATCATCTTCCCTTCCAGTTGCAAATGGTGTCATATAAAATGGTGTCGGAAAGTGTAGCGGCCTTATCTACTACTCTCTCATTATCTAGCTGCTTTCTGTTTTCACCATGATGACAAGGCAACACTGTTGATTAAGAAGCTACTGGCCTCCTTATTTGGGGTGGGAAGAGAAGGGGGACATCAAATCATTGGTGGCCATGTTAGGCTTGAAAGAGAAAAGCACACAGCAAAGAAAAAATTGAAACGCATGCTAGACCCAAAAGGGAGATCAGGCTGACTGTGAGCAAGCAAGCAAGCAGTGAGCTTTGCCTGCACACGCGAGAGCCTGCAGGGAAGCGGCTCTGAACATACTGCCTATTCACAGCTAGATAACTCTCCTAGGCTCTGATCTTGCTGCTAATGCACCAGGCAGTAAGTACTCTTTTGCAGTACTGTAGCTGGTAAATTGTCTTAACCCCACTTAAGTCAACAGAAGGATTCTGATGCAGATGGATAAAGGATTTGACCCTATCTGTTTGCTTCGGATATTACGCAAATACCTTAACCTCGGTTACTTACCACTAACCAGTTTATCACTAAATGATGATCATTAGGCAGCTTTGCCAAACACTGCAATTTGTCTTTCCTACTTGAAGTGTCAGATGTCACCTTAGCAATGCATAAAGAACAAAACCCGGGGAGCATCCTCAAAACTGGTATTTACCAATGCAAAGGAAATGCTGGATTTTGTGAGCCCCAGTCCTGAACTGTGATGCCATTCTTCAAGACAAGCTTGGCACATACTCCCATACACCATTCCATTCAACAAGTTGTACAAAAATAAAGGATTTTATCCCTAGGGAGATGGAAGAGATGAATCACGCTGTCTAATCCAAGCCGAGAAAGCCATTTTGCATCACAGTAATCAAACCAAAACTGCACAACACTGAGGCTTGTGCTAGGGCTGACATCATCACCAGCTTCATTAGTGTAAACAGACCTAAGAAGCCAGAATAGACACTGTTGTGGATCAGCATTTCTGTGATTTCCCAGAAGACCTGATCCAGCGAATCTGGGTTTGAGCTAATTCTTGTGCAAGGGCTGGCAAGAGACAAGACAGAGCTCCAGCCTCCAAAGAACACTCCCAGCCTGTCCCATCTTGCCAACCCAGAGCCACACAACAGTACTATTTGGCTAAGTGTATCTGAGGAGAACAATGCTGCCAGTGGTATTAATTATCCAGAGGCTTGGACAAAACCTAGTCCCACTGATGGCAGCAGCAGCAGTCAAGAAACGCAAACAGTAGAAAGCTCTGCCAAATCCAAAGCTTTGGCTATTCTTTCCCGATTTGGCCACATCCCTCACCCATGCCATGCTGAGCCCAGGCTGGCCTGAAGAGTGGCAAGAAGAAATGCTAGAGAAACTGCTTTTGTTTTCTAAGTAACAAGCAACGCTGTCACTGAGTAAAAAAAATGACAATTACATTCCTGGTATATTAGACCCTCTCTCCTTTCAAAAAACCCACTACATTTTCCCAGGCACTCTCCATGTTCCACTGCTGTATGCCAATCCAAGCTGGAATCAAGTTTTGCAGCAATTTAATATTGAAAAAGAAAATGCATTTTTTTCCTTTAAAATGTTGCTAATGATGGGTCCTAACCTGTCACCACCCTGAGACAGACACAGAAAATATTTCCAGTACAAATTAACAACACTAACACTAACTTTATTGATTTGCCAAAGGTATGAATTTCATAGGCTTACTTTTATATGTTGATATATAGTCATTATTAATACTTATTCTATACTCACACGTCTATCTGCTCGAAGTATTGATCCAGTACTGACAATCTGTTCTCTTTCTCTCAGTTCTCCTTCTTCCTTAGTCAGGAATGGAAGTGATGGTCTTTGGGGATAACAGGGACATTTCAGCTAAAAATTTGAAGGGAAAAGGCAACAGTTATTATCCCTGCTTCACACATACCTAGCCCTATCAATGCTTTCTGGCTGGATGGTTCATCCCCTTGGTGCTTTTCATTTTAATTCCTTTAAATTACTGCTAAACAGCCCTGCAAATCATCTGATACCAAGTTCCTCCCTTTCCTCCTAGGGAAGTCATCAGGAGTTTCACTGGTACACTTCTCAAAGGAAAGCAGAATCAGAGCTATCACGCTAAGCACTGAAACCAATGCTCCTTGGTTCATGATAGGTTGTTGGCACATTCCCTTAGTGCAAAAGAAGAAGCCAAACAAATCCAAAGTATCTGTATTTGCATTTCTGTACACCTATCCTGTTTGCAGAGTAAAAAGCAATTAAACTTTGTCATCACCCTTATTGACTGACCACCTTCTGATTTCCACAGATTAAATGTAAGCTGAACTCATTGGAGGCATGGGAATTCCATCTTCCCTTGCTGGCCCTGTGTCGGCCCAGTTTCTGGCACCAGTCTGGCCAGGGTACGATGCCAGCCCCAGACTGCCTGTCACAGGGCACCAGAGCAGAAGCCTGAGATCCTGTACCAGGCTCCAAAGGTGGGGGGATACAGCAACTTCAGGTCTGTGTGGCACAGGACAAGGTGACCATGCAGAGCAAGACAGAGCACAGCCACTCAGGCTTGGCCTTCAGTAATACCACATTTCCCAGAAGACTTTGCTTAAAACCTCCGCAGCTATCTAATATTCATTTTATGCACAACTGTAATTTCTTTTTAATTGTATCTCTTTGGAAGTTTTGCAGCCATGGGGGATTTTGCACCGAAATATAGATTTTACTGTGTCATCAAGGGAAATGTCTCATATCCAAACCATGAAAGAGATCTAGTGTTTAACATCAAGGAAGGAAAGCAAACACCAAAACATTCAGAAAATCCCCATACAGATGCAGACAGCATGCAAATGCGGATGGGAGCAGGTACAGTGAGAGGAGACATGGACAGAGGGGTGGGGAGACTGAAAGATGGTGTCTGAAGGATGTTCACTACTGGGACTTACCGCCCAAGACAAAGCAGTGCTGAGTGCCATGATCTCCTCTGCTCCACTACTCTCCTTGAAGAATCCCAGAAGGCGCTGCAGGGGCTCTGGGCAGCTTTTCTGTCCTACTTGCAGTATCTGGAAGGTTATATTTGGCAGTTGAGGGTTTGGGTTTTTTTCTTCTTTCTCCCTAGGTCTTAAGAAATCATCTGTGAGATGCAGGGCAGCTATTATTTAAATATGTAACAGCTCCCCATTTTGCTGTTAGCTATGAGAGTGGTGCCCCAATGCTGTAAATCCAGCTTTATTTACCTACACGTGACATTTCCCTGAGTACTACCATTCCAAACCACCCAAATCCGTCAATCTAATGGAGATATATGGACAGTAAAAACATGCACTGGAGAACTACTGGCAGGTTGTACAAAATGATCAGATTTAATCAGCTGATAAATTATTCACTCCAAATGAGAGTCAAACATACTATTTGAGTCTATTTATGGGTGTCCGATTAGTGCAAGTAATTTTCCATCACTTTATTATGTTTGCTAATAAATTATGAAAACCATGTTGTGATAATGCTCTTATTTAAGTCATTTTGTTGTATGAGCATATACCAGAAAGCTCATTCTACCCAAGGCCAGGGACACGTTCCAGTTGGCATCAGTTAGTTACACACCACTGTGCTATTTCCAAGGGCTTCTGCAAAGAGCGAAGTTGCCAACAGAGTGGGAATTTCATTTAAGGAAAGCCATTATACTGCCAGGCTCTCTAAGTGGCACTGCACTATTTTCAGACACATCAGCCATTGCAACAAAGTGTAGGAAGAGGACTGGGCTGGCAGCTCCCCAGACCTTGATGGATGTCTCTGGTGGCTGGATGGGGGATGCAGCAGTAAATTGCATCACACTGTTGAGTATTTGTGCAGTAGCACAAGGATGCAAGACATAGTACCAGCACCTAATGCAGCAGCTTGCCGAATCAAGCCCTTGAGACTATGAAAAAAACTCAAAGGAGAGCATTACAGACTGTCACATCCAACCTCCCATATGACAGTGGCCTCAGTGTTTCATCCTGTTAGTCTGTACTAAAGTAATCTTCAAACAACTGTACATACATATAAAAAAGTAGCAATCACAGGCAGCACGATGGAGAAAATCCGTGACACCATCACCCTTTAACACTCCAGGCCCACCGTTTGTCCAGAAGCAAGGCTTGTACCCCAAAAGACCCCAAATAATTTTTTCTGGCTTTGGTGTGGGTTCAGAGGAATGCAGCAGCACATCACATCTGCAGAGCCCCAGGTAGTCTGCCCTGGGAGGCGATGCATTTTTGCAAAAGACCAGGCAGGAAGAGAAGCTGGAACTGAAAACCAGCTGGATGCCACAGGTCTGCTTCCAAGCCCATCCCAGTGCATGACTTTGGAGTATTGAGTGGGGCACTCTCAACATTCATCTCAGTAACCCATGTCTAAAGGCCAACTGCAGCAGAGTCCCCTGACACCAGCCTAACTCTTCCCTGCCCTCTTGCCCTCTTCCCCAAGGCACAGAGCTCCTAGCTCCAGCCCCTGTGTACCACCGCCCTTTTATTTTATGCAAGGTGTAGGTCTCCCTTTCCTGCAGCCCATGGAAAGTACTTCCTGCTGAAACTGCAAGAACTACACTTGGAAGCAGCAGGTAACTACAAATGACAGCAAATGGACTAAGCAGAAGATGAGGAGCCGGAGTTCACCCTGCTCCTTAGGTCAGTCCCATGGCAGTTACTTCCTTGCCATAGGGCAGGGTGAAATTCTGCTAAACAGGCAAAGCAGACTTTAGCCAATTTTCATGTTTCTTCCAGGAAAGTCAAGCAGGTGAGTCCGCCCAAGTTTTAACCTTGCAGTGGCATTGTGGTACTGAAAAGCCCCGTGCAAGACTGGGCCAGAACTCAAGCATGGAAAGGCAGTGAGGTCTCCATCCCAGGGCCAGCTGGAGGCACTGTCATGGCAGGGAGTTGAACACTGTTAAGTTCCTAGTCAGTTTTTAGCATTGTGTAATTTTCAACAGCTTTTCCCTTCTTTCTGTATCCTTTGGCTTTTGCAAGTGTGCTAAGGCAGATAGATCCAGCTGTGCCACAAACAAGGATGGGGCTGCACAGCTTCCCCATCACCCACAGGGCAGATGCGTTGGAGCTTCAAATAGACACAGCTCCCCTTTCCCAGCTGCATCACTGCTACAGGGCTGTGATTGGGTTTTTTAGTAATTGTGAAAGGTGCCAGACTGAGAGATACCCTTTTCAAACCCTCAGGGAAACCCATGTTCTCACACACCCTTCATCTACCAGGAACCAGCCTGCAAAAGGTGAGAGAGAGCTCAGCTCCCATGTGAGGAACGAAACATGAGCGTACAATCCTATGGCTACTGGAGGGGGAGCTTCATACTCACCAGAACATTGCTTCCAACAACTGCTTCCAGTTGCGAAAAGCCCAGGGTCCCTAGAAACGTGATCTCCCAGCCGCCACGCTGTCCTCTCAGCCACAGGTCAGGTCCAAGTCCCTCTCTCAACATCATGCAAATGCCATTAAAGGAAGAAGGAGGCAGTGGGAGTGAGGAGGCAGGGGGGAACCTTTTGTTAAGACTGCGGAAATTTTCAGTAAAATGAAAACAAATTGCTCTAAGTAAACCATTTGTCACAGTCTGATTACTCTGCTGCCACTCTGGGAACACCAATTTGTCATGCTAGATCAGGATAACAGCAGGCTGACTGTATGAAATGGCACGCTGCCTTCTGGCTTTTTTTTGCTTGCAACCGGTGAGGACAGCGGGGATCTCCTGCAGCTCCTTCCCAGTGTCCCATCCCTCCTGATGGCACAGGTCCCCACAGCCACCGCCATGCTGCTGACAGCCCCCAACTTCCTAGCAAGTGCCTCCATCTCCTGGTAGTGCAACTCCACCTGAGACCTGTCAGATATGCTGCTTTTACCTATTTATCCCCGTGGAACTACCTAGACTACAAGGTGTCCACTGCAGGGATTTCTTCTTGCACTAGTGGTCAGCATAATACTGCCTTGAGCTGAATTTTGGCACCTAAGTGTCCTGGCGATACACCTATTGATCTTAATTACTCTTACTTTAAAAGCCCATGTCTCCTGCTTGCTACGCTTTCAGGAACACTGCAGCTGAGCCTGCAGTGCTTGCTGGCCAAGTTGTGATCCATGTTTCCCTCTCCTTGGTGATACCTGAAGAGTTCCAATGGTCTGTAAGTGGAGCAACTGAAATAAAACAAACGCACAGAGAGAAAACAAAAAGTTGCTGCAAGATTCACAATAAAAGAGATGCTTAGAGAAGGAGGATTAATGCAAGGCAACCAGAAGCAAAGATTAGCCAAAATGAATAAAGCATGGGGAAAAAAGCAGAAAGAAAATCCCAAGTCCAAGAATTAATTTTTTACCTTCACTGTTCATAGGTAATAAACAATTACTGGAATTTCCCCTACTTGTTTCTTTCTGGAATTATGCAGCAGTTTGTAATGCTGAAACAAAACAATTAACTCCAGTCCAAATAAAAATATATTTCAGCCAATAAAAAGAAAAGGACCTTCAAAATTTCATTTTGGGTAAAATGCTCCATTCAGTCCAACACAAAATCCTTCATCTCATTTTCAGATTATTGATCCTTTTTCTAAATCTCTTCTCCTTTTAAATTGGTAGGCCAATATTTAAATATAGAAATGCCTTTTTGAAAGGAAAGCAAAACAACAAACAAGTTTTATTTTCTGCAAATATTTTTATATTCATGCAAACCGCAGCAATGAACTAGCTGAGAACTTCCTATTTCTTTAATATTAATAAATAAAAAGGGGAAAACCAGAAAGCTTTTAAATTTCAGAACAACTTCTTTCCTATTTTGGGGCTGTTAGGGTTTTCAGGGTCCCCACTGAACCAGTAAATGACGTCAGTTCTCTTCTATTTTCTGATATATTCACTATTTGTCAAGAACTTTTCCCACTGCTACTCTGGGCAGTCTCTGGCCAGCAGCAGGCAGGACTGCCTGGACCTGCTACCCCACTAGCACCCTACTCACCCACAGCTGCTGCACAGTCCTGGTTCAATTCCTTTAAAAGCTGCAAGAGCTGGGAGAAAGAGGTGAGGAGGGATGCTATAAACACATCACCTCCACATAACAGCCAAAATCTCATCTTTTCAAAGCATTAGAGTCATCAGAACACAAACCATGATGTAAACAAATAAAAACATATTTTAAGGGCACGGGAATATTTCATGCCAGGAAAAGGCAGAATGTTCCCAAAATGCCTCTTTGTTCTCACTCACAGCACCCAGACCCCCCCAGGAATGGCACTGAGCCTGCAACTACAGCAAGCTGTTCCACCATGCAGGTCTCCAGGATGCTAAGCCATCAGGTAGCACGAGATGAAGCATTTAATGGAAACTTGCTCAATGTGGAGACTGGCAACACTGGTTACAGTGGAAAATGCCACTACTGGCCATTCAAGCATTTTTCCCCCCTCTGCTTCTAAAAACTGTAATATACCTTCAATATTAACAATTTCTGGTTTATCTGAAAGACCTTTAAAAATAGGCTTTTTCTAGGGAAAAACAAGAGCTGTTACCATAACTAGCAACCTCTCACACAAAGAAATGCTCCCTATGCCAAGTGCAGTGTTGCTATTGATGCTTCTATGGCACTGCATCCCACCTTCATACTCTCAATTCACGTGGAAACAGGTTGGTGAGTATCAGAAGTGACTAAATCTACTGAAGAAATAAGCTGCATGCTGGGCTGGGTATCCTAGCGAAGAGAAAGCCACGTCGTGCACACCAAGACCACACTTCTAAGACACAAACAGAACTAGAGGTTTTAGTCTTAGTTTCCCTCTTGATCTTTGGCATGGTTGACCAGAACAAGGGCACCTCAGAGTACCAAAACTCATCATAGGGCTGCCATGCGGATGCTGTATGAGCTGTGGAGGTCTAGTGGGAGATAAGACTGTCGGGGCAGTGTCAAACCACGACTAGAGTTTAGTGCAGAGCAGCACGCTGCAGCATGTGGCATCTCCAACTCAACAGGACCAGGAACATTATACTGTGTATTAAGCACAAGGGAGGAAGTGTGAGGCTGAACACAGAGCAGAGATGAGGCAGCATTCCCTCAGAGACCCGGAGATATTTAGGGCTTTCATGTCAGAACGCACACACACATATATATACATGAAATACAAAGCTAATTAAACATGCAACAGGGTCTGCACTAGCAAGACTATAGCAGATAGTCTTGTATGGGATGGGATTCCTGCTGCAAGATTTTTAATTCAAGGCAGGAAATATGGACATAGTACATTTATCTAAGAACTTCCAGGGGCTATAAACATCACCATTATCTTTATTATGTATGGAAGCAAGATTTAAATTTTGAACTTGTCCTAGGAAAAATCTCACAGCAGCTCTACTGTGTGAGCTGTCTCTCCACCAGATGTGTGGGGGTGGAAAGCGGAGCAGGCAGAACCCAACCTGTTTTGCTACTTCAGAAGGACACTGAGGCACAATTCAAAATGTACGTATCCCCTGTGTTTTAAAAGCATGATGGAGTCCGCTGTCATTTATCCAGAGGTAAACACAACATCCTAAAGAAAAATGCAAGAAAAGCTTCAGCTGCTCCTGAAAGTCAAACTGAATAGTAGCTGGGACTTTGTTTTATTGCTGTGTAGTATGGTCATCAGCACTGTGCAGGACCAAAACCCGACGGAGCAGCAAATACAGGCTGGGACTTGTCTTCCTGACAACTGAATACAGTGTCATCAGGTTATGCTACACTACTCACTCATGACGTAAGAATCCTGTCACCACTACCTTTTGACATTGCCATAAAGATGCCCATTTGCATGTCATCTCACCTTGTGGCATTCCACGAGGGCTTCTTAGCTCAGCAGCTAAACACAGAGTGGAGCTTCACAGCCCTTTAGGCTGCTGTTGTTCACTTTGGATTTCTTCCCTTGCCTCTTGAGCATTAAGCCTAGATAAGTGATGGCTAAGCAAGTAACTGGTCCCTCCCTGGTTTCACAGCTGAGCAAAGGCACTTTCTCCTCAACACTAGGATTCAGGAGCCCCTGGGTTTTATTGCAAGAGCTGTTTTCCCCCTTCCATGCTGACAGCAGGAATGAAGGTGAACTTCGAAAGCTGGGAAACAACCTTCTGTGCTATGTTATTTGTTTTACAGGGTGACTTCACTCCTTATATATTTGAAAAACATTCAGCAGAAAAGGACAGATCTGTAGGTATGAGATCCAGCTAAATATTGTATAGCAGTACTAATAATAATAAAGTATTGCATTGCGTATTATGGCAATTGTATAAATTAAATGCACGGCGTTTTAATGCATGGTCAAACAACCTCAGAGACCACTTCTAAGGAGCCTACAAGAAGTAAGAAAGGAAAGAAAAAGCATATATGTTCTATAGCAGTCAACACATTTGCCATTTCCAAATGGGTCCACGTTGCATATCAGATACAATTTTCAGGGCTCAAAAAAAAGTAACCCTCTACTGATTTAAGCATTGATATTACTGACTGTAAGGTAATAATACCTAGAAGAAGATCATGATTTCCTAAATCTTGATAGTTTTCTTAACCTACTTTTTTTAAGTCTTCAAGTAGCCACTTTGCAGTCACAGAGATGAACACTAGTGGTTACTGCAGCTGAGAAAAAAAGTTTTATGGGAAGGAAGCTATCTGATTATCAACAGCCCTTTAAGTCCTAACAAAACAGCAAGAGTTGGTTTTGTCATCCTGTCTCTGGGTCAGTTTCAGAAGACCACACATTCAAACCAACACAAGTGAAATGCTTGCAAAACCAAGGGAAAAATCACAGCAGTGGAGAATCAAACTACAAAGGGGATTTCTTTTCCTCCACAGAGACTGGTAGCTATACCATGTTAGTTGCCAGCCTAAGTCATCAATTCACCTTCATCATATTAGTCAGAAGCATCTGTCAACAGCTGAGCACAGCTCTTGCAGTGAACATACTGCAAGGTAATGGAGAGAGAAGTGCTCATAATTCAAAAAGCAGGGTCAGTGTGTGCTTCTCTAGTTCAAGGAGGATAGAGGCTTTCCTCTTTACTGTGGCCCTGCAAATTCCAATTGATCTGAAACCAACTTGCATTTTTTAAATGTTGCTGCTGAGTTTGAACTTCAGTGAAAAATCCATTTGCTAGAAATGAAAGTTGCCAATTAAAATCAGTCTGTTTATGTTGCTTTGGGGAGCTGAGGGGGAGAGAGAGAGAGACAAGAAAAGCCAAATAACTCATTAAGTGATCTACATTGTGCCAGTACAGTTAGCAATTATAATTATCCTAATAAGACTTTCCTGCTTATATAAGCCCTTCCATTCAGGGATCTCAAAACACTTTGCAACCATTAATGATGTTAGCTTCATAACATTCCTGACCTCATTTACAGGGGAGGGAATTGAGGAAAAGAGAGAAAACACCACCATTTTCTGTAACAGATAGCTTTCATTTTGTAACTGCCTGTAAAGTTTATACCTGAAACTAAGTCACACTGAAAAATCAGGGTTATTTCTGAGCTCTTGAGCCAGCAGTAGTCCTTGACTCGCAGTGTGAGTGCCAAAAAAAAAAAAAAAAAAAACCAAAACCAAAACAAACCACCCCAGAAAGACTAGTGAGAATTGTGTGAGCAGGAAAGGCCTGTCTTGAAACCTTCTATGAAGAGCCCTTGGTCACTGAAATTTGTCACCCTGGAAATATGGCAGACTCAAGAAGAGGGCTTCTGCCTCAGGTCCTCATGCAAAATCATCCCTCCCCCTACTTCAAACAGTACTCACATGTGGGATATGTGTTACCAATTTCCACTTCTCCAAATCCACAATTATTGGTTTTGGCGCCTTGTCTGAAAGAGAAAAAAAAAAAAAAAAAAAAAAAAAGAAAAAAAAAAAAGAGAGAAACAGAAACAACATGAAATCCTGAGAAATGAAAAAACAAACTGGACAAAATAGTTGAACACATCGCATGTGTGCACCTAGGAGAAAGAAGGACTTGAGTAGCAGTCACCATGGATTTCTCAAGAACAAATTGTGTCAAACCAAAATATTTTTTTCCTGTAAAAAAGCGATAGATTTTGTAGGTAGAAGAACAGCAGCAGATGTCATATATCCTGACTTTAGACATTGTTTTTTTTATAGCAGTCTCACAGCTGAAATAACGAAGCTTGGGGATTTCACACTGCAGGGAGAATGCAAATGTGCTTGGAAAGCAGTTACCTTTTAGCATCAAAATAGTGGTATGGGCCTGTGTGTTCCATGGGGAGCTGTCCAGGGTCTTGGACTATTCGATACTTCCTCTAATGATCTGGATGATAAAAGAGAAAGCATGCTTATTAAGTCTGCAGATTATGCCAATCAAGGAAGAGCAACACATTCTTTGAGGACAGACTTGGAATTGAAAATTAATTAACAAATGAGAGCTCTAGCCCCAACTGCCAAAATGCTCCTTAACAGGACTGAGGGCTCATTTTGCCCCAGATATGGGAAACAATCCTCCTGCTCTCTTCAGCAGAGAGAATGTCTTGGTGAAGCACTACATTTGGGCTCTGCATTTCTAGAAAATCAGATGCCATCTGGTAAGTGTTTAGACTGAAGCACTGAACAGGATTCAGAACTCCAGGAAACAAAATTTATGTGGAAAGGACTGCAAGAAACCGAACAGCTTACCCTAAAAGGGGAAAACCGAGACAGGACCCGGTAACAGTCCTCAGCTATAGTAAAAATTCTGTTTCCTACTTCTATGATGGATGAAATAAGACCTTTCAGATAAGGGTTCAGATGGATAAGATAGACTCTTGCATTGGACTAACATGGTAACTATTAACCCAACAACCCATTCCCCACTGGGGTTCCTGGGGAAAGTCTGTTGCTCTCCATGGTCTAGACAGGGCACATAGTGAGATTGGCCGTTTTAAGCTAAAATTGGCCTTTAGAAGTAATCCTCCTGTGTTATGTCTGTGAGACCATTAGGGCCTGATGTAAGGTTGGTGTTGGAGGAAAAAGGCCAGCAAGCTTCTGCAGTAGTTTGGAACCAGACAAGGTTCAAAAAGAAGGGAGAACGGCAGCTTCCGTATGGAAGCTGAAAGGAGAATCCAAGGAACAAAGAGCAGGGATGGAGGGTGGATTGTGTTACGCCAGAAATCCAAAATCCATAATGTTCCATATTTGCTAACGGCTGCTTTAATTAAAAACAGTTACCAGGCATGTCACAAGAAGCTGGGCACCTGTTGAGAGAGCACTGGGGACAGGGACACGGAGATGACATAGACAGCAAAACAAACTGCCCAGTCAGGCTGGAAAGCCCCAGGAACAGAGCTGCTACCATCCAGCATTGCAAACTGCTGCACTTATTTCTGCTGTGGTGCAGAATAAACTGAGGCAGGGCATGGCTTAGCCTTTGCACCACCATTAATCCGAGAACTCTAGAGTCTACAAAAATGCGTTTACATTGGCAGGTCAAATTTTAGAGTCTAACAGAATAACAACATTGCTTTTAAGGCATGGAGGAGCTTGCCGGGGTTTTCAAAACTCTTCTTCTGCAAAAAGAAAAGGATTTTATCATTATAGGCTAATCATGAATTTCCTGGAGAGAAGATCCATCCCACAAATTCTCCTTTGTGTGGCTCTTCTCCACCCAGTAATGTTCTTCTAAAAATGAAATTAACTTTCTGGCTCACATCATTGAAATTCCCTTCACAACCAGATAGCCAAATAATGTTAATACTAATTTTAATTCTGAAAAGCATACAAAAAAGGGAAATTTTTCTCATTATTAATGGAAGAAAAAACCTATTTAGCATATCTAAATGAAAAGTGTAAGATCGATAACCCTTACAATAGCAATCATGAAAAAGCTACAAGATGGAATTATTCTCTCAAGGCTTTTATCAAGGTAGTTATCATAAGTTAAATGTGAAATCCATCCAGAAATCACTCAGAGAATTCAGTATTCACATACTTCTCTACTGTAAATAATTCCCCATGCAACAGTAAAAGTTCTCTGTTTATTACTCCATAATTCAAGTTGTGTCAGCAATTAGCACTCAAAGTTATAGCAGGGTGCTACATTTTTTAAGAGTTAGAGAAAGTTGTGTACTGCAGGCAGCCGAACTGCTGCCTGGTTTGCTAGTGAAGCTGGAATAGAGGATGACACAGAAAGCGAGCAGCAGCACTGCCCTCCTGGACTGACAAACATCTGGAGAAGGGGATGTGGACCATTTTCACTCACACTTGGTGCTTCCTGAGCAGCAAAGTGTGCCTACTGACCTCAAATGAAATAAAGGCATGAAGCTGCTTCCCACATGGAAAACAGTGCTGTACGCTTCAGGAGAATGAAGAGTTCCCCATGCAAGTTTAAAAGCAGCAAAGTCTGTCCCGCAGTTAACATCTTTGTCAGAGGGAGATGGGTAGCATCAGGCATTTTACCCTTTATGTTTCAAAATTTCTCCTAATTAGGTATTACAATGTGGTTTTCATTGTGGAGAAGCCATTTTAATTACTCCTAACAGTCACTGGGGAGAATTACTGCTGTGAATGCAGATTGACATTCTCCTGCCCCATACCCTTGGCAGGAGAAGAACAATGTGCCATGTTGCATTGTGGTATTTATCAGCAGGTCTCCTACAAGTAAGAGATGGCCCACATATGGTCCAGTGAACTCCAGAGTGCAAAATAACCCCCTTCCTCTATTTAACTCCTGCAACACTGGCTTATGCTCATAATAACTCAGTATCTTCAGAAGGCAGCACACAGCTTAAGAGGAGACAGGAGAAATCTTCATTCATTCCCTGCCTGTCCCTGCCCCTTAATCACACCAGTTTTGCTACGCTCCTGGACTCTAAGCCTGTGCAGGGAACACACGGGGGAATAAGGTAAGCAATGGCATATGATCTAAAATTTGTCTGACCCCTCCATGTCCAGCACTAAGCTGTATTTCCTCAGAGATTAATTTGAGGGTGATACATTTTTGTGTGCCCAAATTTTAATCTATCTGGCAATTTTAAAATCACAGAAGTGGAGAAACAGCACTTTAAAATGATACTTTGGAAATCATAGGAAAGGTAAACCTTCACAAAGACAAGCTCAAGTCTTCTCTCAATGGAGCTAGAGGTAAAACTCAGTAAATAAGAATATCTGATAGGAACAGACTTGAGTGGTACCATATACAGGGACATCAAAATTTGTTAATTGCATTAGCAGACAATACAACATAAGTGTAGTAGAAGAGATGCGCTAATACCCTTGGACAGGTTTGCAGGGTGCTGGCAATGCAGAACACCTGTAAAATTCAGCTTTCCTCTATGGGGCAGACTGAAGATGTTTCAATCATTGAATGCCATAAATTTATCAAATAAACCAGAAGAGTGAAGATGAAGAGGACAGATAACACACATCTATTATTTACTTCTAAGTTCAGAAGTCTGACACCAGAAGTCCAAATTAAAAAATGTGTTTCTTTCCATATTCATTAATACAATTGCTATTTTCATCACACTAATGATATGAACTCGTTACTACTGCACAGTGTCTGTATATATTCTCATGAACTGATTTTATGCATTATTATTTGTAACTAAATTAGCAATAACAGGCAAATGAAATCCTAGAACTTGTTATGATAACCCCGTTTGGAGTAGATCCTGATATGCTTCTTTAAAGACATTCTTGGATATAGAGAGTCTAAACTCCTACTCCAATGTGTTTGTGGTTGTTATTAATTAGACAGTTCTGCGGGACTGGAGGTGGCTGAAGCCAACAGGAACAAGGGTTCAGGTGGAAGTTCTCCAGGTCAACATGGGCTGCATAGTCTGCTCTAAAGCTGTTTAATCTATTGTCTTGGAAAACATAAACTTTGGTAAGAAAGCCGCAACTGAAACCTAAAAGGTTAAGCAAATCTTGCCAGCCTCCAACCAAACACCCCAGGAGAATATTTCAGTTACCAGTAATTGCTCAACCTAGCACACAGACATAAAAACATCCAATGGCCAGGGGATAAGGCTACATAAATTCAAGCCACATTAAGCATTATTTTATTTTAATAGTGAGGAGTAATTAACCACTGAAACAATTGGCCTAGGGACTTGATATAAGCACCTGATGTCTTTAAAACTAGGCAGAACATCTGCCTTTAAAAGCTACGTGGTAACTCAGAAAAGGTTATCAGCTTAACACAGGAATAATGATAGGACAAAATACTATATTCATGAGGTCAGTCTAAAACTATGGGACACCATTGTTACAAACTGTAGTGTCTGAGACTGCATGCATTTCCTTTGCTTCTCCTGCAACTGGTCCTCCTCTAGCAACATATTGTGTGTTGAATATTTATTTAAAACATCTCAGATTTTCTGAAGAAACCCAAACCATCCCCATTGCATATTCACAGCTGATTTTACAAACCACAAGGCCAGATCCTCAGCTAGAATAAATCAGTGCGGTTCCACTGAAGTAAGTGGAGTGTGATCAGTTGTCATGAGATGAAAAATCTGAGTCTCTTATCACAGGCACCTATATATTTCCCAGTTTTCCCACATTACTCACCTAAATCTCCCTTTGATTTGCATCTAAGACTAATGGCTGTGAACAGACATCTCTGCATCATCAGCGCTGTTCTAGACCGACTCTAGCATTTCCTTGATAAATCTGTATTCAGATTTTGTCATGTGCACACCTTGTTTTCAGCTTGTTTTTTTAGTGCTTAAAGGGAATAATCAGCAAATAAATAGACTTAGTGAGGTTATGGCAACAGGATAAACAGGATTAGCACGTCAGGAGGACAGAACGAATACAGACGGGCACTCAATGGGCAGGTTTTGCTACCAAGCCAAGAGTGCCATGTTAAGAAAGGACAGCGGATCTCTTAATGCTTTTGTTCCTAACTAGAGGATCTTCAGGAAAATACAACACCGCATAGTGGCAACTGAATGTTTATAAATATTTATACAAGTGAATGCAATAGGAATGATGATAATATTGTTTTCAGAATTTATTCTCTGCTCAAGACTGTAACCACAGGCTTAAGCACATGTAATTGTAATGTGTGCAACCTGCAATGCATACACTGCATACAATCGTGCAATTGTGAAATAATCCAAATGGGAAGGGGCCTCTGGAGGTCTCTAGTCTGTCCGCTGCTCAGAGCAGGGCTAACTTCAAGCCTGGATCTGACTGCTCAGCACCTTTTCGACTGAAATTCTCAAAACCTGTAACAATGGAAACTGCACCAAACTTTTCCCTTGCTTAACTGCTCCTGCTGTCTACAGTTTTTATTTCTACCTGACAAGAATTACTCCTGTAGCAACCTGTGCCTGCTGCCACTTGTCCTGTCACTGTGCACCCTTGGTAAGGGTCTAACACTTCCACCTCTACAATGATCCCTCTTTGGTAGTGACAGTCTGCAGTTAGCTCCCTCCATACCCAACACCTTCTCTCCTCCAGGCTGAACAAGACTGCCCCCCACTTCCCTGGCCTGTGTGCCCCAGCCTCCAAACACTTTCATGGTCCTCCACTGGGCTTGTTCCAGCTTGTCAGCATCTCTCTTGCAGCCTCCAAACAAGACATGCTCCAATGTGGACCAGTCCCCGATGGTATTTGAAAAGGAGGGCTGAAATGAAAAGTGTCACACACTTCCCTGTTGTTTTCTGAAATTTTCACGATCTTTCACTGCCAACGGTCAAAACCACAACTCACCAGTCCAACCCAACAAAAACTGAGAAATTAATTTCTGCCAGTCCTAAGTAATTATCATCTGCATTTTCAAGCCTTATGGATCGTCTTTCCAAGTGCCTAGGAGAGTAAATAGCTTTTGCCACGTGCTGAAGAATCAAACATACAGAATTTATGGGCTTAAGATATATAATGGTTCAAAATACTTTTAAGAGTTTTCTGGCATCTCCCATGCATTAAAACCAGAGAGCTTCCAGCCTGACGTTACCATATCTATAGTGGAAGGACGTGGCCATGCTCTTTGAGAAGCATGTCCCAAAGCCTTCTGCAACTGCCATTCACAAAATCAGCACAGAGCTTGCCACTTCCATGTGGGAACGTGTAGGTTCGGATAGGTTCAATAACAAAAAGTAATAAATCCTTGTGCTAGAAACAGGCTTGAGCAAAAGTGAATCAAGTTTAAAGGAGTAAATTTTTAACTCTTCCCTTAAAAAGAGGGTTCATTTTGCTACAGGGAAGGAGTGGGGTTGTTCAACCGAAGGATCCAACAGGATTTTTTTTGTTACGTGCCTGACATTTAGACCAATTCAGAGATATTTTGTCATTCCACAGTGTCAGCATAGGGAAGAGGGCCTCTAGTATTGTGGGTTTGCCTAATGCCAGAGAGGAGACTCCCTTGGCTCACCCCTTTAGTTTCACAACTCCTCCAAGGATATGAAAAAACACTGTACTGGAAGAAAACCTGAGACACTGGAAGATTCTTTGAAGTAATGGGAAAAGGCAGAACAACAATCTGGATTCTGAAAAAGCAATTTCAAACTGCAAATAGACACCTCTTTAGAAGTTACGTATTTACCATAAGGAACAACAGACGTAAGCACTGATCTTTCTATTTTTTTAATGTTTTCCTATTAATAACCCTCGTCTTGTAAAACACACAGTAGCACAACACCGAGCACAGTACAGAGCCACAGCCACCCTCCAGCACGACATTTTTTAATTACAGAGAAAGGATTGACTCTGCTTCTACCCAGATGTTCTCAAAGTTGACAACCTCGCTGGCAATAGGACAAGAAGTAGGAGGAATATCCTTACATCTGCAGATTTTCATGCAGAAACCAAAACAACTAGTAGAAATGTTGCAAAAGGAATGCATTTCTTCACACTTCATGGGAAAGAGAAGAAAGGATAAAAAGAGAAAATAAGCACTTCTGGTGCATTAAGTGATCATTTATCTTTGTTCCCCAGTAGCCTTTGTCAATGCAACTGCTCTACTGAACTTGGCATGTTGCCTGTCACATTTGAGGACTTTGCTGCCTTAGCAAAGTGTCTCTCCTGAGTTCATTCCATTCACAGGTTGTTGCCGAACAAAGGAGACTGTTCTTTTTTATTTTTGTCATCTAATGAAGCTTACAGGATAATAGGTACAGAGCCCCTAGCCCTTGGAAAAAGCATTTGTAAATAACTTCCACTCTCCATTTTTAAAATATCGTAGTTACAACACAGTTTGATACTGCCATAAAGGTATTTGCATCTAATTTTTAAATTCAGAAAAATAAAATTGTTTTGGTTATTGTCTTTGCTTGATGCCCTAATAAAACCTGATATCTTTATTCATGCACTGGGGCTGACATCACCATGTCATGACATGGCTAACAGCATTACTGGAGTCCAAGGCTCCCATCATGTTACAAAGAAAAAAAAATCCCAAACTTGCTTTCTCTTCTCCACTACATATGTAATTCAGGGCATAGTGTTCAGTGATAATACACTCAAATTTGCATGCTTGATCTCCTGCTTCCCCTGTGCTGCTGGCTGCCACAAGTAATTGCAGGTACTTCTTACCCCTATTATTCTTTTAAAGCTCAATTCATCCATATCACAAGAACCAAGGCTTTGGCTATGCCTCCCTTTCCTACATGGCAAAAAGGGGTTTCAATTAGGAAAAATTTCTTCACCAAAAGGGTGTCAAGCATTGGAACAGGCTGCCCAGGAAGTGGCTGAGTCACCATCCCTGAAGGCATTTAAAAGGTGTGTAGGTGTGGTGCTTAGGGACAGGGTTTAGTGGTGGACTTGGCACTGCTGGACTCAATGATCTCAAAGGTCTTTTCCAGCCTAAACAATTCTATGATTCTGTGATTGTATACATTGACCTTCTTTTTTTTATTTTCCCAACCATTCTCTAGGAGGCAGCTTCTCATCAGAGGGAAATGGTACTGAGAAAGGACGGCTGGTTTATTGTTCAAAGAGCTCTGCAAACACAGCCCTAATTCTCAGCTGGCATGAACTGTTGTGATTGAAGTCAAGAGAGCTGCTGTTATTTACATCAGCTAGGCTCTAGGCCACTAATATCTGAATTCCTCCCTATTATCCAAGCTGCCTAGACCCAGAGAGAAGAAAAATATTATTATTCTCACTATGCATCAAAATTATTTATTTTCCTAGTGCACTCTCCTCTCTCCCCTGGGAAGTAGTTGAGTATTTAAACTTCACTGAAAGCAGCAGAGGAGGCCTGGGCTTAGCTGTGAAGTGGGGATGCTCAGTGAGGCACGCTGAATCTTCCTGATGAAAAGGCTGAAGAAACCCCAGGCATCATTACTACTGCTGTTCCAACCAGTAACATTCCCAGTGCCCATTCTTTGGCTGCTGCATTCAACCTGGCCCATGGATTCACCGGGTCACATCTGGTTGTCTCTTATGCACACAAATCTAAAAAGAAAAGTGGATTTACTGTATTTATTTTAGAATATTTAAGCTTATTCCTAGACTCTGAAGACAAGTACTCCCTTCATGTTTAAATTAATGAGAGGAGTTGTTACTAGCTCAAATAAGATCAAGAAATGTAAGAAATCCTTTGATGTTGCAAAATAGACTAACTATTGCTGTTTATCTAAGTATTTGGTAAATTACATTTCATAAGAAAGTATGGGCTTTAGTCAATGCTGCTTTGCATAGGCAGATGGATTTTGTTTCATTTTCCTTAGCCTTTGTATTTCAAAACTTTTCCTAGTTTTCTTTTTATTTAATTGTAGCAAAGTTAGTTGGAGCCATTTGGAGAAAGGTGCTTAAAAGGAATCTCAGTAAGGGAATAAAACAGTTTCTTTCTTTCTTCTTAAACTTCTAAGCCATACTTTTGCAGAGGAACATGAGGCAGTCACAGAGCTGTTTTGGAGTCAGGAGAAGGCAGGTGAAACACAACCCTCTGCAAATCACCAAAATACTGGTCATCTGCCTATTTTCACAGGACTGTGACAGGTGTAGGAAGAACTATTCTGGACACAAATGAGGACCATACAGTGGTCTTTTAGATAAGAAGATTTATCCCCATCTTTATACTACGCTCCAGAGGTCACACTAAAGAAAATCCCGTCTGGATTCAGACAGGAAAATAAAATACATCCCTGAGACAGTCTCCTTAGGCTGCTATTTTACTATGGACCAGAACTAAACAGATTCAATAACTGTAACTGAGATGAAAAAGATGATCTTGCCCGTGTAACTGCTGGGCACTAAGGGGCCTTTGGGCATGGCAAAGAGCTGCTCAAACATCCGCTTATTTCAGTCTTACTTTGCATCAAATCCATATGCTCCTCTCGACAGGCTTGTTTTGGAGGTCACCTTAAAATGACAGAAAACACTAAATTTGAAATTTTTTTTATGCCCATTGTCACTGTGGTAATTTTAATGTGATCACCTGGTGTTTAGTTAGCACTTCTTTCAGCTCTCTGCTAACCCAATGTGATAGATAGCACAATTCCAAAACACAAACAGTACTACAGGTTTTCAAAATTGTCTAAATATATAGCTAGCCCACCGGCTGTTTATTGTAGCATGTCAAGTTTCATCTCTCCATGAGAGAGAATTTCCCTCCTCAAAAAGGAAAAACAGAACAAACATTAATACTTCAAGAGAAAAAGAAAAAAGCACACACAAAATGAAAGATAAATATCCTTTCCCAGTATTTTGTTATGGTTAAGATACTGGTGTAGCACAGATGCAGAGATTTGGGGAAATAGCTTGTAAAGATGGCACAGGACTTGGCACAGGAAGGCATGTGGAATATTTCCCCTCCTGGCCTCTAGTTGCCAGCCAGGCTGCTGTGCAGACTGACTTCGTGAGGAAGCAGATCTGGGGATTTTCTGACTGAACAACACACTCTTCTCCCACCCCAGCAAAGCAGGCCCTGGGCAGAGGGGCAGGTACACCGCTGTGCAGGGGCAGGCTGCACCCAAAGCACTCAGAGACCATGTTAATGCCTTCGAACCAGTGTCACGATCCAACACCCAGTTGCCCCAAGACAGCATTTTTCATGAATTCATGACCCTTCTGCATACTCTTTTCTCAAATTCCTTCAGTGGGAAGCATGCACGCCTCCAAAGCAGAAAGCTAGTACTGACTCCAGTGCCAGTTATATATGTTAGTCCCAGTTATTCTGATATAAACAAACAGTACCTGTGCTGACGTTTTGCTGGAACTGCAGCCTTCCTGCATGCCAATGAAGAGTTCATCTCCCAGGTGGAGAGGCATGTCAAGAGCCATGTAGGAGGTAGATGTTTACAAGGCCTTAACACCCAGGGGGTGGGTCCCACCGGAGATCTTTTCGGCTATTTTGCAAGCCCCAAGCCGAATACAAATTTGAGAATACACGTAGAGTGTGTATATATATATATTAAAATACATACATATATATATATATATAAACCTGTAAATTTCTGGCTGTATTTCATATTATCGATAGAGATCAATTCAGATTAATAACACTTCATCACCTTCTTAATTCAATCATCTGTCTGCACCCGTCGAGTCCTGGGCTTCAACATCCAGCTTGTGTAGGCGAGAGCAAGCTTTCAGCTTGTTCCAACCTTCCTGCCTGCATCATTTCCACCCAAACCACTAGAAGGCACAGTATCCCAAAGAATAACCTCAAACCAGCGGTCTCAGCCCACAGGGTGCAGGACCACCCAAGGGGACCTGAGTAGGTGCAACGTGCAGAAGATTGGCTGATCTCTTACCTGGGATCAGGCACTGGGAGTTTAGCATGTCACAACTTTTCATGTCACGAGCCTGCAAGACAACTTCATGAGAAAGATTTCTTCCACTCCTTCCTTCTCAAAATATTTGCTAAAATCCTATCTGAAACACATTTAAGGATACAGCTGACTGGACTGGGCAGCAAATGCACAAATACAATATAGTGCATTTGTGACCCTGACACATGGATTGACATCAGGAGAAGATCAGCAGCATTTCAGTGTCCATATCACTGCCTATGTATAAAAGACTCAGGAAACCTGTCTTCAGTCAGCAATGAAATTAATCTCCATAGCAGCAAGGGACTATATTCCCTTTAATCTCAATGCAGTCAGCTATGCAAATAATGTGTTCTACTACACATGCATTTTCCAGACAGTCCTGCTTTCTACTTTCATCTTGTGGATGATGCTTTTCCCCTCTTAAATTAATTAACTTTCATTAGATAAATCAATATTTCTTTCAACGAGAAAAAAGCACTAAAAATGTATACTGTGCAGAAAATACAATTCAAATTTATTGAATGGCCTAATGATAATGATATGTCTAGAGACTGTGTCATTTAAAAGCCCTGAAATGTAATTTTGAAAATTGCTTTACTGAGTTAATAAAGAGAGAACCACTGAAAAACCAAAAAGATACATATTTGTTAAGTTCTTTTTTCTATTTTTCCCAATTGCTGAAAGTTATGTCATATTTGCCAATAAAAGATTTTATAGGACTCTTCAGGTACACATCACAGAGCAGTTACCCAAATGATCATAGCCAAATGAGACAACTCTGAAATAGACCGGCTGTACATATAACATTACATTTAGTATTATATGTAAGTACTAGCTTCCAGTAATTAAAAAAAATAATGATTTAAAAGTGTTTGCCATCCAGACACAGAAAATATTTGCCCCTCCACAAAGACAGGCTAAGATGGTATATGCTGAAACAGGATGTGAGGTGTCTAACAAACCAGAGCCTCATCTATGCCTGTCCTGACGAAAGGCACAGAGCAAAAAGACAAACTAGATGTATGGTGGGGAACAACACAGGGGCGAAGTGGACAGCTTTGCTCTTGGAAAGCTCCTCTTGGAGTTTACCAGCCCACGGAGCAGCCAGCAGAGCTGCTGGGTCATTGTCCTCCAGGCTAGTCTTGTACCCCGAAAAGCACTTCTTTTGTAATAGCTTTCCACTCAGAAAAGCACAAGGTGCTTTCCAGATATGTGGAGAAATCAAAACCCTAAATGTCTTTTCTTTCATCATTGTTCCAGTCCTTCATAGCCTTAAAGGAGGGACTTCATTTCACACAAGTATGACTTTACAAAACCCTGGCCAGTCTCAAAAACAGGATAACACCAATCAATTGTACCCAAAATACCATCAAACCTATATAGAAAACCAACCAACTGCGTAAGCTACATGAAATCACAGACACATTTATTTGCCTTGCTCATGTGTTGTTGGAACAGTCCTTACAAATTCCCCTTAACATGCACAAAAACAGAGGAAAGGAATGTTGTTGTATTAAAGACCACAGATGTATTCAGAACGTTTTGTAATGTTTAAGTGATCTACACAGTAGTGCTATCTCTAACAGGAATTTCCCAGTAGAAGATAGAAGGAGGCAGAATTGCCAGTTTGCACTGGGGTGAGCAGCATACTTCAGGACAGACTGTGTGTTTCCCTCTGGGGCGCCAGCGCTGAGGGTCTAACTCTGCCTGGCATGATCATTGCTGGTCTCCAGAAGGAGCACATTACCTTCTGCACAACCTAGGCAGTCTCACACAGCAGGAAGCAGAAATGCAGGTCATTCAGCATCTGCTTTCCCACTGTGGAGGATGAAGAGCCTCCACGGCATGTAGTGTCATCATCCTTTGCCCTGGCAGCAGAGTGCCCCGAGCCAGGCAGATCCCAGCCCCACACTTTGGCAGCAGTGTGCTGTTACCAAGGGCTTTTTTAAACACAGCCTGTATGTTTGACATATTTTGTCTCTCAACTCCTTAGTCAGATGTTCCCCCCTTGGAGATATTTTTGCAATGCTATTTGACCCTTGCCAGACGGTGTAGGATAGTATTTTTGGCAGGATGTTGCTGGCAGGCTAGTCCACTGCCTAGCTCCATCCTTCAGAGCTTTGACCTGCAAGGGATGACGAGGACTGCGCTGATGGCTTTCTGACTCAGACTGTACAATTCTGGGCAGGCCACATGCCTGTGCTGCATTGTATAGGGCTGCCAATCTCATGCACACCACATCTGTCTCTGCTTTTTTCTGTCTCTGAGGGATTTATCCTTCCCCTTCACTGGTACAGCAGCCCCTCTGAATGACTCTGTATATGCTTTAATTTATGGAAAACTCAATCATCAACGTGGCTCTAGGGAGTCTTTTCTAAAGGGGAAACTGTTGTCATTTCCTTCAGAAACAGGGCATAACATTACCTTTACAACATTTTTTTTTTTAAATGACAAGCTGTAGTGCTACCGAGCTCCAGCAGCTCCCATTAAAAATTATTACCATTTGTGAGAGTGCCAGATATCACAGACTTTGTCCCTGGATCACCCTGACCATCTTTACTTAGTTCTTGCAACCTCCCCAGGCTGACAAATCTGCTGCTGCTCAGTTACTGCTATTTTTTATGATCTCATTTCACTCCAGCACATCTTGATACTACTCTACTGTAATCACAGGGGTTAGGACAGGGGTAAACTCAGGGTTTTTGCTGGAATTGTCCACTGATGTACTTTTTGAAATCTACTGCCAATGTAGAAACTTTACTACCTCTAAGCTTCAAAGCATAGCTGCGGTGGCAACACAGCCTGCAAGGTCTCAGAGTCCCTGCATAAATGGGGTAGGATTTACTGAGCCACACTGTCCATGCTAATAACCCAAAAGCCAATTAATAATCTAATGAGAGTAGTAATAACAAACAACTCCTGTGCCCAACCGTGCCATGACCCTAAACGTTTGCATCTTTTCATTCTCTGGCCTTCACCTCCAGTACAAACCACAGCATCTTCTTAGTGACTCTTTATAACGCCTTCTCCATCCACAAAATTTTTGGGTGCTATGTGTTCCTGCTTGCTTTCAGCACACTTCCAAGGTTGACAGGGAGCTCACCTTCTTGTATGTCACTCTAAGACTCCTTGATAGCAGTGCAATCCCCTCTGGCCAGTTTTAAGACAGACACAGGGCAAACACATTTAATCTGACCCCTGTGTCTCATTTAGAGAGTATGATTTGGCATTCTGGGGAGAAGAGATCATTCTCTGGACCAATGTTTCTTGTTCTCCATGTGTCTTGGCTGCCCAGCCTACAGAGATCTCAGAAAGTCACAAGCACAAAGCTTTTCCCTGGGAACATATCAGCCTATTTTGACTTTTGCTTTTTCTCTCATAAGTAATCTGCCTCCATTAGATGGACAGTCCAGCAAACTGCAAGACAACCACGAGACTTGCACAAAATCTCTGCATTCCCTTAGTTCTGAAATATCCCCAGATCCTTAAGCATATATTCAAGAGATTTTTTTGCTAGGAGCTTTCTTCTAAATTCCCTACCCAATAAAGAAGCAGTAGGAAACCAGAGTTTTGTTTTCTTCTTTCTAGAACTTTAATCTTACACTAATTCTAAACGTGTGTCTGATACTTATTCAAACTGAATAAATACCATTTACCCTGTGAACCATGGCCCTTATCATTACTTGGTGGAACATTCAACAAACAATAGGAAAATTAAGTCCTCCTTGCTCCCTTTCCGAAACCCAGTTAATCATAAACCCAGTACAAAGTATCGCTCACAGAGCCGAATCAAAAGTACTTCTTTCTTCCAACATGATTCCTTATCCCAGACATGTGTCTTTCCTTAATATTTGTTTTTTTAAAATGTAAATACATTTAACCTACATTCTGAGGAAAACAGCACTTGCATAACCATTGTGTGCAAAAAAAAAAAAAAAAAAAAAAGTTCACGGTCTCATTCAAAATTGGTCCCTGCTGTTGGCCAAACAAAATTTCAGTGGAAAACCATTCTTCTAATTGCTTCTTTCTGAAACTTGATTTCTGTTGTGAACTTTGACCAAAATCTACCAGCATGAATAGCATCTACATAAAAAATAAAGGGTACGTATCTAATTCTATATTGTTCCACATTCTAGCATAAGGGTAAAGAAAACAGACCAATAGCGTACTCTTCATCACATTGCCTTTCTGAAACTCTAACCTGACATGTATGAAACTTAACGAAAGCAATCCAGAGTCTAGATGAACATGAATACAAAGTCATGTACTCCTGCAGACATGTTCCCCCTTCCTAAATCTATAGACCCTGAAAGAATTTGAGATCACTTGCTACACTTAGAGCTCCCTTTCTAAGATCGTCTAACACTAGCAAAACAGACAAAAGAACCCAAACCAGCTTTTTCCCCATCAGAACCACGAAATCCTTCTCATTCCCACCCCTAAGCTGACAGCAGGCCTTTCTCTCCTCTTCTGTCTCTAACCAACACGGCAATTTAGCATTTGCTCCTAGAAACCTTCTTGCTCCAAATCCAGCAGGATCAGAAGAAAACTTCTCTCCTGACTGCTGCCTTTGGAAACCCCTGCCCTACACCAACAGACCTTGTATGAATCCCACTCCTCTACCCAGATCCCTGGGCACAGCAGAAGCCATCGATGATCACCCTCCTGAGTGCTTTCTTCCAGAAAGCCATACTTTAGCTGTCCCTGCGATTGCTGGTGGGGCAGAAAACCATACCCAGTTAAGCACTTCATGCACTGAAACTGATCTGAGGCTGCTTGCTCCTACCAAACAACATTCTTCTTACTAACCCCAAGAGCCGTAAAATAATCAGCGTGAAACCACACACTTCATTGCTTTCTTTCTAGATTCCTGGGGAAAAAAACCCCACATTTAGGTAAGGAGTGTCTACACAAAAAAATTATATAAATGCTTTTTTTTTTTTTACAAGGACTATTCTCCCTCTAAACTGTACCATGCATAAATGAAAACTGCTTTGCACATCACCTTCGTTTAAAACCCTTGTTTCTAATTACCTAGAAAACCGTATCCACAATAGTAGTATCTGTATCTAAACCGATAGAAAATTATTTTATCTTATTTGGCCCAAAAACAAAACACAGAAAACAATCTCATCTGCTTTCATTCTAACCACAATCCCAGGAAAAAACTACACCTGGGTTGGCAGTGCATTTACAAAAACATACAAGTCATTCACTTCCATAAGCTGTTGTTTTTCATGCTATCTTTATAGCCAGTAAGCCATCACCAGAAACACTCCCTCCCCATGTGTTTGCCTTTCTGGAGGGGTAACTACCCTTCACCCTTACCTTCAACTACACCATGATAACCAGCCTCTGAATCAATAGCAAGAAAATTTTCCAGAAAAATAGTCCTTCTTATTGCAGTTCTGAAGACTAAATGAATACCTATAAATATATATTTCTACATATTTGAAATGTATGTTTATATATATATTTTTATATATATATACACACACATATGTATGTATCTTTCCATATGGAGATACATCCAAACAAAAATGTATGGAAAAAAATAATTTCTTTTAAAAATCCTATTGCTAACCCTTAACCCGAGGGTAAACAAAGCCTAAGCAAACAGTGCTGTATGAGATTTTACTTCACGTAAAGCCACTTCCTCTCACGAACACCATTTGCCAGCTCAGCTTTTATGGTCACAACAAAATTATTGAAATTTTTTGGTCCAATTACTTCCTTTCAAAACCCTGGTCTTACCACAATGGATACATGGGCAACTGGTGTTTGCTGTAACCCTACGTCCTGGTTTGCGATGAAAGCAGGACACCCTAGAAAAAAAAATGTCTTCCCTCATTGCTCTGTGTGCCATGGCATATTCGGAAGAAAACTAGTCTCTTCATTCCTTCCCTTCTGAAATCGTTATTTACCACACCTAGTCAGAAGTATCTTGATGGCCTATTGTACACTGCAAGTCTAATCTTCAAAGAACTCCCCTTAGGCAGATTTCAGCCTTATTTCAGGTTGTTGTACCTGTATGATACTGTGATAACTTTTTTATGAAACCCAGCTTGAATGGAGAGTAAACTATGCCAGCCAACTGCTACCTCCACCAAAACCGTCCCAAAGCTACTGCTGTAATACTTCCCCCAGTATTCTTCATCCTTTCTCATGTCCTGGCAGTGATTAAGATTAAACACTTATTTACACTGCCTTATGTTTCCAAGACTTCAAAATTAACAGTTACAGTTTCTGCTGGTATGCTAAACATGAGCCAGCCATCTAATCTGACACCTTCCCAGTACAATTTGGCTTGTACTTGGGAAATTTTAAAAGGTCAAAAGTTACTAGAGGTTTTGTAAGTGCCAGAAATATTGTTTCTGTTGAAAAAGGTCTGTGTTTGACTTACATACTCTATACGAGATTAAAAAAAAGTTTCCTGCATTAGTTTACAGGCCTTTGTGAGTATAAAAACATAGTATTTTGTGTTGCACGTAATTTATGATATTCAATTTTCTTGGCAACTCTTAAAAAAAGATTTAATGATCAAGATTTTTTATTTGCTTGCGTTTCTTTTTTCTCTTGTCCAATGGCTAAAAGGCCCTAAGAGATCTCATTCTCTGTTTTCTTCGTCCCAATTAATTAGATTTAAAAAAAAAAAAACAGAAAAACAAACAAACAAAAACCACCAAACCCTAACTCTTCACAAAATTATTTCATTTTCTTCAGGCCTACAATCTTGTTGCAATCGCTCTTGCATGCTCTGTGAATCAGGTGTCAAGCATGTGTTTGAGGAACTGCTCTGCATATGCACAATAATTTTCAAAGGTAATCGGTTCCTATCCCACCCTGGCAAACCCTGTTTGCCCATCTCAGATAGGAGATACTAAAAGCTTAAAAATATTTTCCCACACTAGCAAAAACAGGTGAGAGTTCCCATACAGCTGAGTAAGAGCCTATTTCGTTGTGTGTTTTGTGCTTATATTACTGAAGTCTAAGGAGAAAAGGGCTCTATCCTGAGCTTTTCTCATGGTTCATAACTCCTGGATGGCTATGAAGAGGGGTCCACTGCAACCTCTTTTTTGTAGTAGGGAACAGTTCTACACTCTTTCTCCTTTATCCAGCTGTTTATATTCATTATGCTTGTAGGAATACTATGTTTTCAGGCTTTTGATCCCCTGAGAAAAATTGAAACTGAACAACTTCAAAAGTTATTGGAGAAAGAATGACAGACTGTTCCATCTAGAGAGACGTTTTGTATGAGAAGTCAGGCTAGGAGAGCAGGAAGGGATTTTGTATGGATTCATATAAAACTTGAAAGCACAGTTAAGAGAGTCTGACTTCAAGACCCTCCCTGATTTCTTAGGAAATCTGGATCTAGATGTTCAAAGTTGGACCTGGTCTCATACCAAAAAGGTCCAAACTGTGGATCTTACCAATCACAAATGTGGGGAAGTCAAATTTACATTTGGAAGCTCTTCTCTGTTTAGGAGTAGGTTAGTTTTCTTTTTTGTATGCTGCTTCATTGAAGCTTGATGGAAATTGGACACAAAACAGTTACACTTAACTGAAGACTAAGCAAAAAGGCAAGCCAATGTATTGACTATATAGTCAATTAATATACAAATATTAAATATGTTTCCCCTCTTTAGCCCTCTTATTTTCACAGGGGGGTTGCCAAGGGGCATGGTATATTGGATATTCAGATACATTTAAATTCCGTGATGGTTTTGCAGTTGAAGTCATGCATAAAAGGATGGAAAACATAACATGCTTTACTGAAATAAGACCCTGTGAGCATCGAGGAGTTATTTTTAATATTCCTAACACATTAAGCCTATGCTACAAGGCATTTATGTAACTCTTCTTTGTTTAGTACCACCTCCATCAGAACATAAGGCTTTGCAGCTCTCTGAAAGCAGCTCTTTTGCAAAAGCATAACCTACCTTGAAAACATTATGAAACCTGTAACAAATTTCCAGTTGTTTAAAGAAAGAATCAAGTGATTTGACTTCATTTGAAACAAATTAAAGAAACACATCAATGTAAATCATTTTTGTATCAGAATTTCATTCCTTCAGCTTCTCATCAGTAAGATGCTTGGCTTTCATTACAGCTGCCTATGTGGGCATGTTACAATCTGAGACCTGTAGACCTTGTTAGACAGAAAGTAAGGCTCATTTTAGTTTTCCTTATATTAG
Source organism: Falco peregrinus (assembly GCF_023634155.1). NCBI lineage: Eukaryota > Metazoa > Chordata > Aves > Falconiformes > Falconidae > Falco > Falco peregrinus. Next base: position 11,301,944 of record NC_073728.1, read on the forward strand.
CAGGTGGATATAAAACATTCCTTTAACTCAGTCAATGCAACATAACAAGTACTAAGCAGGGGTTTTTATGGGGGGGGTGTGTGTAACAAAAATACTTTATCTGAGACAGGGATCCTGCTTGTTTGGTGCTGCATACCACAGATCTTAGGACCTGGCAGTACCGGTGAACTCATAGCCTGTACAGTTTCTGGGGAGCATAAAACCAGCCTGGGATGGGATGGGCAAAACTGTGTTGCAGATACCACATTAATACTCATACCTTGATTCAATATGATAAATCGAACATTTAACATTTAAAGTTACGATGCAATCTGGTAGCCTTTCACCGTCCATCACCCTCTCTATATAAGGTAAAGGCTGCATACCTGTTTTATAGATAGGGAAATCAGTCATAAAAACATTTCATCCAGGAAACAGAGGCGCAGAGAAGTGAAGCACTTTGGGCAGCACGTACTTACCTATTACTTTCAAGGTCTTTATGAGGGCCAGTTTTACACCTACTGAAATCAACAGCGATTTACAACAAATACCTCAAGACATTAGTTTATGTATGAACTATTGCCACAGGAGGTGCTCAGCACTACTCCAGCTCTGCTCTTATGACAGTTGATGGACTTTACTACTGACAGCTATCACCTCTGCTGACTCCTTTGGAAATTTTGCTTTGGACACTCTCTTTGTCAGACAACAACAGAAAAAGCTTCCCCTGGCTGATGGTCTTCAGATTGGATTACCACAGAGGGAATTTCACAATCACACTAGATTCCATTTTTTTTTTCTCCTTATTCTGGCTAAGAATTCAATTTTCTTTTATATGAAAAAATATTGCCAGCATATCTTTCTCATCTAAGCGGAAGGTAACTTCACTTAAATTGGCTTTGCAAGAAGCCCTTCTCCTAAATGCAGTGCTCTTTGCAATGAACTTTGCAGCTTCTTTCAGAGTTGCAGAATGCCCTCTATTTTCACTGGCTTGTCATGATTAGACCGTAATACTGCTGACTGATTTCCTCTGTGATTTTTTTTTTTCCATCCCTGTCAATAAGGTGGCAATTTCAGTAACACAGTTCTTGGATGTAATGTTATTCACAGGTCTGCATCAACCTCTGTGGCTGCACTCTTGAAATTACCCACTTCAGCTATACCTATTAATTTCCCATTAAGTTTAAGAGTTCTCTGTATGTTATGCCCCTAACCTGGAGCCATGTCACATTGCTTTTCTAAGCAGCTTCTACTCCAGTTCATCAGAAAATTCAAACAAAATGTTTCTTGAAATGTATTTTATTTTTCAGCTATTTCGTGTTGGGGATACGGGCAGGCAGCGTTTCCATTTTTTTTAGAGGCAGTGTTCACTTGCAAGTAGTTAGGCTTACTTACAAGATTCAAGCAGTACAAGGAAATCTTTTCATGAGACTGATCTGAATTTTGATTCTCTAATAAAAGCTGGAACAGGAGACAAAATTGGTTTGATTTGATTTACAGTCTCTGAACCATGCTGCAAATGCAGCCCTTTTCTGCTCTCAAACCAGTTCCAATTTATTCCTGTGTGTTATTTATGCAGATACATTTACTGAATAGTTTATCAAGTGATTTTCAGATTGGGCTTGCTGCTTGGAGTTATTTTACATAAATTGATCACCAACTACCAGTTTATTGACCTGTTTAGTATACATTCTGCAAGGAGGAAGATCACCTAAACCACACAGTATTATTTCTGCTCTATCAGGGCCTCACAGAAGATATTGTACTGTCAGAATAAAAATGAAGAGCAAACATTGAAATCCCAGAAAGATAATTCCTAATAATAATCAAGGATTCATAGCAGAGTTTGTGAAACTTGCCTCAGTTACCCATGCACAGCAGATTTTGTATTATGAGATAAGAAAGAAGACTGAAATCAACATCAGGGGTAACAGTGCTTGGCACTGTAAAGGAGCAACCCATTCCTGTGAATAACTCAGCAACTCAATTTGCAAAATGCTGGATGTGAAAATGTGGACATGTAGGACAACTTGATTCCTGAATGTGGTCCCCAAATACCAGAGGAGGCCAAGGTCCTCTTGGTATCTTCCATGGCTGAACCCACAGTCCTGGTGGCTCAGCAGTAAAACACGGCTAAAATCCAAAAGGTGAATGGCACCACCAGCCCTGGGATCAATTGTGGGCAGAGGCCACTTTACAGAACACTTCCAGCACCAAGACAGTCCATTGAGAGCTCCTGAGAGGAAAAGCAGAGTCCTTCTGAAAGCTGTTAACCTAAGGACACTATTTTAATTACTCAAATCATAAGAAATACAGAAGGCAAAATACTACAGAGGTGACTGAAAAACACCAGCTTATGACTCTGAAATATACAGTAAGGAACATTACCATAATAAGGTCTGAGGAGATACAATGAAAACTATTACAGCTCCAGGAAAGACACATAAAGATGAGCATAACAATTACCTGCCTGACAGAGAAAAAGGAAGAAAGGTACATAATTTAGAGTACTGCTGTTACTGGCTTTAAGACAGATATATAATGAAGAGTATTGCAGTTACCTAGTTCTGGCAGAGATATAATGGCAATCATTAGTTATCTAGCTGTAAGGAGGACATGTAATGTGTAGTATTATTGTTACCTGTCCCTAAAAGAGATCAAGAAAGAAGGTGAGAGATTATGAGGAACCTGGATTGTTACCCAGCTCTAGAAGGCAGAAATTATGGAAAGATTTGCTGCTGCTCATAGCTGTGCTTTACGGCTACTAATTCATAGAGGTAGAGGCAGGGGAGAGTGGAAAGCAGTCTGAGTTATACCATGGTTATCTGGTACAAGGCCAGATCTCCAGCTGGCTTCAGCTGATAAAACTTGTTCACATTTGCTGCAGCTACACCAGCTTTAGGCTTTTGGAGAAGGAAAGAATAGGGGAGATGAGGGCTGCCCCGCAAGGCACAAGCACCACAGCCCTCGTAGAGCCAATATGGACCATGCAAGATGTCCTAGGGTGACTGATGTGCCTATGGACCACCGCTTGGCTCCCCAGCTGCTGCAGCCTCCAAGCAGGCATCATTTCTCCATGTACTCCCAGAAGAAGCAGCAAGCCCTGGGCAAGAACAAAGGTCAAGAGAAAGGAATGGCAAAAAAGAGGCCTGTAAAGGATGGAAACATGGCTTTTGAGCGCTCTGGGACATGGGATGTAGAGATGCAAAATATTCACACTTCTGCAGAGAAAAAGATGCTCGGAGCTTTCTGTAGCCTTCACTGTCATCCCCAGATGAATGATGTTGGCCTATCCATCCAACCTTCAGACAAAAAAGAAAACTGTAAAATAAAACCCCAAACCACCCCCACCCTTTTTTTTTTTTTTTTTTTTTTTTTTTACAATCTGGGGCAGAAGAGAGTAATAACATACTGAGAAAAAGGTTGGTCAGTTAACGAAGACTGCAGGAACGAGGGAAACCTATGAACTTTGTCATAAGAAATCATGATGGCACAGATACTAAGTGGCCTACCTCTCCAATTTCTACAGCACTCCTCCACTTTGTGCTCGCACTCCAGCTTTCCCACCTAGGGTGTAATACTGATAGGGCTTGAGACAAAGTTGTCCTGATTTCAGCTGGAATAGAGTTAATTTTCTTCTTAGTAGCGGTACAGTGCTGTGTTTTGGATTTGGTGTGAGAACAACGTTGATAGCACACCAATGGGTTTAGCTGTTGCTGGGTGATGTTCATACTAAGTCAAGGGCTGTTCAGTTTCTCAGGCCCTGCCAGCGAGAGGGCTGGAGGGGCACAAGAAATTGGGAGGGGACACGGCCAGGACAGCTGACCCGAACTGGCCAAAGGGATATTCCACACCACGGGACGTCATGCCAAGTATATGAACTGGGGGGAGCTGGCCAGGGGCTGCTGGTCACTGCTCGGGGACTGGCTGGGCATCGGTCAGCGGGTGGTGAGCAGTTGTGCTGTGCATCACTTTGTTTCTTTTCTCCCTTCCCTTTGGCTTTCATTCCTCTCCCCTTCTCCCTCCTTTTCACTATAATAATTATTATTGGGTTTATAATAATTATTATTGGTTTAATTTTCTTTTATTCCAATTATTATTTTTTTCTTATCTCAACCCTTGAATTTTACATTCCTTCTCAGTTCTCCTCCCCATTCCTTTGGGGGTGGGGAGTGAGTGAGCAACTGAGTGCTACTTAGTTACTGTCTGGGGTAACTAAGTCCAGTGAAATCTGTTTCATTTTAGCTCACTCAGTTTTCAATCAGATCGCTGATTAAATTCTAGAGCAAGGAATGTAGGGGAAACTCCAACATGATTCAAATTAATCCTTTTATTGCTGTTAAGACCACTATTTGCCCTCCATTAGATGGAAAGATGTGAAGTTCAGCTGAAACAATTGAATCTTGCAGTGATTAATTTGTAATATCCCAAAAAGAAAGACACTCCAGAAATCCTACTGCTCTTCAAAAACCTCATGGCTGCTCTATCAAACCACTTCTACAACACCAGACTCATTTGGGAGGCAGAGGGTGAGAAACATGAGAAAAAAAGGAAAGCAAGGAGCACACTGCATGGGAAGGGAGCGTTTGTCTATTTAACCTGCGTTCAGCATAATTCCACCCCACCTCTGATAGCAGACCGTTCAAACTCATGTCCTCCAAAGCAGCAAAATAAACTATGCATCACCCTGAGACCTCTAGGCAGTTTATTAACGTATAAACACCCTCCAGCAGTGCTGCTGCCCCCTCCTCCAGCAATACCCCTTCTCAGTACTTAGACTGTGTATTAATAAAGGGTACCATTATCACCAGGGTGCGACTATTCATTAACACAGCAAAGACCAGAGTATTAAATTTGATCTCAATGTATTTATATGCATATATGTGGTCTTTGAACCTTACAGTCTGGAAAAGGCACCTGTGCTCTTTCTTCCAAGGGGGAAGAACAGGCACAAATCAGGACCATGCATTCCTTTGCACCTCCAACACGGACTCATTTCACTGAGCAGGGGAAAGCTTCTCATGGTGAAAGCCATTTGCTTCTCTTTGAGGAGGACAGCTGGATGCAAAAAATCAGGTTAATTTGTAAATGGCCTCAATTTTCACTCAGAAGTCTGAAAGTAAAAAGGATCAGTAATTTTTCTTTTAATACATTTTTCTGTGAGTCTTAATATTGACCTGAACTGGAAAGGATGACTTGCTGAAACAGGCTCTGCTCCTTAGACATTGGCCCAAGTAAAGTCTCTGACAATAATCTTTCTTGGGGACATTTTGAGAGTTAAGATACCTTGAGACATGCAGATCCACAAACACCCATCCTGGACACTGAATTCCTGTCCTTAATGATATTTTACACTCCTTGTGAGGCAGAAGTACAGAACCTCTAGCTCAAACCACATCTAAGGTTGCTTCCCTCACCCGTATTTTGTGAGTCCCCTGTGATTATTACCAGAACTTTGGGGGTGTTAAGGTGGTTCAAAGAGTGTTTTACTCTTCTGAGTTGATGTAAACAGACCTTACGGTGAGTGAGAAACAACTTCAGTAAAGTTGTTCACCTGGTGCAAGAAAGTGGCAGGATTCAGCCATCATTTATTAATAAAAAGTAAATATATATGGTAAATATCTACTTTGACTATTACATGAAAAGGTAAAACAGGAATACTGAATTTCTCCTGATCCCTTCTGGGAATACCATGCTGTTCTTTCACTGATTGTTTTGCCTAACTATGAATATTAATTTTTAATAAAAATTCTGTTACCTTTCATCTTTCCCCAGACTGTTTTTTCTCATTCAAGTTTGCTTTCTAATTTTTGTCTTTTGCTGTCCTTTTCTTTTTAAGCACTATACTTGGCTAGATGATAGAATTTCTGGTCTGCAGAATGTTTGGATATGTCAGCATTTGTTTTCTTTCCGATACAGACTGACAACAAATACATCCAAAGATTATGAGTTTCAGAATACCACGCTTCTCTTTCATTTTTATATGTATATGTGCATTCTACAGAATATACATGGCCATCACTGGTATGTTTTAGTGGAATAAAATGATACACTATTTAAATAATTCTTTTTAAAACAATTTTGGGCAGCTACTACTAAAATATTTCCATCATAGCTAAATTTCAATTCTATGTTAAGAGCTGAAAATAAAAATACATCAATTCTATTATATTATGACACAAAATAATGTAAAACTAGCTAAGAAACATGCAAGAAATAAATTCAGGAAAAATTTCCAAGCTTTTTCTAGCTCTGCTCCCAAACTTGCTTCTGCAAAAACTCTGTAAAACTCTTCTTGCACATTTTTTCAATTTAAAACAGCCTGAATAGAGCAGACGAGCAAAGCCCATGCTCAACTCACCGTACACGAATACTCCGGCCACTGTCAACATGAACTACGATGTCTTTGACTTTAGAATATCATATTAAGACCACAAATGAGGGGGATCATCTATCTCCCCTTCTCCAAGTAAAAGGGAAAAAACCCACACATTTTTGGTACCTGTCACCTCCCAGCCCAGCCCTCATATTAACATTCACAGCAAGTCTCTGTGCATGGGTCCTGCAGGAACATGTGGAAGTGTCGATGCTTCATTAGGAAAGAAATCATAGGTTTCTGTTCACTTTATGTTTATACTTTTTTGAGCTCAGTGGCCTGAGAGGTTGCAAAAGGTTTTGTGGTCTCCTCTCTAGCTACTTCTCCACTTCTTTGGCACCAAAAAGTGATAAAAAGACGTTACTCCAGTGCAAAACATTTGGCTGGGAGGGAAAAACAAAATCCCACCAGTTTCGTTCTAGTTGTCTCCAGCAAGAGCTGCAATCTCCTGTATTGATAGACCAATTATCTGCTCACTCATACATAGGGGGTGGGGGGTACCAAACCACAAGAGAGGGAAAGCAGGGAGCCTGAATGACCTTGTAGAAGTAGGGGGAAAAAGAAAAAATCAGGCACTTTTTACAGCTTTGAAATACAGGAACGGCCTTTGCTTTGGAGGCAAGTGAATTAATTCATACATAAATGTTCCTTTTGCATCTTTGTTTTTATTTATTTCCTACTTGGTACCAGCAATAGCAATACTGAAAACTAGTGCATGACAAAACAATCAAATGAGACATTTGGTGCAATGGCTAATTTGTACTCTGTCAATCTCCCCCACAAATTCTATTAACTGTTATTCCTGCTTTGCTGATGCTTTTTTTTTCCCTTGAGAGCACAGTGAGTCCTACAGCCCAAGAAAATTTTCAGTTTCTTTCCTTTCCCCTGTGACTGCCATGCCTTAAGCCTATCCATATGAGATAGGCTATCCATATGTGCAGACCAAGAAAGGAAGACAGGTAGTATATTGTTTTGCAGGTTTTTTTAAGGATGCCGGCTACTACTTAGCAAAGCCTATTGCAGAGCATGCAAAAGGAGAAGGTCAGAGGAGGATTTTGAATCTATGATTCGCAAACATGAAAGGCGACAAACTTGTTTTCAGCTTCCTTTGAAAGAGGCATGACCAGAACAGATACATATTCACAGTCTTTGTGTTTGACTCAGACAAGAACAGGGAGATAATGAGACACTACACCATTTGTGACACAGAGGGATACCCTGGTGTGCGGCAGGTTTTGAGGCAGGGGACCTGAGCCCAGGGAAGCTGGGCAAGGAACTCCAGGTGAAAGAAATCCCACACGACTGCTCTAACTTGGAGCGTAACTCAGGAGTAGCACTAATCTTCCCTTTGAAAAGCCTTTGCAATCACTTGAAAGAAACCAACAAAAAGAAAATTGAAAAAAAAAAAAAAGCTACATGATTTTCTGCACCCCACAGTTCTGTCAGTGTGGGTTTAACTATCAGTTTAATTACTTCTGCTTCCAACTTTCGTTTTTCATTTTTATATTGCCTGCACTGGAAATTCAGGCAGATTATGAACGCTTCCCTCAGTGAGCTACCTGAATGAAGATTCAAATAATAATACCTCAAACCTGTGAACATTTCACCACTAACCTCATCACAGAGTGCATTCAGCACTCTAACATCAAATATTGGTATTTACTTAAAAACAGAATCTTCTGGACTTCAGCTGTATTTTTGTAGAAGACATTAAAAGGGAAAGATGGGAATAAAGTCAAAGTGTAAGTCCAAGAATGAACCCCTGTGTAAATTCACACACTTTCATGCAAAATAAATCAAGTTCTGTTGTGCCAATGGTTGATGAAGATCTAACTGTGACAGATTAAGTTTCTGCTTTTGCCCAAAAGGAGGGGGTGACTCTGGACACTCCCAGTCCATGCAGGGTGAGGATGGACAAACTGTGACATGCTTCCCACCTCCACCTTGCCAGGCATACCCTCACCCTTGCAAGGCCTGTGTGGTGCAGCGAGCTACGCTGATCTGTACCTGCAGCACTGTGCAAGGCTGGAGCAGCACTGCTGCAGATTTTTCACACCTGCTAACAGTCATTGCAAGCAGAGTGAGGGAGGGAACCCTTTAGGGAATGCATGCCTGCTTTCTGTGCACTTCAGATCTAACTCACCACTATCCTTTAGGTGAAAATGCTGAAGGAGAAAACATGTTCACAATAAAACAGAAGGGACTTGCTCCTTTTTCTAATTCTATGTTAACTTCTTTTGTTTTACTTTGATTCACCGACTAAGTTGTAACATCAACACAGAAGTTCTAGATAAGAAAACTATTATACATTATAGCAATTATCTCAAACAAAAGGTCCAGGCTTAGTCTAGTCTCTGTTAAGGATTAAGACGAAATTCTGGGTGAGCAAGTGACACGTTTGTCCTTGTTTCCCTAGTTTAGTTCCCTCTGCAGCAGCCCCTGTCAGCAGCTGTGGTGGTATGACAAAGAAGATGTACCTCAGCCCACCGTGTACCACTGTGCTCCCATGCAACAGGAGCCCTTATGTATGGACAGAGAGCCCACGGTGGTGCACAGCTGGCTCTCTGAGACCAGCGACATTACACAGCAGCTGAGGATCGACCCTGTGAATCCAGGAGGCATGTGGGTAGTTTTTTTCATGGGGTAGGGTAAAGAGAAGGACTGCATCAGAGCCTTCTTCAGGCAGTCATCAGTAGGGGGAAGGAAGAAAGGATGGGAAGGGGATGGAGTGTGGGACCACCCCAGGTTAAGGGCCCCACTGGCAGGCTGGGCAGATGCCAGGGTCTCATCTAGGAAGGACTGGATATTCTCATCCCTAAACTACACACTTTGCTTGTCAGATGGGCAGAAAAACTTGTGTTGAGGGGCATTTTGTCCATTTCCATGTAAATGTTCATCGCAACAGAACCCCACAGCTTCCGCAGAACAACTTTCAGTTAATACTATGCTGTTAGTCACAACCAAGCTCTAGGAAAGGCAAGCACTTCAAAACAACCTACTTTTTGGTGGCCACAGAGGCAGAGGACTCCCAGAGGCAAAAAACGTGGGCAGGATGTCCCTGGTTTCATCAGGCTACAGAGTTCATGGGTTATGCAATGCTGGCATTGAATCTGTATCATTAAAGCGGTGATGATCAGTCCTCATAGAGAGCCCATTACTTACTTGTTCCCTCTTCTAGTGCGCTATAGGTTCTGTCATCATCTTATCTCTCGGAAACAGCCACAGCTTTTGTTCTTCAAATTTCTGCTTCAAGCAATCACTGTCTTCTCATCGGGTTATGCCAACGGATATTTCAAAGGTTCCTATATGAGATCAAGTTGCAGTTAAAGTGGATAGGATAGTATAACAAAAATATCGTATTTCATTAAGTAACATAAGGTAGAAATGCAACGTATGTCACCTAAAAAAAATAGTTGGGTTTTTTTAGTCCTTTTTAGCCCTTTAAAATACACCGCATCCCAAAGTATTATTTCATTCATTGTACACACATGCTGTGCAATAAAACAAGAACTGAAGGCCCTTTTCACAGAACATTATCTGAGAGGCACTTTGCTTCAGGCATGTTTTCCTTGAACCACCCTGTTCTGCTAACTAGAGATCTGCTAATGTTTAGACCAGATGTTGCTATATGGAGTGGATGTGTGCGGCTATAAGGAGTTTTTATTGTCTGTGCATCTCTACATCCCAAAGAACTTTGCTGGAGAACATGCATAGCAGAAGTAACACAATCACACAGTGCTCAAGCAGTCCCTTAATAAATGGCTCAGGAAAGGGTAATACATGCTTAACAGATGTTTTAATAAATGCTTAATCAATTGTTATAGATCAGCAGAATGCTTAAAACCATTTCGTTCTCAGTGCTGTTGATTAGAGGACGAGAGAAAAGTGTATCAGAAACACTGATTTTCAGTGGCAATTTCACACCTCCCACCAGCCTGCTCACGGCAGTCAGTGTCTCCCCAGCCAATATATGTCATCTTTGGAAGCTCAAAGGAACACACTGAAATCCCGATACACCTCCTACGTGCTACTCCTAGTAGTCCTGAGGGTGCAATTCTTGTTAGATATATAAAAAGCAAAGCATTAGCCTTGGACCTATTCACAGTACCATTTTACTTTGGCTAAGTAGTCCCTTACTACTCTATTACGTTGCCAGTTTTGTCCATCATTCACAATGAAAGATTTGCAGGACAGACTGTAATATAGAAAACGAACATACTCACTCCAGGGACTTCATTTAACCTTATTCATTCTGATCTAAAGTTGTCTGATAAAGAAATGGGTATCTTGCACGCCACACAAAATCAGACCCAAGGTAGTATCCTTAGTTTCAAAAGATAAGGCCGTTGTTTGTATGGGTAATTTTCCGCTGGTTACATGGGCAATTCCAGGCTGATTGGTAGGGTGTGCAGCAACACAGCCATCAAAATTCAATAAATACAAACACAGAAAGAGCATTGCAGAAAAAGCCTCTGATGAGTATACAGCATGGGCTATATACATCAACATCTCATAAATCCCTTTCACAGATTAAAATCACTGGTCATGTTTTATGTCTTGCTCCTTAGCATTTCTTGTAAATTTTCACGTCACACCTGAACTCTTCTGCTTTGTACTCCTGCCACTTTCTTTGCAATCTCCTCCTTCTGTCCAGCCTGCTGATGTGGTGGGAATCCCTTCAGCACAGAGGAGGACTGTCGGGCTGAAGAAGCTGTTTAGGTGTGCCAGCAGAGGTTCAGTACATGCCAATTTGCTTTGTGAAGGAGCTCTCAATGTAACCACCTCTCTTGTGCTTTAAAATTTAATTCCAGCTTGCAACAAATGATGGTCCTTTGTTCAGGAGCTACCTTTTCCCTGATCCCAGCTAATGCATTTAATCTGTTCCTTATTGCTAGTATCTGGAGGTCTTACTATCTGTAATCCATTTATTTTTGAAGTGCTCCACAGAGGTGGAAGCAGAGGTATCTTACAGGGAAGTGTGGGGTTATATAATGCCCAAATCACTGCTGTCTGCCTATCTTCAACTATTTGGATCCACATGACCTGCCCCAGGTAAAACTGGAGATTTGCACTTGCAGGAAGAATATAATCTGGTCACCCAAGTCAGGCTGTAATACCCAAACCACTGATGGTTTGCTATCATCCTAGTCCAGGCTTCCTGGTCTTAGTCTTTGAACTCCTCAGGGCAGACATTTCTCCTATGCCAGGAAAGCATTTTAGCTTCTCCCACAAACAAATACCATACTTGTAAAATAGCGGTACTACTAGTGCACAGAGAATCAGAGACAGAAAAGGGCTTAGAGACAAGTCTGGCAAATAACACAGGCCTGAAAGAGGAAAGGAAGTAGGCTGAAAAAATATGAAGGACATGAAAACTTAACAGAAAGTCACACTGGTTCCTGGGAAATTTCACATTATTTAGGTATTTAGAAACAAAACAGTTTGGAAGCACATACGTTAGTCAAACAACATCCACTCAAAAATAAGATTCTCATTCCCCATGCCAACAGATGCAACACATTTCATTAGCAAGACTCCTTAGTTTTCAGTACAGACTTTCAAAGCTGCCAACAAGAGCCTCTCTCCCGCTCTCCCAGTTCCCTTTAAAATGAACAAAACATGGCCATCTGAGTCTGCAGCAGGCTTTGAGCCTCTACATCTTGAAAAAATCCGCACTTGCCTTTGAGGCAGCACTTTGCAGCGTCCCAGAGAGATGATTTCTCAGTCCTAAAGCAAATAAGAACCTTTGCAGCAGTTCTGGTCTCCAGCAATTAGCACGTAGACATTCGCTCTGACATGCAAGGAAAGAGGACAGCTCTGGTAGCAGATGGGACAAGCTAAGACACTGATGCAGCCCCAGGGAATTTGCTCCCTGGGAGGACCTGCTGCATCTGTTTCCCAGTTAGCATGTTTGCAGGAGCTCATGGAGGAGCTGCATTATGTTTTGCCACAGCTTGGGCAGGTGTGTGGGCTCAGTTGCCACAATAGATAGAGAGCAAAGAGGTCTTCCTCAAATACCACCTCTCTAATGAAGAGAGCTGGCCACTGGGTTGCTTTTAGAATTGAAATAGTGTTACTATCATGGAAGAGCAAATAAACAAAACAAAAAGACAGAGACACGTTATTCTAAATTATATAGTATATAAGAAATGAAATTCAGATGTTCTAGAAAAGATTATGTAAATCCTGGTAATTGTCACCGCAACATCCAGCATTTTTCTGGACCCCTTTAGCCAGCATAGCATCCTTTAAAAAATCTGTACAGGGGATAAAAGTGATCTTTCATTTGACTATCTGTCATTTGCACTTTGTCAGTGATTCATGCTGTATGAGAATCCACAGCAGAATTATTTTTTTATTGCAGCATCAGACGTGACCATTTCACAATTAGCCCTGACTGTTCAGCCTCTGATTTGGACTTGAGACTCCACTGCCCTGAGCAACAAGTTGTGCCAGAGAGAGAAGCTGTGGATGAGAAATGTGTTATGTGTTACAGATAGCCGTCACCTGGCTCCTCGGCTCTTCAGAGAGCAGGGCAGAAGGGGACTTCTCAAATGTGGAACGTCATTTTGTTCAAAGTTCTTCATCGAAGACACAAAAGTCAAGCTAAGCCAAGCTGCGACATGGAGGCAACACGTGCAACCCTATGCAAAGCAACCATGGCAGAGGTGTTTGGGCTCAGCTTGTTTGCTGCCTTCAGCTCTGTCATTTTTGTGCAGACAGCCTGAGCTTCCCTGTCACACAGCAGGGACTGACCCTGCAAGCCTACCAAAGAGCACATTGGGCCATTTGCTGATGTAAAGAAAACAAACATATAGTGGTCTGACTGGACCCTCTACCTGGAAGAAAAGGGGAATAACCATCCTGAAACAGGCATGTTTATATGCTAGAACTCTGCCCATGGCATTTTTAGTATTACAAGCATCTGGCTAAGTGCTTCGCAGCATTTTCTTGCAGACAGGCCTGTAAGCCAAAGCAACGTGCTCCCTAAAATGTCAGGTGGGAACTCTGTCTACCTTCACCCAGGATGAGTTCAGCTTTTAATGTGTTTTGAAAAAGGATTTGAACACATAAATCTGTAGGAACTACGAGAACCATTGTAAAATGACATGGCATTGAATGGGATTGATCCGGGGAAGTCTGTGAGCTTGTCTAGACTGCAGTACATAATGCTCAGTTCCAAGCTGCAGTTAATACTGTTATGCTGGAGCTTTTTTTTATTATTGACCAACTCTATAAAACACTGCATTTCAAGAGAGCTCAGTACACATTGTAAGTGGGCCAGTTTGTAGTCCCAAGCCTGCAGTCCTTGGTTTTGGTTGAGAAGAAATACTTTTCTCACATGCAGCAACACTGAAGGTGATGGTTTTCAACTTCCAGGGAGTGAAACCCGGGATAGGAACAGGCTAATTCTAAGAAAGCCACAAAAAGCAGCTACTAGGTTGTAACCCTCAGGGACCCTGCCAGACACAGACAATTTTCTAAAAGCACACACACAAAAAAAAGAAGAAATCAATGTTCGGTATTTCAGTTTTTTAAAAATAGAAGATAGGTCTCAAACCCCAAGGCTTTTGTTACAGCTGGGATTAATGACTACCATTCTTTGCTGTGCAGCTGCTTTCTAGTCCTCCCATCCCCTCCCAAAGCGTGGTACTCCCAAGGAGAAGGGTGATGGTCTCCCTCACCCACAGTCCCTAATTTCTAGCTGGTGCTCATGTTTGACCATGTAATATCACATATTCCAGAAGACTGGTGTATGCTATTTACAGTTAAGGCACTTCTAACCCATAATCTGCATTAACCACTGCCTACAAGCAATGCACCTGCAGGGTCTAGCCTCCTTGCAGGGCCCATCTGCCCCAGGACCCAAGGAAGGACCACTCATCTGTCACCAGTGGGGCTGGATGCTGCTGCCTGGGGTGCGCCAGCAGACCATCATCTCTCCCAGCTACTATACATGTGGGCACAGCACATACCACTTCTTCCCTGCTTTCCTCTGGGCTCCTGCCCAGCCCCTGGCAAGAGTCCACCCTGTTAAATTTGTCTATTATGTACTCGGACCTGCAATTTCCATCAGAAAGAGAATCAAGTCCTGTGCAGCAAAACTCCTGTGCCTATAATGAATGTTAAATGTGGGATTAAGCCCAATTGCTTGTACAGGGTGATTTGCTAAATAAGGAGGACCCAGGACAGCTTAACTGACCCGAAGAGATGCACACATTGATGTTGAAGCTTCACCAAAGTGTTTTGCACACAGGTCTTAGCATATGATCACTGTCCTCTGTGCAATTCAAAGATGGCCCTTACCCAAAGAGCTTTACAGCTGGGGAGAAATACAGAGTGGGAGAAAGTTAGAGAAAAAAAAAAAAAAACCCAACCACAAACCCACCTTCTCCTATACAGAAAGCAGAGTTATCTCTATCATTACTTTTCTGTTACCAGCACATGCCACAGGGTTGGGAAGCTGGCAAAAACCTGCAAGTGATGAGCTAATTGATAAGAGAGTTCTCATTGCACACCAGCAGATGTAGAGCTTATTGCTTCTGCCACATCAAGCCCGTGCTGTCCTCGATAGAGTTTCTAAGACAAAGTCCTTGCTTTTGATGTCTGCTATTACCATCCAACAGATCAGATAACAGAGGAATGAAGAATACTAAACATCACTAGATAGAGCAATCAAGAAA
Source organism: Falco peregrinus (assembly GCF_023634155.1). Lineage (NCBI taxonomy): Eukaryota > Metazoa > Chordata > Aves > Falconiformes > Falconidae > Falco > Falco peregrinus. Next base: position 11,316,983 of record NC_073728.1, read on the forward strand.
ATACACATAGAAATCCGGACAGACTGATAACAACCTTTCTGGCCAGTTAGGTTACAGTTAAAGATCAGGCAGTTGTCATTTTTTCTTTCTCTGGTAATAAACAGGGAGAGGAAAGTGGGTTAGCAGTGCTTCTTGAAGAGGACCACAATATCACCAGCAGCAATGCCCTTTGTTCAGGGACAGCACTTAAACAAGGCAGGACCGAGTCCTACAGCTTCAGCTCTCTGCCCTGCTGGAGTAACCCAGAGGCTCTGCACAAAGATTTAGCCTCTCATTTTTACAAGGACTGGCCTAAACCTGCTCAGTTCTCTTGTTTTATCAGGCAAAAATTGATTGGCTTTGGTCAAATAAGCAATCCCAATGTTTAAAAATTACTACAGCATGCAGTGGAAGTAAAGCACAGCAATCACAAAGCCAGTGAGTTCACAAGAGAGGACAGAATCTTTATGAATCTTTTTATTTTTACAACCTTTCAGTAGTAAACTTTTCCCATTAGGCTTACAGACTATGCCTAGTTTTGTATATGCAGCCAATAGAAATGCAAACTGCATTGGAAATGGTCTCTCTTGCTTCAGATTGGCATAACATTGTACACTTCTAGTCAAGCTTGATGCCTAGAACGGCTACAAGAGTCTGTAAAGGCCATTTTCTCCGCTGCATGCTTTCTACGGACAGTGATTTTTTTTCCTCCAGACAAGTCTGTTATAATCCAGCAGGCTCTGAACAAATTCAGACTCAATTTTCTGCAGATGCAGCTTTGCTACACAGGGCAGAGCAGAGGGTGTTGAGCCTATGGCGCAGAATGGGGCTCCCAGCTCTGCAGTAGGTAGGAGGCCATACAGACAAAGCATGGGTGCTAACGGGGAAGCTTATTCCTCCCCTACTCTTCATTTGCTTAACGAATGCCCTGCATCTTTTACAGGGCCTAGAGACTTCACTTACTGTATCTTTTCTAAAGGTTGGGCTAAAGGACTACTATTGCTAAATTAACAATGTGAGAGCCTTAAAGGAAGTTGCAACAGGAGAGAAAGACCATGGCAACCAGTGCTTGTAGGAACAGGCCCTCCTTGTGAACATCAGTAACATGATTAATATGGTGTCATGACTAATAATCATTACTGATGTGTAAAAAAAACCAAACACTTTTTTTTTTAACTAAAGGGAAAAGCAGAAGGTGATTTTGTGACATGCTTTTGGTGGGGGACTCCTCTCTAAAGGGTTCATGAATGACTAATGGACTTTGCAGACAAGCAAGTCTGGTGGCCAACAGCAACAAGCACATTGGAAGACAGTGTTATGGATGGGTTTAGGGACTCAGCAACTATTGATTAAGATGTTGTGGCCCTCCCCCCTGTCGTTACTAATAGCCCTCAGAGATCTTTATAAAAAGTACCTGCACTTTCATGAAGTGTCACATAGGCGGAAACAAATCAACTTTTGATGTGTTGCAAGACCCCAGTTAGCCCATATTGGGCCAGACTACATGCCTGCAGGCTTTGATGAATAGGATATATTCTACTAAACAGCTCAAACATGACCTATCATTTGCCTACTATGTGCTAGATCTCTTTATTCTTTTCCTTTTATCACTTAGAGACAGATGTGAAGTTTGCACTTCACAATGCTTTAGTTTTGCAGCAAAATGGTGTTTGAGAGGTGTGTTTGTGAAGGCGGTACTCAAAAATCAAACGTTTATGACTTAACACATTTGCTCTGTCTATCCTTTTGGAGATGCCAGATTTTTAATAACATTTCTGTGTGTATCCTACTCCAGTAAGAGACTTACACCACTCTGACAACTAGACAGCATTTAGTGTGTGAAAAGCTGTATTAATTTTTTGAGCCACAAAATAGAGAACTGACACATACAGGCTCTGAACTGGTATTACCCTGTACAACAATGCACAAGAGCCACAAACTGTATGGGTCAGCAGTCACTGAGTCTGGATAACCAGTGGTTGGATGTAAACCAGAGCAGTGATTGTAATACCACTGAAATTTGGATTGTCTAAAATGACCAAAACATAACTGAGAATTTTACTACTTTGCATTTTTTCAGATATATTGAAACCCTCACTTAAGATGCTTTTAAACAGAGAAACATTTTTAAGTAGTAAAATTGAGAAGACAGATGGAGAGCACTTTTTCAAAATTTAGCCCCTTGATGTTCACTCTACTACAGCAGTCAGAAAGTACGGCATGAACAGAAATTTCTTAGCAAAACCATAGGCTTGAACACCCTAAAATACTCTAAAATTTGATTTTAATTCATATCTGAGTTTATAGGCTAGGTCTTATCTCAGTTTAAGCCAGTTTCATACCTTCTTTTATTACCAGTATTGTCTTTCTTCCAACTAGTAGTGGACGTGGTTCCTAGAACAGAGATTCAACAGAGCAGCCTCCATGCAGACATGATGGTGTTACATGACTAAATCAACCCACACTTTTAACCATACACAGACAAATCTTTCTTTGAAGAAAATGCAGCCCAAGCTAGTTCTTGGCTCTCCTGGGACAATTTCATCTTAAAAACAAACTATAGCCAGAACAGCAAGCACACTTGCTGTTTACAGAGGCCCCTCTCTTCCAAAACCGTAACCCAGAGCCAAGGATGCAGCACATCTTCCCAACAGTCACAGCTTGCTTGCACACTCAGAAAACTAAATTTAAAAACAAGGTAAAAACATTAGTTGGTGATGTACACCTAGACAGCGTTATTCCTCCTATACAACATAGTACAAATGTTTGGAAGCTGTTGGACATTTTGGCTTTCTGCTTGAAGAATTAAATTCTTTTCTTCCCAAAAAGTAGCTTAGGGTACAAGGGGATTGTTTGAGTGAGTGAGAGTGAGTGAGAGAGAGAGGGAAACACTGCTGCAGGGCAGGAGAGCTCTCTCAAAGGGAAGTGCTGGCTGGGGTCAGAGACCAGATCCCAGGCATTTCCCACCCTTTTAGACTGCCCCCAACCCTCGCCCCTCACAAAACCCTCTTGTGCTAAATTACTATCAGAGCTTTACTCATTTTTACACTTTCCTTTAGCATCCTCTGTGAGGCATTGTACTTTTTTTCCAGTAACAACTTACATCCCAGATGGATGCAGCATCATGCAGATTCTGCAGCTGTAGCTTTGGATCACTGCAAAAGTCATGAGTGGGAGGCCAAGTCACATTTCCAGCACATCCCCCAGCTCTGACCCCAGAGAGTGGCAGCCCAAGCAGGTACCTTTGGCCTGCCCCAGTCCAGCTGACATTATAATCTCTCATGTTTTGTCCCTGTAACCTCTAAGCCAGCAGAACCTGAAGCTCAGGTTAGCTCTAAGTATTTCAAATCCACTGAATTGAAAGAAAATCATCTGGCACTTTAATCAGTTGATTTCACTGGTAAATCAACACAGACACTAGAGGCAAAAGTTTGCACAATGGTGCCCTGACATCAGTTAGGATATCCATGAGTTGTCACAAAGACCTCAGTTTCTGTGTCTGTTCCCAATATTATGGATTTTGCTACTTTGGAAAATCCCAAATATGCCTACAGGTGACGTCATGATTTTTGAGCTTTCATCCCTACATAGAAAAACTTCTGATTCAGATAACCATATAATTTCACTCACCTCCAAATCTTTTCCGCAAGATGTTAAATTGCTAACCTCCATTTTAACAGTGATTCTGGTCTTTGATTCAGAACTGCAAGGAGGAGTAAAATCAGAAAGAATTTATTAACAACACATACACACAAGCAAGCACATATTTAGCCATGACTTTTCCACTGAGTCAGATCTAGGGTCAAGAAACTAATAAATACTTTCCTCTATCTGTACCACACTGTGTCCTTAGCACATGTTACTCCGAGATACTCGCCGCCTCCTCTTTTATCTCTATATGTGCACTGAACTTCTATTCTCCACTGTTTTTTCATCCTATAAAACCAGATTATTTGCTTTTGTAACAGTTTTAATATCACAAGAAAGTAACAGAAAATGAGATTATTAATCTCCATGTGAAATGAAACCATTAATGATCGCTTCCCTTCATGAAACCCACCCGTTACCTCCGCTTGGACTCTGTATCAGCAAATGCTCCCCATGAGACAGCCCAACTATTTACCATTCTTATTAAATAACACTCCCACTCCTGCTTATTTATTTTTTTTAAACAATGAAGTTAGCATTCGTAAGAGCACTGGAGCTGAAGTGGTCTCATTAGCTACATTTTGCTGAGGAAAGCGTAAGTGTGTGTTAGTAGTGCAATGTTTTCTATAGTTGTAGTCTCCGTGGACTACTTTTCTACCACAGAATTTTAAAGGGCTCTGTTCATACAAGTTTCTAAACATGAACACTTCAAATATTCTTTTCTCAGGCAAAACATCTTCTAAATTACATTGTGAGGTTTGGGTTTTTTCTTTTCTTAAATGTTTTAATACACCTTGGAAAACATTTCAGGGATTGCTTCTATGAAACTTTTAAACTAAATACATTAATTAGATTAGAAATTGAAATTAAAATAGAGAACACCAATAGAATCTTTAAAAAATGTAATACACTTTCTTACTGTCCTTTGTAATCACATTAGAATGCAGATCCTTCAAATTCCTATATGAGGACAATTCCCTAAAATCTGTTCACACATCTTCACGAACAATTGAACTTTACTTGTGTGTGGGGGTGTCTCTTCGTTACTGATCATTTTTGCAATCTATTTCCCTTTTTAGAAAACCTGACAATCCCTGAAAACAGTTAATGGATTTAAGACTTATTCAGTGCCAGGTACTCATATTCACATATTCAGCCTCACCGAGAGGGAATGGGAGACATCCTGACTCTTCAGGAAAATCTGCAAATAATCCTCAAGTATGTCATGCCTTGAAGGCAGCCTAACACCAGCCCATCACTGCTGGGCACAGATGAGTCCCTCGCAGGTCAGTGCAGGGGCTGCTCCAGCTCTGCCCAGTCCTCACCGTGCTCCCACAAGGGGAAACAGCACACATTTTCTTGGGCATCTCTTCTCTTGGCATCAGGCAATAGGAAATTCTATGGAGTATTTGCAGGAGTTCAAGAAAACTCTGTTATTAAAAATAATTAAAAAAAACCGACATGGAGATCTTAAAGACCTTCTGAGAAGGCACAATTTGTAAGAGCCTTTTTTAAAAACAGATAATCGAATGCTATTAAAATTACATCCCGTGATTTAATAGGGACTCAAAATCTGATTAACACTGAGAAAATTAATTTTTATTTTGCAGAAGCAAGATTGCCTGCCTGCAAAGGGAACCACCTCTCTTCTAAACAACAAGACAGGTGCAATGAAGAGGGTGTAAGCCAGGTATGGTCTTGCTCCCCTTTCCTAGATCGCTAACAGAGCTTCGGGAGAAGCCTCACACCAGCCCCCACCCCAAGCCTGGGTTATACAGGGATGCCTTCCTGTGGCAGAAAGCTGGAAAAGCTGCTCTTTAGCTAGTGCTGCCCGGTGGCACTATTGGCTGATTTTTCTAAAGAATTGGCCTCTGGGGCTTAGTGCAATTGGAGCCAAATTGTACAGCAGAGGTAAAGGGAAATGCAATTATCGAACTGCACGAGACTGGGAAATAGGCAGGGGTAAAGGGAAGAGACAGTACCAGAAAGCCTGAGGCATTCCTCGTTTTAAAGGTCTGAGAGAATCCGTACACCAATTACCTTGGGTGAAAAGCATTAAAAAACTTCAGAATTTTGATTGGCCATGGCATTGTATAAAAATAACCATAAATGCATCCTTGCTGTTGCCCTCTGCCTCGTGTTTAGGTAACAGTCCCCAAACCATAATCCTTGCCACTCTGAATCAAGTTAATATGGCAGAGAGTGAAAGTGCAGAAAGACAGGTCATGCCCTCAGCTGTTGTGAGTTGATGCGCTCTGCTGAGGTCAGGAATCCTTACCAAGCCCTACATGACCAAAATCTGGCCTGTAATCCTTTAGATTTATCATATATATTGCTGCTGCCACAGCCATTAGAAATGCTAGTGATGGACCAGGCCTGCACAGTGCTGGTGGCTGTGAAAACACAGCCTCGCTCCCTCGTAGGAAACCTGTGTGTCATATGCTTGAGAGACCAAAGCACTAGGAGAAAAAAGAGACTTGCTAGAGGTCTGTGGAAGCAGGGAGAGGGTGGGTGCCAGTGGGTGCTCAGGAGGCTCTGACCTGCACCCTTGTTAAGGAAGGTGAGATATCCTGTCATATGCAGCAATGACACTCCCTCGGTGCTGTGCTGTGCAGCAAAGCTGTGACCCACACTCGAACTGCCATTGCAGGTTCTGACCTGACTATGCCCTGACCTGAAAACATAACTAAACAGACTGCAAATTCAAAAAGAATAAAATAATACTCAAAGGAGTAGATCAAGTATGTTGAATTCTACACTGTAGCCTCAGACAGCTGTTCTTTCCCCACCTTCATCAGCTGCTCTATTTAGAAGGAAACAAACAAAAAAAAACCAAAACAAAAAAAAGAAGAGTCAATGAAACTATAGTTTGATCGCATTGGGATAGAATGCCACAAAGAGTAGTTTGTTGGAAATAAGAGAAGGTGGCAAAAAACCGGTTTGATGCTTAAGCTCCTACGCCACCTGCTATCAGAGACAAGAAATAGGATGTTATTTTTATGAATGTGATGTCAAACGATGGCTTTTTCTCACCTCAAACATCAGAGAAGGAAAAGTTACAGCATTCAGTTTGCTAGATCACAATCTAAAAACTCATGTTCAGAGGTATTTACATCACTTTAGTTCGGTTTACTAGTGAAGACATGTTGTTTCTAGTGCCTCTTTTATAGGATCATCCAAGTTTAAGGAAATACAACATTTATTTTTCCATTGTTTTGTATATCAGCCCTAACAAGAGCAAACAGTGGGAAACAATGAATTCTTGCCGGAAGAGGATTTGCATTTAAGTTCTCCATGTGGACACAAGCAGCAAGTGGAAACATACTAATGCCTGATAATTTCTGATTTTGATTTTTCTTTTCTCTTTCCATTAAATGAAAAAAATAAATAAAAATTGCCAAAGCAAAAGACACAAAATGACAAGATTCCAGAGGAGAAGAGTAAAAGCTGGCCCTCCCGTTTTGGCAGATGCAGCTGTCAGAAAAAAACCCACACTGACAACGTTCAAAGTGAAGGATGAGATTCCCCCCTGGATAGAGCAGTGCATGCTTAGCAGAGGTCTCATCATATCTGCCTGATGCTCTTCCTCCCTCATGAGCCAGGCTACAGAGTCCAAGACCTGCTCAGCTCTTGCCAGGAAACTGAGCAACAAGGGATTCCTTTCAGTGATCGTGTGGCTCTCATCCAGAGGCAAGCATTTTGTCCATGAAACCTGAATAACAGTTGCTCGATTACCCATGCATCGGCTGCGTTCGATCCGGCTTCTGAATATGTCCCCAAGCGCTGTTTCTCCAGCTGAACAAAGCCAGGTTCTGCATGCCATATCTCTTCAGCGCAATGCTGGGGTTCAATTTCACTGGAAAACCTCCTGAATGCATGAAGCAATTGCTGGAACAGGCCACCAGAGACTACAGCTGCCAAAGGAGCATGTCAGACCCAACTTGTAACAATACCTTGCATAATGCAGTGACCAATGCTTTCAAGCAAGTCAGAAATTTTCTTTATAATCTTCAGTCTCTAAAATACCAAAAGGAATTTACTAAACGCGTTTCATAAAGCATGCTTTTCAGAAAGTTTGGGTTAGTTTTTAAGACTGCACTTCTTGCTGCTGCCATGCTGTAGGAGTTTATACATAATACCTGTATCCAAAAATGAGTTTGGATGACCTTTATCAGTCATTCATACAATCGCCACCTATTCTATAAGTCATGTCTAGTACTGACAAGGGTAAAGTAAACAGCTTTGCTTTAGGAAAAGTGGAAAGTACATGCTCAGATATCACTTTGGGACTCAGACTCCAAAATTAAGGTCTGTAAAATCAATTCTGCTCAAGCCCATTCACTGCATACCATACATGCTCCTGTATTTAAGTGGGTGGGGTCATATATTCATGGAGTTACTGTGTTATACGTTACTATATTTGTCATCCTACACTATCTTGAAACATCTTCAACACTTGTTTGCAGAAGATGATCCTACAATGACGTTCACTATTTCTTCAGCTGTTTTTTCTGCAATTTAACAGCAACACTGTGAAGAAAAGTAATTTAGCTATCCCCTGGACCTGAGCTTAACTATGGAGCAGCCTACTGGAGAGAAGAAAAAAAACCACCCCACATACAGGAAAGGGGGGGAAAGAAACCAATTAACTTTGAATCCATAATTTTAATAGGATCCTGATGGACTCATTTCTTCTGGTCCCTGGGACACCTCATGGGTGGATTAGATTTGCTACTGTCATGCCAGAGTCCAGTGATGCTAAATTTCCCTGACAATACAAAGGGTAGATAGGGACAGATGGACCAGGAAGAAACAACAGATAAGATGTAAAAATTACTTTCCCACAAAACTCCAGCAGAATTAGAGCAAGGACATTTTGCACAGAAAGCATTGAGAAGAGAAAGAGAACGTCCTACTTTTCCTGTCTTGCAAGGGCCACCGGAGAGGGAGGGAGAAGCAGAGGGTGATTCACAGGAGCAGCACTGCAGCAGGATTCCCCACGGCTGAGGAGGAAGGCAGCCGTGGGGCTGTGAGAAGGACATCTGAGAAGTTCCTTAGTATTAAGCAGTGGCAGGAAAATCCTTAGTGAGTAACTGAAAGAAAGCCCTGAGTTCTGAAGGACATGGAAACAGCTAGAGGACAGTCTTATTAAGTGGTATAACACATGCATATTCAACCAAAAAAATATAAATCAATAGCAGGGTTACTCCAGTTACCAGAGCCTCAAGGCTATAGTTACTTAAGTACACAGAATTTACCAAGATTATTTCATTGATACAGTACTTGATCAGTAATTCAATTACCATACACAAGCCTACATCAAACAGCTACACATTCAGAAGATATCTTTGGCATACTTCCCAAAAGTGAACATTCATGCATCTTTCATATGGCCAATATAATTAAATTTACGTGTACATGTAGAAGAACAAGCACTTTAAGTAATAGGACATAATCCTAACAGCAGGTTTTTTCCTTTTTCAAAGGAGGAGTAAAAAAGACTCCACTCTATGACAAAAAAAAAAAAAAAAAAAAAAAAAGCGTGGAAGGAGAGAAGAAAATACAGGAGTGAGAACATACCAGGCACTGATAGTAGCGAGTGGTCCAAAGCCTGCGATGGAGCGTGGGTTTCCTTACACTGCACTGGGGCAATTATTTAATTATTTCTAGCCCAACAACAAGTCTGTGAGAACCAAATGTCCTGTGTCCCCATGTGACTCTCCTAGGGTCCCTGTGGATCTGTAAAGCAGCTCTGCTTTGCCCCATCCTCCTCTGGTCTCAGGCATGCTCCAACCCTGCACATGTTTTGTCAGGACTCCTATGGACGATCTTCAAATCATGGGAAAAGGGAAAGGAGCACAGAGGTGCAGAATCACCAATTCCTTCCTCATAATATCAATCCAGTGTATTTCAACAGCACTATATCTTACATTCTTAATTAAGTTAAATTCTGGCAAGAAAGCCATTGCATTCCCATCTAGCTGTAGTCAACAGTGATTTATTTGGTAAATATTTTATTTTAGCAAGACTGCATTTAGGCAGAATTTAACGGAAATATCCTCCTTCAAATTCCTCCAATCTGGATTATATTTACTACCATGCCTTATTCCACTAATCTGTGGACCTGAAAGTGATCTCACTACTTTCACCTAATGAACTATATTTTCTCCTTTCCTTTTCTTTAGGGTTTATTTTCTCTCCCTCCCCACCCCCCACCCCCCCACCCCCCACCCGTAAAGGAAAAGGGTGAGCAGGGGGTTAATAATAATTAAAATCTGCATGTAACACTAGTAACAACCCTTGGTTTTAAAGGCCACACTTGGTAAAATTTATAAAGGCTAAAGTGCTCATAAATTTTACAACCTACTGCACATTTGCAGATTTATATACGCAGAAAGGACCCAGTCATCCACATAGCTGAAGCAGTTTCAGATGTACAGTCCCCGTTAAGTAGATGACTTGTTCAATTTTGCCTGTGACTACAGTAGATACCTACAGTCATATTTGTTTCGAAATAACTGCATGCACTAACATAGTCATGGAGCTGAACCATTAAGGGCATCTTTTCCTCTGTCTTGCTTGCATGAGTCCCTTCACTATACACAGTGAGGGAGAAAGGACTGAGCTACGAGTAAGGATTGTGGCGATATTCCACTTTGAGAGATAACAGCTACTTTCACGTGGATGTCACAGCTGTTCTGCTCATTGCCACAAAAGTTTGCAAAGGCACCCACTTCCCTTGCTTCCTTGTCTAAACCACACCTGACTGAACAAGAAAAATCAATAGTTACACTAAGACTTTTAAACTGTCTATTTAATTCCATCATCCTGCAGTAGTCTGCCCCAAAGCTACTGCTAGTCAAAGAATATGTGGTTATCAGGGGAAAAGACTAGATGTGCTCTTCTTTCTGGCTTTATTTTGCAGATGTCTTTGACAATATTAAATGCAGCATTTTGGAGTCACACTTCAGTGTACGGCTATGCAATGTTCTCCTCCAGGCAAATCTATCATGGGCTGTAAAGGCAACAGTGCAAGGCTTTGAAACGCCAGACCCAGGGAGCACCACCATGACTTAAAACAAATGCTGATGGAGCCAATACACAATAGCTTCTCCAGAGCTAAGTAAAAGAAGTGCTGCAGAAAAAGCTTCTGCAAGGAGATTTTCTTCCTTATAAAGGAACTTTCTTCCTCTGTAAAATTATTCTGTATCCTGAAGCATGAAGGCTGTCCCTCCAAAACTTCTCTGGGCCCTCCCATTATCACTACTAAACATTTTGTTACTCATATAAAAATCTACTTCTTCTCTTTGTCTTGTTCCATGCTTGCTAGAAAAGATATCAGATGGCCCAGATAACGCTGAAACAGCATCCCTAGTCAACAAGTTTAAACAGTCCTGTTTTCCTTATCATTGTCCTGTACTCTCCAGGCAAAATGCTTGGTGTGCCCACAGACCAGGGAGATGGAGATATTGCTGGGAAAAGCAAGGATTCCATATTCCCCAAACCTCAGAACTTTTGTTAAGCAAAACAAGTAAAATAATACCTTTATTTATCTATATTGCTTATCTGTAGAACAAGTATAATTATTCCTTGATGGGTATAATCCTACCAACTATTCCTAGTCTACTCTTGAGTCTTCCGAGTCTATAATAAAGACCCCTAGATGACCAATACAGGCTAGCCATATAATATTTCCATGTCTAGAACAATTTGTGAGAGAATATTGAGAGAGGATATCTATTTCACCTTATATTCTGTTTTCCCTATTGAGCCCCTGCTTTCAGGGTGAGTTTGTCCCCGAGATTTTAAGCGCAGTTGTACTCCTTCATTGTTCTTCTAGCTACTGAAAAGGCAAAAATCAGTTCATCAGCAGGGTTCACATGGATGACCCCAAGGTCACCTTTGCTTTCTATTTTGCAAGGGCATAGTTTAAACTGTGTGCATCTTACCTCCTAAGAAGCCCAGAGGCACTGTGAAATGAAGCAGATGAAATAGTGCAGTGGTAAGATCTACGCCTTGTTTCAAGTTCACAGGGTAAGAGCTAAGGCGGTAGCCCAAATTCCCAAAGCATTGTGGGCAGAATGATGATTAGATCTGGGACACGTGGGCAACATCCTCATTTAGCCGGTGATGTATGGGGCTGTACTGCTTTTAAGTCTTTTGGTATTGGAAAGAGCCAATTACAGGCCCAAGAGGTTGTATGGTCCAGTGGACAGAGCACTGAGATGAGATGATCTATAGAAGTTTATTCCCTTCGCACATCTGCTGTCTGTACAACCTATATTTTTTTCAGGGCAGGCCCCACCTCTCATGGTATGCATAAGCAGAGCCCAGTACCAAGGGGCAGCAGTCTCAGTTAGCAGTACGCATACACAGCGAGCTATGCTGGATCCCATAGTACCTTGGAGTGAATGTAAGCCAACACTTTCAAAAATCACTGCTGATCTCAGACCATCTCAGTTTCTGTATTTCTCACTGGACACCCCTTCAAAGAAAGTGACTTCAGGAAGCACAAAGAACCCAGAAGTGGCAAATGAGACATTTGAGCCCATCTCTCAACAAGCATGCAAAATGGAGGCAACCCAACATTACTGATCATAAGAACATAAGAAGATCCAGTACACGGTCAGACCAAAGGTTCCCTCCTGAGCCCCTTTCTCCAGCAGAGACCACAAAAATCTCAAGCCAAGGAAAAATAAATAACCCAGCCACCCTAGCCTCCACTCTCCAGCAAAGATTTTCAGGCTTTAGCTTCACCACATAGAGATGCTGATGAAACACCAGCTGAAGAAACCTGTTCTCTCCATCCTTTCTTGGCATGTCATGCTGCAGTGCAGCAAGATTGTCCCAAAGTGTTCATGAAACTGTGCCATAAACACATAGGAGAAAAAAACCCCAAAACATCCCACTAGAAGGATGCAAAGAGCCAAGGAAAGGTAAGGAGGGTTACTCACATTTTACAGCAGGCTTTGTACTGTAGCACTCCGATCTGATCTGCATTGTGGCATCACACATACTTGTGACAGCAAACCTAAGCAAGGAGCTCACTGAAGCGTAGGTGAGGGAAATGGAGTAGGAGCCAGCAGGAATTCTCCAGGTCGATACAGTCCCCATAGACTCTGAACTATGCAATTAAAGCCCTATTTCTTCTTCAGCAAGTGAAGTCTATGACATGATAGGAGGACCCTGACCACAAACAGATAAGTAAGACGAACACGGAGTCTATGGCATTGATAACTGTACCTGCCAAACTCACAGTACAGCAACAAAATATCGTCTCTGCTGTTGCAAGCTGCTGGTAAGGCAGATGGTGCCACCTGCTAAGAAGTCCCAGACAAGTGAACCGATAGCTCACCTCCTGGCCAATGTTACCTTGTAGCCCTTAGAATGCCCACAGACCTTTCAAGGAAATCAACCCCATCACTTGTAAAAAGGAAGGAAAGCATCTCTCTCCTGATGTATTTTTAAAGGGTTTACTACAACGTGGCTCAGATTTAATTCAAAATATCTAGCTGGTACTTAACTCCAGGCTCCTTCCATAAGCTACTCGCCTCCCTCCCTGTGGCAGCTGCTCCACCTGGATTTGCAGCACAGTTTTGAGCTTTCTGTTTTGATCCAGCTTACTTCTGGTTGAAAAGGGTCACGGGGCAAGAAAACTTTGCTCAGCAGCCCTCCCGGAAGGGCCATGCTGAAGGACACACTTCCAAGTGCAAAGCCCTCTCCTCTCCAAGAATATGTGCCTAGTTCTCACATGAACGAGGTGTCCATGCTCCTTACCACACCTCCCAGCTTGAGGACTCTCCTGCACCAGCACCCAGGGAAGTGCACTTCTGCACAAACAACAGATAACCACTTAATTGTTCCCTGTTAAAGATCTAAGAACAAAGACTTACTGAGCCCGGGCTGTCTTCTCCTGCTGGGCCCTACATTTCTGAATCATGTATCACACTGGGACTCAGGACCTCTGTTGTACCCTGGAATGAAAACAAAGGAAAAGTCTGGTGAGTGCCAGCTCCACCAGAGCATCCATGTGCTGGACCAGCCTTTGACAAAAGCCTGCAGAGACAGCTATGCTGACTGCAAAACAGCCACTCAGCTGTCAGGTATTACAGTTTGTACTATCAGCCATGCAGCATTGGACGTATGTTTCACAGGCTGCACCACCAAGCCCCACTGTGCTCTATAATGACTCCATTTTTGGCAGTGCAAACCTGAGCAGCCAGATACTAGCTAGCTAATGGTTTGCTCATTGTGTTTCAAGTTCTTTCTGTGACAGTATCTGGGACTTTTAACTCATGGTCAGATTCCCAGTGATGTGAATATGCATCATTAAAGCCTTAAAACAAGAACAGACTGCTCTATAGGATGTTCAGCAAAGCATGTAGCCTTATCTTAACATTCTTCCCAGCTACCATTCCTTTAGCAGTTGCTCCTTTGCTGAAGGAACAGAAAAAGTGTGAGTCACCTTATTTCCTGCAAGGTACACATTGGTTACTGCAAGGCTGCTCTCGCAGCACCAAACCCACATCTGGAGGCCAAGGATGGGGCTGGCAGCCTTATATCTTTATAATTCCAGCTTTTGCCAAGCAATAACTGCTTCTATGATAAAGGAGAAGCAGGTAAGATAGGGTAGTAATTCAGTGAGAGTCCCATGAGCCAAGCTGGCAGGCAGCATGATCACACTGCAGCTGTATTTACCACCGAAGGCAAGGGAGCCAGGTGTAAAAGCAACCATAGCTCAAAAGGCTATTTCCTTGTATTTAAAAATAAATACTGAAGACTAGTTTAATGATGAGACAGAACTTAAATAAGCTGTTTTTTTCTCTGGGTTGGATTTAATACCACATCATTTGTTTGCGGGTATCTAAACTAATGATCATTCAAAAAAACCCAGCTTCCCGGAGCATCCCATTGCAATGCAGAGCAGTGCCTGTGAAGCTGTCCTGCCTGCTGCAGCTGTGTGCCTCCACTGAGCCCACCACCATATTAGCAGTCCCACGCACACCGAGATTTACATAAAAGGAGCAGTTATCAGCAATTACGGCTTGCCAAGGCAAAATTCTTCAAGGCCGCTTTACAACTAGTGACAGATGTACCACTCCCAAGTTTAAGCTATAATTTATTCTTAGACTGAGCAGAAACATAAGGAAAACACACTGTGCATTTTGCAAAGCCACTCGTTTAAGCATCTGAAAAATAATAATAAAAAAATAATAAAAGGGAGAAGATGAATAGGGGCTAAAGGAAAGAATAAACTGCAGACACAGAGCCAGAATTTAACATTCAAGACGGGTGACAAATATCCAGACTGATTTGCTCCTGAATAGGTCAACCTGCACCTTTTGTTCACACCAGAAGATACCAGCACCCCATACTTCCCAGCTATCCTGTTTCTTCATGGTTTAAAATCACAGGTAATCATCACAGTGAGCAGGCCTTAATCCAGCTGCATTACAAACGTCAAACCAAATGACTGGGAGGGAAGAGAACAAGGGATTGTAACGAAGAGCAAACCCATTCCCACCCAGGACACGGAGCAGCACTGGAACCTCTTCCCATGCTTCCCCTTTCTCTGCCATAAACCCAGCCCCAGAGGGAAGCACAGGCCGAAGAGCCATCACACTCTGCAGGATGCTCCTGTGGCTCTCAGTGCCAGGACATGGTGAGACTCTCTCATACCTTGCCTGTAACCCCAGCTCTCCTCAGTATCATTGCTATCATTCCAGCTCAGTATGCAAAGACTGTGGCAGGGAACGTGAGTGAACTGGACCAGAAATTCCTGAGGCAACTGTTGCATGCAGCAATCATAGGGTAACTCAGGCTGGAAGGAACCTTGGGAGGTCTTTAATCCAACTCCTGCTCATAGAAGGGTCAGCAACAGAGTATGACAAGATTGCTCAGAGCTTTAGGATGTGTAACACCAGGTCAGCAACTACATATCAGAAAACAATTATTTTTCCTCACAAGAGGAAACAAAGCTGTGATGAGGAGTTTTCTCTCATTTGCTTTTTTTTAGAGATGTGGACCCTTGGTAGCTACCCAGTTAGCCACAGTCTGAGGTCAAAAGGTTGGCTCATGCATCCACAGACCCTCTCAGGCAAAGTCCTCCTCCTGCTCTACAGAAGTTCCTTTCTGGTCCCTGAGTAGATTATTGTTTGCATATTCCTGCTTTCAGGAGGATTTCCAGATGCAGAAGTGGCGTGGCCACTGCTCAATTCAACAAACTGATCTGGAACAATCTGAGCCCACTGGAAGAGAGCAGCTGGGTACATGTGGGCAGAATTAGTGTGGTGTGCTTATCCCATTGCAGGCACATGGCACATGATTCATATTGCAAGGGTGTTAGAAAGTTTAGTTCGACTCATCCGCAGTGTTAACAAGTGAATCGGTAATGAACATAAGCAAGGAGACAGAGAACCTGGACACCTTCCTGATGTATTTAAAATTTAACCAACATGTGCTCAGGACCTTCTCTGGGGAGTCAGAAAGCATTCTGATTTGATGATATAGAATTCTAAGTGGGATGGGTTCATTGGTTTCTGCTGGCTTTGGACATCTATAATTCAAAATCCACTGCATATTTCAATTTGTTTTCCTATTTGATACAGTACAAGTGAACCCTTCTGTGAGTGAAGTGTTCTGAAGCTGAGAGTGACTGTCCCTTTCCCAGTCCCAGCTGTTTTAAAAGGAACTTCAGGACCGTAGATGCTTTTCTGATAACTGACTCCAGCGTAACTCTGTGCATGAGCTTCAGATCATGGTAAATATTATTTTACCAATATTTTACCAATATTATTGGTACTGTAACATTATGTGCTTAAGGGTCACAAAATGCCAGCACTAAAGCCTAGTTTTCCTCACCCTCCTTTCACTCTGCATTTGAACAGGACAGCTCCCGTGCCTGCACTGTGCAAACACAAGAAGGGCGCACAGATGCAGGCTGTCAGGGCGATAAAGGTGTCCCCCAGGGCAGACAGCTGCAGCAATTTCAAACACTGACCTAGCACTGTAGTCCCGGGCCAGGGAGGCATGGCAGTAACTTGGGAGTGAAGCCTGCACCCATCAGTCATTGCTAGCAGACAGAAAGGGATGCACATGCTCCAAGAATTTCAACTCTTCGAAGTTTTTTCCCTGAAAAAATCAACAGCTCTCTCCACCACATACAAGCTTTATTCCCCAAACACCTCATCAAGTTTAGTCTAACTTTGCACCACAGAGCAGAAAGCCGCTTGCTGGATGCAACAGCCACCACTGCTCAAACTGCTCAGGAAAAGGTTTCCAGAATTTTTTAGTAAGTACAGATCAAAGCAGCATTCTCAATGCCCTGTTTCCAAAACCAGGTGAACAGGCTTGCCTAAAATAATGGTAATTTTAGAATACAAGCCTACAGCTGTGTTTGCAGAGATCAACCCAAGCAATTAAAGTCTGACAAAATTATCAGCAGCTAGCGACAGCCTTGCAATTTACAGGAAACCGCGGTAAAGCAAGCATTATATGACGCATCTTTTGTAATTCACACTCAGTTGTTCACGGTGTTCTTCACACCCTGGATAAACAGCAAAGCTATTTTTGCTTGCATAGGTTTTGTTACCCCCTCACCTACCTGTAATTCTCTTATTTTGCTATGAAAACAATACAGCAGTTCCCTTACAGGTAAGATACTATGAAGCTCAATATACATAACCGGTAAATTCAATTTTCCCTGACACAAGTAGCAGTTGTGTACCTTTACAACAGGACAAAGTATCCATAAATCTTGAAGTGACAAAGAAAGCCAATGAGCTATGAAGGGGGCAAGTACCTCTGCCCATGGGACAGCAGGCGGCATTTCTCTTCGCTCCACAGCACTTTCTCAACATGCACCGTGGCACTTCCAGCATCCCAGGCTACGCCACTGCCTAAGCAACAGCCTAATCTTTCCTCTCCACCATTGCAAGGTTTTTTCTTGTTGCCTTTCTCTGTACCAGTCATAAAACGAAGGAGCCAAGTCCCTAATGAATTTCCTGCAGTCCTGATCCTCTCTTACAGGGTCAAGCCCTGCACAAGATCAAAGATGTTTAGCTTGCCTCTGCAAGTGGGAGGCAGGAGCCCTGGGAATCAGCTGTGGGACTAAGAGGTCACTTCTGATGTGGAGGTTTTCTCCAGGGGGATGACTGTGCACCCTCCTCTCATTTGCAGCACAATCGGATCCAACTTGAATAAATTTGCTTTTTCCCCTGCTCTCATATATTCACTGCCTATGTGCTAAGAGCAGACACTGGTATCTGCAAATAGGTGCGTCTGACAAGCCTTCAGAGCCACCTGTCCTCCTCCTGTGTTTATACTGCCTGCAGTTTTCCCACTGAGGCTTGTCTCTTCAAATTTCACCTCCCTTTCCATCCTGTATTATTAGGGCCTTCTACTCATTTATGCTAAGACAGTAAATACGCCATTAAATTATACAGAGGCATAGCGACTTGCTAGGGAGAGCAATAAAAGTTATGATTTGGAAATATTTTGTTACTTATGTAAATACATACATGACTTTATACATATTATATGTGACTTGTATGTAGATGGTAGATTCATGATTTGCTGTATCATGAAACCACTGGGAGCTACTTTAAGCAATGAGCAGGTAGAGGCAGAGTCAAGTCACTGCTTACAAGACTATATTCAATGCAAGCCATAGGACATGAACAACTTCCATATCTGTAAGACCCACAAAGATACGTGTGGCTCTGCTTTCCAGCTTTATGTGATCTCAAAGAGTGTTTTGTCTTCAGAAAGAGGAGACAGTCAAGGGACTGTGAATAATAATGGAAAAGCAGTAAACAGAAGATGCAACAAAGGATGATGTGTTTTCAGTGGAAATCTGGAGACAGATGATCAATGGCTGAAACATGACAAACATGTTCTGGCAGATGCAGCAGAAGATGATCCAGTTTTGGTACAGTAAAACCAGGGAGGCAGGGAAGTACACAGGAGCTGGGATTGAGGCAAGCCATTCACAAGAGCTGCATTTCTAGTATCCATTTACAACCACCTCTATCTTGAAATTCTTGCTTTCCACATGATGATTACACACTGAAATATTATCTTCTGCTTAATTACATACACCAGACCCAAAGAAGGAAAATACCCAGTAAGGAAGAGGCAGCTGACTTCAAATGTACCACAAAAATAGGAAAGTTGGAATACCCATTGAGTTAGAAAACTGGTCAACTGCAAGAAGTGACTGATGAGTTGGGGGGATATTTTGGGTTAACTGCTACTTCCTCCTCCTGCAATAATCAGGTATTTATTTGGGACACTGAAAAGAAATGAGATTTCATTCCCCAAAACAATAATTATACATCTCTGAAACTCCTGGCCATTATTCTTTTCTTTTTCTCTGTCAGTCCTCAACCTGTGTAGCTTATTCCTTGTTAATCTTCCTGTATCTATAGCTTGTAAAGTGACAATAGACAGTTTGTGCCTCAGCGAATGTGACACTGATTGCTTCCAACTTCAAAACCCTTCAAACACCCTCACAGACAGAAACAGAAATCCTGAAGTCAAGCATGTGCCACAGTAAGGGTGTTTATAGTCCAACAGGTCTATTTCCATCCAGGACAAACACAAGTGGGTTTGGAAGAACTTGAACACTAGCTGCTGAATTTTTACCAGGAGCAGTCCTCTCCCAAGGCAGAAGCAAACACAAACAGCCACTCTGGGGGTTGATCCTGATCAGCAGATACCTGCTGCCAACTTCACACCAAAGGTGGAGAAAAAGGTCTCTCCATTTTATTGTCACAACTAGGAGGGCGTGGAAGGTGTGAACACGATCAGTGGCAAATCTCTGCAATGTGTGGTGCATTGCAGGCAGGGTCACCTCCTGTCAATGTCACAGACCCTCATGGCTCTTCTGTGGTGGGCTGGCCTTGGCTGGCTGCCAAATGCCCACCCAGCTGCTCTCACTCACCTTCCTCAAACAGGGCAGAGGGATAAAATAAGATGAAATAGCTCATGGGCCATGATAAATACAGGGAGATTCCTTACCAACTACTGTAATGGGCAAAACAGACTGAACATGGGGAAAATTAATTTATTGTCAATTAAAACAGGTTTGGAGCAAGAGAAACAAAAGAAAAACCAATACCTTCCCCTGCATCTCTTTTCCCTGGCTCAGCCTCACTTCTTCACTCCCAAATCCTCTACCTCCTCCCTGGGATGGGGAACAGGAGGCTGAGGTGAGCACTGCTGTTCCTTCCTCCTCACATCTGCCACCTGCTCCACCATGGTCTTCCATGGCTGCAGGTTGTATCTATTCCACTGCGGTCCTCTCCAGGGGCTGCTGGCGGTACCTGCTCCACTGCGGTCCGCTCCAGGGGCTGCTGGTGGCATCTCCTCTAGTGCCTGAGGCACCTCCTCACCCTCCTCCTTCTCTGACCCTGGTCTTCTTCCTGCTGTTTCTCACTTGCCCCACTCCCTCCTTTGGCTGAGTGACTTTTTTGCCCTTTCTTCAAAATCTTTTCCCAGAGACACCACCAGCAATACTGGTGTATATCAGCTGTGCCCTGGTGGGTGTATGGGTCTGTTGAAGCCAGCTGGAACCCGCTGCATTCCACAGCAGCGCTCTCCTCAGCCCCACACAGCGGTATAGCTTGGCACTGTGTCACTGCACCACCACTGTAAGGGACAGAGTGGGTGCCAAGCTGCTCCCGGAGAGGACAGAGGGATGGAGGAAAGTCCTCAAGGAAGGCTGCAGTGAAATGAGGTTGTAATGAAAGTTCAGTGCTTGCCCAAAGCCTCCAGTAGAGACGTGGGAAGTAGGGCAAGAAGGCACCTGTTACCAGTTAGGGAAACAGCCCATTTAAACCTTCAGGAGTCCCAACATGTTTTATAAAAACTTCTGATGCTGCCAATTACATGTCTGTCCCTTAAAAAAGGATGAAAAGTATGAGTGGATTTTCAACAAATTCCCTAAAATAGAAACCTTCCCCCTCCCCCCTTTAACCAATTCTAGTGATATAAAATGGCCTGGAACTGAGCAAGGGAAAACACATGAAAAACACGAGGAAAACCTTCCTGCAACTAACATCTTGCAGGGCGGCTGTGGCAGTGCCCTTCAAAAGGATCAGGGAAAGCCCTGCTTCACATGTTAAGCACTACAGCAAAAAATACTCATCTGCGATGCAAAAAAAAATTAAGCCAGCTAAGCCTGGCACAGTTTCAAAACCCTGCCAGCTACACCTAGCACCTACTTCCACTCTGAGGCCAGGAGCCATACTGAGTTATACCCCGACCTTGTCTCAGGTTCACCAGAACAGAATAGTTCACTTTTTTTCCTGTACATGTCCAACCGAATGTTGAGACACAACTGAAATTCCTTTCATAAAAAAAAAAAATGTTGATTCACTCTGGTGTTTTTTTTAACTCCTGCCAAGATTCTGGATCTCTTGCCAAGCCTTTGTTACATTGTTAATATAGACTTTGATTATTGATTTTGATACAAGCAAGAAGGAGTGAACCTGTGATTCTAAGTTCCAAATACCAAGCTGCTGGACTCCTGCACTTTGTAATATGGGAATCTAATATTTGTCACATTGTCCAAACCATAGTTACTATTGAACTGTGTCTCGGATTATCTCTAATACATTATATTTGTAATTTGTAAAAAGGAAAATGAAACAAAAAAAACCCCAGCCCCAAGGAAATAAGGGTTTTCCTGTCACATCCTACCCTCCTTATCTAAGTAAACCCTCATGGTGGTTTATAGTAACCAGTGTCAGAGACATAAAGTGGATTTCCTTAATAAACGAGGATGTCATACACCCAGCTGTTCAGATGCCCTGATGTTGCGGTTTAACTCCAGCTGGCAACTAAGGACCACACAGCCGCTCATTCCCCAGCACTGAGGGAAGGGGAGGAGAATCAGGAAAAAGGCAGAACCTGAGGGCTGAGATAAGAATGATTCAATAATTGGAATAAAAATAATAATCATCATAATACTAATAACAACAATTGTAATGAAAATGAGGAAGAAGGGGAGAGGAGTAAAATCCAAAGGGAGGGAGAAGAAAAAACTGCCAAGTGATGCACAGCACAATTGCTCACCACCCGCTGACCGATGCCCAGCCAGTCCCCGAGCAGTGACCAGCAGCCCCTGGCCAGCTCCCCCCAGTTCATATACTTGGCATGACGTCCCGTGGTGTGGAATATCCCTTTGGCCAGTTCGGGTCAGCTGTCCTGGCCGTGTCCCCTCCCAATTTCTTGTGCCCCTCCAGCCCTCTCGCTGGCAGGGCCTGAGAAACTGAAGAGTCCTTGACTTAGTATGGACATTACTCAGCAGCAACTAAAAACATCTGTGTCCTATCAACATTATTTTTGCACCAGGTCCAAAACACAGCACTGCACCAGCTTCTAAGAAGAAAGTTAACTCTATTCCAGCTGAAATCGGGACACCCGAGTACTTCTACACCACAAACCAGCTGAGACAGTCTTAAGCAGGCCAGCCACCAGGACTTGTGCCTCGCTGGCTGTAAGCCCAGGAGCAGCTCCTGTGCAAGCCGCCCAGATGAGCAAACCAGGGTATTTTCCCAGCTGAGAGCAGGGCTGCCAGGCTCCCTCCTTACCTATGCCCTAGCTGTCCATATCGAGTGCTGAGCATGCCCCAGTCTGCTGGGCTGTGCTGCACCCTGACACCTCAGAGCCAGGGTTCACACTGACACACACACACACACTTACTGAGGTAAGTTGATCTCTAAAGGCAGCAAATTTAGACCAGGTGTACTGAGCCTCTGATGCTGGTTAAATCCCAGCCTGAGCACATGTTTCTGCATATGACGTGTAGCTGGTGAACAAGTCTGGACACACACAAGACCGAAAGGGTTAATTATCACACAAGCATTTTTCAGAAGAAATCTTGTTCTTTAAAATCCTACCCGTAGTTGGTATGTGCACACCTGAGCATAAGCACTGCTGTGTGGATCCCAACTACAGCTGGGATCAGGGCTTCATGCTGTAGAGGGGAGTGACAAGACTGTAGCTTCAAAGTAGGCTAAAAAATCTGGAAAGAGTTACACAAATCCCCATGTTTGGTTTTTTGGGTTGGTTGGTTTTTTTTTTTTTCAGAAGGAAAATCCTATCAAAAGCAAGCTCACCGTGAGAATGCATGCCTGAAAACACCAATAATCTTTGATGTCACATGCTAACGTTCCTGTGCGAGTTATGAGGCAGTTTCCAAATTTCACACTTAATCCTGGTGTCTGCTGTTGCTGAACAGTTCAGCCTTCTGTCAACAGCTGTCTCTGCTCCAGTCACTGAATGTCTCGCATTCAGCACAGCAAAGGCATTATTTATAGTACGACATGCTTTCACAACAGCCTCTTCACGTTCCTCTCGATAAACAATTGCAAGTAGAGTATGGGGAGGAGACGTGACCAGTGCTTGAACACACATCTGTAGTATGCTAGGAACCACATCTAGCAGGTTGGGGCTCTTTGGGCTGGTACAAGCTGCAAGTATCCCAATAAAGTCATCCAACCTCTGATTTCACATCAGCTAATTTGACAGTGTGGAAAAATGCTGAGTACCTCCTGCCCACTCAAGCATGTGCACTGCCCAACATGCAAGCACCATCTTGGGAATGACTGTCACCTGGGATGTGGCCCAAAAGACCAACTGAGCTATGCTGGCATTTTCCCTTCCACCCCACCCAATCGCTCTTTAAAAGGGTGAGAAAGCAGAGGAGCCACTCATCTGTTTGCAGCAACCGCGAAGCTGCTGGGATTTCTCAGAAAGTATCCTCACAGCCCAGGTTAAACAATCATGTGTGGTACAAGATGCACATCAAACTAATCAGTTCTAAATAAAAAGTATGCCAAATACGTGCTCCTTTAGTTTAGACTATTCAGGCACTTCAATAACTGGAGCATGGCAGAGAGTTCAAGGGCAATAAGGACCTGAATGCATATGAGGAAAAAACACTGTTTGTCCTATGTGCAGTCAAATGAAGGAAACCACCAAGCTGCAAGGAGAGCTCTTTCCCTGTGGACTAATCAGCCCTTGCAATTCAGATGTGTGAAGTATCCCATTTTATCGTGATCTGTTCTTTTAAGATCTTTCTATTCTTCACGTTGCAAATTAATGCAAGATACCACTACATGTCACAGTATTGGAAAATAATGTTGGCAGGTATAATCCCAAGAGCTTTCTTTGTTTTAGGGAAAAAGTAGCTTTGGCTACAATCCAGGAGAACAATCCAGGTGTAGGGGAAAGTCACTGATAGCTTACTAGCCCCATTCCAACAGGCTCATGCCATCACGCTGCCTTTCCTTACCAGCATGTCATAACAAAGAGCTGCTAAAGCTCTGACTGCGAAACCAATGAAGTTCCTCCCGCAAGGAGCAAGCACTCATCCAGCCGTGACCCTGAGCCCTGATCCGGGGTGGGGGGTCAGGTTAGGCCTTCACCCAGCTGAATGCAAGGACATCTTTGGTAGAGGGAAGGGAAGTGACACCTTCCCTTTCTAATTGAACAAGACAGTTGATTGATCACAACAATTTGTTAGAGAGGCTGTAACAGCAAAAGCACACATCTCTGTCACTCAAGGATACTTGGTGTTTAATTGTGCTGCTTTAAGGAACAGGCCATTAATCCTCAGGGTGTCTGTCCCTTACACAGACATTTCTGAATTCGACTTTCCTAGTTTTCAAAGCAAAATGGCAGAGCTGGCTTCAGTCGGTGCAAAATCCCACAACACTGGGAATCTTCACAGGCCAACCCTTGGTTTGGGACCCTTCCTTCCCAGGCTGTCTCTAACAAAAGCTGTTGATTTCAGTTTCTTTAGAAAGTTACAGTTCCCAGCCATCAGCCGTATTATGTAATGATATAATATATATAATACATAATAAATATAATAAACCCTAACTTTTCAGTTAAGCAAAGAATGTGGAAAGTGTGATTAACTGGATTTCCTCAGAGACTGGGAATACACTGAATCTTCTTAGTCACATGTACAACAGTGAGGAACACGTTATTTTGTCAGGCACATCTCAAAATACACAGCAAGCATTCTTCTTCCAAGCCCAAGTCTCAGTGCATGTGTATGTACTTCAAGTCTCTGGAATAATATCACATGAGTCATATGCAGTCACCCCTTATGAGTCAACCCTATTGTTTCTAAGCATTGTTCTTATGCTTTTTCATTAGGCTATAAAAAGAGAAGATAGATAACCCTGCTGCTGCTGCTGCCGCCCCTCTAGCTGGCATAACTGAGCCCTCTTTCCCCAATTAAGAATGAAATCTGTTCCAAAAATGGGTACAGTGGGGCTCAATCAGGCTAAAGGTGAGCCTGAGAAAAGAATTTGCTTTAGTAAGAGTTTAATGAGATACACTTCTAGCACCTCAGTTGCCAGGTGTGTAGCCTCTACCTCCTCCTTTCAGATGCAGGGATCTGGTGGCGGGATTATTGTCTTGCTGAGCAGTCCAGAGCAGCAATCATCTGCTTTGTGATTGGTACCATGAGTGTTTAATGGAGGGATGGCCCTGCCAGCCACCTAGCTCCAGGTAAGTGGGAGACAAAGAGCAAGGCTGCTGGAGAGCACGGTATGACCAGGAGATGACTTCGAGGCAGAAAACGAGTGAGTCCAACACAGAAACCTCCTGGACATGCACAAGGGCTCCAGCATGTTGACAAGCAAGGAGTTATCTCCAAGGCCGTGGGAGAAGGGCAACCCAGCTCCGAATCCCAGGCTGTCCCCAAGACTTGGCATTACCCATCCACAGGGTCTTTCATAAGCAGGCTGCCCCCACCCTAGGTTCAGGCTCCCTACAAATCCGCTATGCCCATGCAGCAAACCAGCTTGAATCCAGTATGCTCATGCAGCAAAACAGCTTGGTTTCTTTCCAGAAAGGAAATCTTGTTCCCTTGTCCCTCTGTGCTCCTCCAGCAGAGCACTCAGACCATCTCTTCAGCCTGTTGTCACTTCTGCAAGGACAGGCAAGAGTAGCTAGGTCATGTCTTTAAGCAAATGCATTGAGGGAAGTACTGTGGACCTCTCTACACCCAGAAGTCCCTGGGGGAATACCACAAAAAGTTGTCTCAGAGCCAGAAAAAGCTCTCCAGCACAGACCTGAAATCGTCACCTGCATAGACTACAAAGTATACATTTATTTTATTTTATTTTCATCTGAATTACAGGAGCCCCACCACACACTGATTGATTTCCTGCATGTGACTAATGAGATAGCTCCAAACAAGTGCTGCTCCAAGTCATGTATCTTTCCTCCTTTATATGTTAGCTACCTGTCAGATTACAACGACAGCTCCATTAGTCTGGGATTCTGTTGGACAAAACAAGAGCAAATGCCTTGAACAGCAGAAACCTCCAGTGACCTGCATGCAGCGAGGGTGATCTAACCATCCTTTGTAGCACTCTACTTCGCACAAAGCTGTGAACCACATATATCTGGATTTTTTTTTTATATATATATATATAGGTGGAATAACTACTGCCATTCATGCTCCTCATATCAAAACACCACACAACCTTTCCAGAAACCATTTCTACAGTTTACACTCAAAATAATCCTATGTGACCTTTGCAGGCAGATCTTACTAAGAATTTCTAGGCATTCATGCACTTAGTTATTAGGGCTTTAAACGAAGCTGATAGTAATTTACATACTGAGAAGGTCTGTTACATCACCTCAACATACTAAAATGACACAGTTTCACCTAGAAAGTGAGATGTAATGTGGGCTAAGTAATTTAGGAGGTGATTGTACTGGAGCCAGCAGCAGGAATAACTACATTAGCAAAGAAAATGCACGTAGGCAAAAGAAAGCAGGGTTTGGCCTTTCTAGTGGCTCAAATTTAGGTTTTATTATATGGTATGACATTATAAGTTTAATGTACTCCCTTCTCTCCCCCTTATAGCACATAGTACAGACTTTTTTTTTTTTAAACAGGTGTCCTGCCTTTGTGGCATTAAAATCCCACTCTCCTGTCTCCAGCCCTGAAGAGTTACTAGGCTGCAAAATCAGTTTTATGAATAGGTGTGAGTTTGAATGCCTACACCACAGACTTGACTTCAGGGTAAAACAGAAATGCAGTGTGTGTGATCTGCTGAGAAGTATGCAAATATATAAGTTACTGAGCAGTGAAGAGGTATCTGAAATAATAGAGGTTGACTAAAGCTTTTTTTGTCAGTTTGTTTTTACCAGGCCTTCTTGAAAATGTGGTCTTCCAGCTTTACATTCATAGCACACCGGCCAGATTTACAGACACCCCACACTACAGGTACTGCATCCTTTTGAAAATCCTGGCTTTCAAGAGGCCCCTCGGCACCAGCACTACAGTTTTTTTATTACCTGGACGATTTACGCATGCAGCCCTTAGTGAGTGCCTTACGAACCTATGTTAATATAACACCTGCAATTTGCAACCTTTTTATTTCCAGGTTGGGATTTCTGCAAAACACTTACATCATTTCTGTAATACAGATTAGGATGTCACGGTCCCCAGCTGTTGCCTAATTCTCCCTAGGTTTCCCAGCACGGTCTCTCTTGAGCTTCACTGCACTGGCCTAGGACCAGCTAACACCACCCTGGCTCTGCTGACTAAGTGCACGGAGATCATGGTATTGACAATCAGGACTTGGCTCCTGGAGTAGTAACAGATGCACTGAGCTCCCAGTGGCCTGAGAAGCAGCAACATATGCTGTAGTCATTGGTGACTGTTGAGCAACAAGGGAGTCTGACACGTCTGATTTCCTTTACTTTCCACAGCAAGAGCAATTGTGGCTCTTCAAGGGACACAGACTAACGTGCTCAACCGAAAAAGCATGAATAAATGGTATAATCAAACTTCAAAACCCCCATTGCTGCTCCTACTCAGCCCCACAGACCAGTTGTTCACAGCAGAAAGCGAAAAGCAAAAGCCAGTAGGGAAACATTTGGAAGCACTGCAAAAATGCACATAAAGAGCAATGGACCCCTGATGTGAGGCCAGTTGCTCTTTGTGTCCAGCGTTAGCTGGAAGGCCCCACTGTCCGCCGAGCTTCTAGCTGCTGCAGCGTGTGCAATGTCTGAGCAGTCTTCAACCCTCAGGTACAGGGCTGCATTTCTCTGAAAGGTCACATTCTGCAAAAGAATGCGAAAACGGCATCTTATATATTGCTCCCGACATAAATGTTCCCTTGCAGAAAACGGAGATTATTATGCCCTTGTAAATGACAAACCTCATTAGGAGAAACAACTTTTGTGCCTTTAACCTCGCCTCTCCATACCCAATGTACCTCTCCTTAACCTCAACACTCTGACAGTGACTAGAATATTTAGTGAAAACACAGCTGAAAAGGGACTGCTTTTGTTTCCTTTTGGCTTTTCTGACAATTAGCAGAGCTGAAAGCCAGGGTACTTTAAACAGTATAAATGAACTTGGGGATTAGTTGGTTGTTTCCTCCTGAATGAGCATGAAAACATATTAGGGGGCTGAACTTCTATGTCATACCATGACACTGTCATATTTCTTCATAGCTTTATTTCATATTTTTCCTACCCTCCATGGACTTTAACCCTCTTAAAAGCACAAAGAAGGAGAGGGAAAAGAAAATAAAATTATTTTGTGCGATTTTTATGGCATATGTAATGAGTGAATATTTCTTCTTTTCTTGGTCCTTTCTAGATACTTAATGCTAAGCAGATTGCTCCCAAAGTATAATGATATTTTCAGAATAACACACAGAACTTTTTTTCCATTGTGTTCCCAGGTCTACCCAAGAGGTGCTCAGACCTGACAACCCATATGCTTCAAAACCTTCAAAACTGAGCCCTGGGAATACTTGCAATCACGTTGTACCTGCAAAAATATGAAAAAATGAAAATGGCAAAAGAAAATTAAACCATCAGTGGGCTTCAGATGAGCCAAATTGTGCTTAAAATCAAGGTTTAAGTGAAACTTTCATCTTGTATGTGCACATGGCTCATGGTATACCACCTTAATTAGCATCTGTCCAGAAGGAAAGTGTGGTTTATGTGGTCAAGAAGACTCAAATCTATTCCTGGTCTCTGAGAAGTGTTTCCACATAGGACTTCAAACTATCGGGTTTGTTTCATTATGCCTCAGCTCCCAGTCAGCATGTTCTGAATACAACACATCCTCTCTCTGTTCCTCATCTGCCACATCTCTTTGTGATACAATTCTTCAAGATAGGAAAACCACTGCATCCCACGCGTACTTGTACCATACCAAATTGAACTGGAATTAACACTCACAATGGGAGCTTTTGAATCCCTGCTAGAAAAAATACCGACAGCTTTCCAGCCCCCATGTTTTGCATTTCGACACTAGTTAATTCCTTGTGATGCTCTCAACACGAACACGATATCCAGACCATGTCTCATCCCAGCTTGGATTCCCTGCCATTCCCTGCCAGGCGCTTCATTTGTGAAATTCAGACTCTGACAACAAAGCAAGGTACGCAGCTCTCTGTGTTTGTGTACACATACACACACCCCCCCCACACACATTCTTTATCAGTGTTCAACAGAGGATCATTTAGCTTTGCACTCTTTATTGACAAACAATTAACATCTAAGTTCATTTTGTAGACAAAAGGATTTTGTATTCATTTTGTTGACAAACTGACTTGAAACCATGCAGTAAACCCTCTTTGACAGTCCTGGCACATACTTGATTCTGTGGAGAAAATGCATTCAGCTAACTGTCCAATCAGTTATGTAGACAAAATGAATTTCATCATAATTCTGTCAACAAAATGCTAACTTGCTTAAATTATTCTCTCAACAAAATAAATTAACTTAAAATCCTTTTGTCCACAAAATAGATTTAAGTGTTTAGTGAAGTCTTGTAAATACTATAGTCTTTAGCCTAGCATGTGCAATTCAAACATATGGCTTAGCTGAGTCAGCGGTTCTTGTCTTATCAGGCAGGACTGGTCTTGATTCTTTCAGCTTTTCCCTTCTCTGTAAGGTCAGCCTGATAAGACCGCCAATCAGCTGGTATGCAACATGTAAGAAAGCCAACCAGGATCATGTAAAAGAATCCTTTCCCTATTTTTATTTAATCGCTAGCAACTGGCAGAAAAAATTTGACATAACCTAAGTGTAGCAAGCCTAAACAAATCAGCCTGTTCCTCAGAAGAAGGAAGGCTTCATCCTCTAATCTGAAGTTTGACATGGAGTTTCCATGACAAACCTTTAGATAAAATAGCAATTTAATGAGGGACTAAAACTGAGATACCTTAGTAGATTTCATATTGAGAGCATGAAAATGTAATTACTGTGCTTTCAGATATCATGTGTCTAAAAGCCCACTATATCTATGGAAAA
Source organism: Falco peregrinus (assembly GCF_023634155.1). Taxonomy (NCBI): domain Eukaryota; kingdom Metazoa; phylum Chordata; class Aves; order Falconiformes; family Falconidae; genus Falco; species Falco peregrinus. The sequence goes on from NC_073728.1 coordinate 11,346,929, forward strand.
ATTCCACCTCCTTTTACTGTGTTGCTCCAAAGTCAAGTTTAAATTCACATATTCACATCTTGCTTGGAAATGTCAGAATCTATGCTGAAAAAAATTGAAAGCAATCAGAGCACAGGTAGCGCTACAGGAAGAAAAGTGCACCAAATTCTGCTCAAGCCCACGTAAGTGCAAAAGGAACTGCATCAGAATCAACAGCAACAGCCTGTCCTTGAGTTCATGACCATATTAATGAGCATGTTTCTGGTGTGCCTTCCTGGTACCATCCAGGGCAAGGGAATTCACGTGGTCCTTTCTCCCATCTCATCTCCGCACACACACACACACACACGTTCCACTCCAGCCTGCAGAAAAATCAGGGTCGACATACCCTGCAGGTCAAGTCAAATTTTCACACTCACTGGGACTCGCCTTTGGAGCACAAAACTTCCTAATAAAAGATAAAGCTGTTAAGTAAGTTTTTACGACTTCATTCTCCTTGCTTTACCGAGCACTGCCTGCCCTGTTGTTGTGCTGCATTTCAATAATAAAGGAACATAACAATAGTCATACCTGTATCTTTAGCGATGTCAGTCAAAGAATTCGGCAGGTCGGTGGAAAAATGAAACTCTTCAATCTGCTTTTGCAATATTTTTCCACTAGTATAAACAGGGGTTTTTTTCCCCTTTTAGGGGGTTATTGTGGTTACAATGGAGTTAATTTCCAGGTGTGTGGAAAGTGTACAGTAACACAAGAAAAATACTGTATTAATATTTAATATAATACTTTTTATGAGCATGAAAAGAATAAAACCCATTCAAATGCAAATGCAGCCTGCAAGGATGGATAAAATTTTATGTTTTTGCAGTAATGTCTCCACTTTGCTAAAGATGGACTTAGTCTTGTGCGAGCTAAGAGCGCCTGTGTGTGTGCAGTTCCAGACACTGAAAAGCCTGCCTCTGGCCAAAGTCCTACTCTGTATTTGAGACATTCCTGTACAGCACTCACTGAAATACAGTGGGTTTATTAATCCCTTCAGAACCCTTCACACGTTGTAGCCCCAAAGGGAGGAAGCCTGCTGCAGTGTCTACCCTGCCTTGTGAGACTTTGACAGAGCCGCCAAAACTGGGATTGCTCCCTACAGCTCTAATGGGCAACAGGCTTTTTTTATATTACATACTCTGAATATACAAAACATAACAAACGGACTAGCCTGGGATTTTCAGTGAAATTTCTGTGTGTATAGATACCTAGCTCTTTCCAAGATTCAGTAGATCTAGGTCTCTAACTGCCACAAAGCTCTTCTGACGTCTACAGCCTAAAAGGGTGCATTTTGCCAATTACATTTCAAGCACAGCATAATTGTAACCAACTGGGGACACCTGTAAATGGCACAAAAATATTTGCAACAAAACTAGAAAATATACATAAGCCTCAGCTTAGCTTGAAGATTCCCTGGCAAACAGTAGCAGAGTACTGGGGAGTGTGTGACAGGGAAATCGGGTATGCTTTAACTGGAATTACTTCTACCTGTCATGGAATTACTCTTTATCCACCCCATCTTGTAGAGCACAGCATTGGCCAATGCTATGCTACTGAATTAGTTTAAAGTTCTCAGTCTAGTTCAGATAGATTTCTTCTTTCATAACGGCTCTGCCATTGTGCATACTGCTACCTTGTCCAGATGGAGTAATGAATTACAGTGGAAAACATACCCTCGCAGTGAACCCCAGGCATCAATAGTTCAGTTCGACACCTGAATGCAGCTCATACATTTGGAGTTACTTTGAGCAGATTTCATCACCAGGTTCATTTCACTTCATGACAGGCTTCAGTCTCTCCCCAACACAGCTTCCCCAAGGGTTTAACAACAGGCTTTTTTTCTCCTGCTCCAGCCTACATTATTTTAGACCCTTGGCTCCTTCTGTTTTACTAAAATAAAGAGAACCTAAGACTTCAGAAGGACTCTAACGCTGCTGTCCTAGGGGTCACCTCTTGGGCACCTCTCACCAGGACAACTCGCAGGAGACCCAAGCACTTCTCCAACTCTGCACTAATCCTTGATGAACCACACAATGGCAGCCAAGTGGTCAAGGACCTTGGCTTGCCTTTGCTCAGACTTGGGCAATGGTTTGCATGCAGACAGTCAGTAAATAGTCACCAGTCAAAAACATGTCTGCAAGGGAGACATGCAATAGCGATAGCTCAGACAAGGAGAGCAAACAAGCACTGGGAAAGCAAGCAAACAGGGAGGTAGAAAGCTGGAAGGCATACGGTTTTTTGATTGTTTATTCTTAAACCTGGGTATCTCAATCCCTCCAACACCTTAACTTGGGAATCCCCTTCTGTGAAGGAAAACTTCGGAGGACATCAATAAACAGAAAGTTATATGGAAATAAACTTCCAAATATACATGAGGAAGGGAGGGGAGGGAAAGGAGTGATTTATTATTATGGCTTACATATCATTACACATTCATAAATTCCAAGGTAATATATTTTTCTTCATTGCCTGGATAATAAATCATCATTCGATTACAAAAGGGGAGTACCTGGATAGAACACCAGCCTTTCTGAAAAATACTCCTGGCAGATGAATGACAGGAAAATTTATGGAGAATTCAGTTGCCTGACTGTCCTGCCTCCAGGAGAGAAGACTGTGCCAGTATCTAAACCTTTCCTGACAATTCAAACAGCAGACACTGTCCTTGATGGATTGAGGTTTTTAGACCTCCCTTGGCTTGATTTTCATTATCCCTCCTTTGGCAGCCTGCAGAATGTCTAATAGCAGTGCAAAAGGGTTAGAAAAGAACCATCCAAGTTGCTACTGAGTCTGTGCTACCAGGCCTGTCTCTAGGATCTATGAAAAATATACTGCTGTGTTCCCCACTTAGCTGGAGTTGTCCAATCAATCAGAGAGATCCTTCAAGGGTCACTGGTATTTGTAAGAGCGAAGTTTCAAGAACAAAAAATGACCATTCAGTCTACCGACTGCTTGTTGTTTTCTAGTTTATCTTCATTTCTTCTCCCAGGCTTTTTTTTCAGACCAACTCTTAATTTCTTTCCCCCTCTATAAATAATACTATTTGGCTCTTCTTTTCTATTTCGTGCCTTTGAGTCATTCTTCATTCTTCTCTCATTAGATTCACAGGAAGAGGTAAGCCTAAAAGTCTGGTCACCCAGGCAAGAGGTCCCAAGAGAGTGGGTAGGCGACTGAAGTGAAAGGTGGCAGGAGGTTGCCACGTGCAGAGTTGATCCTTGCTGCAATAAGGGCAGACAGTGGGAGTCAACCCCCAGCTTTTCTTTTCATACTTGCTTCTGAAAGGAAATTGCTGTCTCTTTAGGAGCAGCCAAAGGGAACCAACATCCCACAATGTCTGGGGTCCCACTTTGGCAAAGAGTAATTCACCCACTTACAGAACTCATCACTTCTGGTGGAAAAGCATCACTGAGCATTTCTTCCAACAAGAGCAAGCCTTAGAAACACGTAGCTTTTAATCTGGGAATTGCCTGTTCTAAGCTGGAGGACAAATTGCATCCTGTGGCTGGGCTTTGTGTTTTTTGCACTGCCCAGATGCCACAAACCACACACAGTCTGACTCAGCAGAGGCCTTTTTCTCTAGGAGGGCCAACTAAGATCATCAGGGGAAGGGGGTGAACATATGGGCTAGAATCTGTCAGCTAAGATTAGACGCCTACCTCAACTAAACACATGGAGAGCCTCCCCTTCACAGGTGGCAAAGAGAATCAGCATATCCCACCTCCTCCTAACACAGACATCTGAAACAGATCAGATGAATCATGCTCTAGAAATGCCTATTTCTTAGCAATGATTATAAAGCCTGGATGAGTTAGCTCATCTGCTACCATCTGAAGTAGAAAGAACTGGATGCATTACTTTGAAAGCAGAAAAAGAAGGCTTTAATTCCTGCTGGCTTCCAGTTTCAGGTGGCACTACAGAGAGAACAAAGCTAGTGTGGTGGCCTGAATGTCTGTATGGGAGGTGTTTTATCTCCTACTCCCAGTGCACAGATTTCAAGGACTGCACAAAATATAGCATGGTGAAAAATCAAACTCAACCTTCCTTCCAAATTGCATTCCTATTGGGCACTAGCCAGGACTATACATTCAAAACATTGAAGACCCTCAAAGGCACCCTACACAAAGGAATTTGAGACTTTTTCCAGAGGAATCTTCCAAGAATACCAATAGTTATAAACTACAGTTGGTCATTTGTTAAATAAATGCGATAGAGTAACTGCATCAATAATACGTGCACAAAACTCTGATGGGTCACATTAGTCTTGGAAAAATCTCAGTCTTCCAGTCATGCTGCCATACGGAGAGACGTTCTCCAGGGTCTACTTAACTCACCAGCTCTTGCAGTATTTGCCCTAAAAGTTTAATAGCCATAATTACACTGGGACAAAAGAGAACGATACGGACTTATGCCAGCTGAAAATCTCTTACCAAGACCCTCTTCACTGAGGTGCATTTAGTGTTCTTGAATTCCCTGGACTGTTTGCACCAGTGAGACTAGCAGGGGTGGGAAAACAAATTGGGTCTTAGCCTTTAGTACTTTGTACTGTACACAGACCTTAAAATCTACCTTCCCTGGGTGCCAAACAGCATTTTACATGCACTTTGGCCTTCCTGTAATTGCATATAGCTCAAGGATATATATTTCTCCTGCCCTCATCCCCAAATGATTCTCTTACATGGAATAAACCTTTGTACACATCTCTCCGTTACCATATCATTTGGCAGGATTAGGATGCAAGTGTGTTTCACACCTGATGCAGAAGAGTATCTGCTTTGAGTTTTCACCCAGCCATGATGTGGCAGTAGATAGAAATCTCATCTTTGAAGCCCTGGGGCCTCAGCTAAACACAGTAATGTAACAGATTTTATTAGCAGTTTCAGAAAGGTAATCTAACACTAGATTAGCATTAAATGGTCCAGCAAAGTAGACACATGAAGGCATCTGTAAACATCCTCCAGTGCCCTTGATAGCAAGAATATCTGTTTTTAGGCAAAGAGACAGTATTTTATTTAGATGCTTTAAGGCACCAATTTGCTTTGTATACAAACTACTGAGGGATTAATATCTTGGTGATCTCTTTTCCTCATCAAAGCTAAAATTACTAGAAATATCATATGACTTGTTAATAGATGACTAGATAAAGCTAAATTGTAAAATGATCATTGTGCTTTGGTCTCCTGCTGTATACATGGATTCCCTAATATAAGAAATGTGATCAGGAAATAATCTGCTACTAAGAAGGCAATCTGAATCCCCTTTGGGGAACAGGCTGCAAGAGTACAGCAGCGAGGATGATATATTAGCATTTCAAGAAGAGCCTGAAATCAGTACAGAGGATGCCACTGAGGAATAGCTAAAATTGCTTTATCTTTATCTGCTAATATTTCTGAGAAAATTGCAATATTGGGAAATCGCAGAAAGACCAAACACCTCACATCTATTGAATTGGATTTGCAACTGTGCAGGACATATTCAGAGCCTACCGTATGTGATATTCTCCAATTAAAATTAGGAGTTTTGGTCCAGGATAGAAGTCCTTTGTCAATGCTACTGATAAATTTTAGGGTAAATAGAGACATGGAGGTCAGTAGTTTTAGAAGCAGACAGTGTGTTTGAGCAGCCCACTGGAGACTCCTTAGAGTGGCCTTGTTTACTAAAGATGGGGCTTCCATCACTTGCCTATCATCTCTTTGAGGGATTGAATATTCTCAGAAACTCTGTCAAAAAATGCCCAAAGTTGGTGGTTTGGTGTTTTTGGTTTTTTTTTTGGTTTTTTTTTTTTTTTTAATGTACAGTATATATTCTTCATGTGATTTCTCAAGTTTCCTCTGTGAAAACAGACCAAAAAATTACAAAGATCTGAATTTGTTTTTTCATAACAATATGGAGTTGTAGGAACTTTATATATAGGATAAAGTTCTGCATAATAGAGAATTTTAGGATAGTAAACAATAGAGGTCAAGTGACTTTCTAATGAGCTTGAATGATTTATAACTTCTTGGGCTCTTGAGACTTATTTAAAACATCAACGATTTTCTGCTGTAGGCACACCTCAAAGTTTGGGTTTTCCCCAAATGGAAGTTTTAACTAATCAAAACATCAAGTTGATATACCAAAGCAACTACTATCAAGTGCTCCAAATACCTGTACAATAACAGACAGTCTGAAAAACGCATCAAAAGCACTACCAAACTGTTCTCACTTCACTTGTAATTGAAAGATACGTTCTAGTCACCTGGCATCCGAGTAAGTCTCCTGGCTATCATAGAAGAAATGAATTGATCAAATGCACCCATGCTGTCTTTTAAGCAGAAACAAACATTAAGGAAGAATTACTTTGGGGGAAAAAAATGAAAGCTTAACTTTAGAAAGTATTGGCATAGACTGTTTTATTTCACAGTGCTGCCTTAGTTCACTCAGTGATTTGCACTGGGACATATGGCATATGCACATAGTGAGATATGGTCCCTGAAACTGGCTCGCAGTTGAACAGACAAGACAGTGGATGACTTCGTGTGGAGCTAGTGACCCTCTCTCGGGCACCACCAGGGAACAGGCAATGGCAGAGCACCATCCCGGTGTTTTCCTGGCCTGCCTACACCCCATGCTCGGCTCTCAGCATCTCCTTCAGGCACACTGTCCACACACACTGGCAAAGCATCCAGCATAGCACTGCATCCTGTTTAAACAATTATCTTCTAACTTACAATGGACCTGGGGCCTTGCCAAAGCTCTCCTACACAAAACCGCTGCTTAAAAATCTCCCAACATCCTACCTTATTGCATATGCAATAGTTCTCCCTCTCTCTCATATGGTACATACCTCTTTCTACACAAACAATGATTTATTATTTTAGCAATAAAAAGCTGCAATAATAGGCAATGCAAATAGCTAAAATTGTAGCCACTTTGCCTAGCAATTATACATGTGACAGTTTCATTTATCTGCTAGTCCAGCAGCTTAATTTACATCCCCACTTAATGGTTAATTGTGGAAGTGCACTTCACTGCAACAACAGCAGGGGAGAGTGAAGTCTGGACCAAATATCTTGAAAGAAAAAGCCCCTTTTAATAGATCTGAAAATTAATTATGCAACCAAAACATCCAGCAGCAAGCAAGAACAGTGAAGAGAGAGAAAACATCACAGTATTTACACGTGGAAAGAAAACGTCAGTCGGGTAAGATGTAGATGATGCAGATGACGTTCAAAGTATACTGTCATCCGACTACAACAGGAGGTATAGGGATGCAGCCCACATTATGTAATACAATTTCTCCCCTGGACTCTTCAGCCAATATCAGGCAGCTTTAGGAGATTTAAATGTAGATATTGTATTTGCTCTTTTTATTTGTACTTTGGTTTTTGCTCCTTACAGTTCAACTGGGTTTTAAGGGTCTTTCTCTTTGGTTATAAGGGTAGAAAAATTGCCTAAAACATAACTAAACTAAAAACCCCAAACCCCCAAGCAAACAAAGAAATAACCCCCCCACAGACAGAAACCAAGTTAATATTCACAGGAAATTAGGTGAAGGAGATTTAAAACAATTACTATGAGAAGGCTGATGAAAATTAATCGGAAGAGATGGCAGCACTGTTTCTGCGTCAGGAGAACAGAATTTTTCAATGTCTGTAGTAGAACAATGATTTATAACTCTGCAGTGAAGGAAATTTACACACTGACCAAAACTTTGGTAAGGTTTAGATCAGGTCAGGGATTTCCTGATCACATTTTGCTTTTGTCAGAAAATGTTGACTCATTGAAATTGCATCTGTTATTTACCACTAAAAGTTTGAACAGTGTTTATTGTCCTTAGGTTATAGATTCCCCAGGTCTTGAATGAAATATCTGGTCAAAACCAGTGAGGTGCAGAGCAGAAGCAACAGCTAGAGCATTTGTCTGCTATGTAAAAGAGCAAGATACTGAGTCTGAGCTGACCCAGGCTGGTAGGAAAGTTGAATTTTATTTTGTCATATTCAGGCAAAGGACTCCGATCGCATGACCGCTGTGGTGTCTAAATGAAAAAACACAACGTCCGGTTTGCGCTCTGCATGTGGAATGAGAAGTTTTTTTCAAAATCTTAGTAAGTCACAAAGAATGGAAACGCAGCTCTTCACGTGGTGGTCTTGCACAGAGATGGCCCAAAAGCCACCAAAAGCAATACCAGACTTACTTTTCCAGTAACTTCAGCAAGTCAAAGATGGGGATCTCCATTTCTTTTTTAAATTAATATCCATGGCTCCCATTTCAGTATCAAGCATTAGTTTCTCATATAGTTTTTTTGACTGTAGATACCTCATGTGCTGCGACTCATAAAACACAAGGCAGTGCTAAGATGTGTTTCAAACAAGCCAAGGGCAATAGCCAGAACATTTGCAGCACAAAGGTGACATCTTTTGGAGCATGGATGATGAACCACAAGTTTAAAACTAACATTGACAGTGTTTGCACTGCTGTTTCACCGACCTTTTCATCCTACATGGCAATAGATAGTGTGTTTCTGCATGCATGTGGGTGGCTATGACTCCCCTTCCTCCACTAGGATACATATGTATGGTATCACATGATGTTGTCTGAAGATATCAGGCTTGTTCTCACACTAGAAATTCATGCAGAACTGGTGAGACCTGTTTCTCATTAGTGGTGCCTGCTATATCCCACGTTGTTTCAGCTGAGGGGACTTTGAGAAACCGGGGGAGCAGGCTGAAGGAAACATGTAAAGTTCAACAAGGAGAAGGACAATCTTGTGCAGCTGGGATGAAATAACCCCATGGATCACCACTACTGGCCAAGTAGTTGACTTGCTGAAAAGTTTTCCAAACTTTTGTGGTGGCAGGTTGTGGCAGACACAAAGTATCACATGAGCTGGAAGCGGGCTCCAGCCATAAGCAAGGCAAACTGCTCACTGGGATGCCTGAGAAGATCCTGGCTACGAGACTGAGGGAAACAATTACCCTCTATGTGGTGCCTTTTCTGGCAAGGCTGCAACTGCGATGCTGTGCTTAGTTTTAGCTCCCCAGAAACCAGAGAATCCAGGGGACGGCAATCGGATATAAGGGTTCAGGGAATAAGACCTACAAAGAGCTTGAGGGAGCCGAGCTTGTTTAGCTTAAAGAGGAGCCTAGAGCTACCTGAAAGGAGTAATGATGACAGCAGAGCCAAACACTTCCTGGTAGTGGCAGATAGAGAAAGACAGGATGGTGGCCACAAAATGTGGCTTAGGAGGTAAAGATGGGACACTAGAAAAAGCTGTTTCACCAAAACAGCAGTGTATCCCTGAAACAGGTACCTGAAGAGGTGCTAGAAAGTGCATTCCTGGACATTTCCAAGTGTTGGCTGGAGTAAAGCAGGGCTGGCTTGGTCTAGTGTTGGTGACTGTTCTGCTCCAAGCAGGAGGCTGGACCAGAGACCTGCAGAGAGCTTCCCCAGCCAACACTCCTGTCATTCTGTGACCTCTTGTTTTTTCATAAGACATTAAAAGCCAAACGCTGTGAAGAAAAATTGTACACTGAAACCAAGTAATCTGAGAGACTAAGCAACGTGTTTAAGTTATTTCATGAATTTGAAATTCCCTGATGCACTTCTTGGGCTAATCAGACTTCACGTATTACTGAAAGATGGCTTTAAAGAGACAGAAAAAGGCTCTGAGGGGTGGCCTGGCATGACTGAACAGCAATAGCAATGACTTTATTGGAAAACTCATCAGCCATTTCTGAAGAAGAGAGATATTTGGCCATGACACTGGAGATGGGACAGGGCAGATACCCACCTGGAAGCTGTAGCACAAAATCAGAGGAACAGGAAGACAAGAAGCACAAATATTTTTTTTATTTCGTGATCCACAACACATGGTCTCTCATGGTTAACTATGCTATTCTGACTGTACTAAGGATAACTGTTACTAGACAGTATACATCCTTTTCTGAATGATTCACAATCTCTCTTAAGATATACTGTAATTACTATTATTGGGCAAAATTATAATTTTCTATCTTACAAGAAGAACGTTCAAGTTCAAATAAACATTTACGTAAAAGATTGAAATCAGAGGGCCCAAACCTCTCTCACAGCCGGGTTTGACAGACATCACGTGAGATAAGATCATAGAGAACAAAATTATGGGAGGAATTTTGTCAACCAACTGGAAATTAATTCCATCTGAAATCATTCTAATTAGTTAGCTGTTTTAATGGTAAAGCATTAAACATTTTGGTGGAGCTGGGTATTTAAAACAAAAATGATAATTTATTAAGTCTATATAGACTTGCTCAGCTGTAAATCACTGATGCATCAGATATCACACCAAGTAGAAAATATCATTTTTTGTGTTATTTCAAGACAAAATGCAAAGTATTATCAGGAGCAGTAAAGGCAGCTGGCTCACTCTTTCTAATCCTTACTAACATAACTGCATAATCACCTCACTGAGCACTGAACCTCAGCTCTGAGGGCTGTGTCTTCTATTGTTAGTTTCTAAAAGCACAGGGAAGATCCTCCCTAAGTGGGATTTGCATCACTAATTATTATGGAACAATTAGGAACAACAGATGCCAACTTTTGAACTCACTGAGCCTAGTAAAATTCCCAGGGGCTCCGAGTTTTGGAAATGCTGAAATTCTACTTTTCACTCGTGTGGAAGCTGGATTACTGTCATTAAGAACCACGTGATAGTATCAGGATTACAGTGACCCACCACTGTAACCAGCGTTTCACTGACCCATCTAAATACTCAGAGTTAATGCATCTCTCCTAGTGATTTTTTAGACAGGCTCTATAATTTAATATTTTAATGGAGACTACCCATGAGTCAATAATAGGTCTTTCACAGCATTATAAATGACACAGTATTCTTCTAAAATACACTGGAATTCTTCAAGAGAGGGATTTTATTTTTTCCCCAGTATAGTTAGACAGTAATGGAAGGTATTCAAAAAGAACAAGACCCTTTTCTAAATTAAGGAAAACCTGCCTACAGTGAGTTTTGGTATACTTGGGAACGTACTGCATTAAGTATGTCTTACAAACTGGAATTGCTACAAAGATTTCAATAGTTGCCTTGGAATATTTAATTAAAGAAGAATTTCTAGACTTCCATGAAAAATTTAATTCAGCATTGCTTCCACTACAAGCCATTGACTGAATCCCACCCACCTATAACACCAGCAGAGAGTGACATGCTTTCCTCAGACATAGCTCAGCTTGAGTTGGAAAATGCTAAGAAAAACCAAGAACTGAGCTTCTTTATGCTCAATTATTGGCTCAAGTTTTTGTTTCCTGAAAAGGAGGCGGCAGAAGCTTTGTTGAACTCACAGCCACCCCGTGAAGGACAGCCGGTGCCAATGGCACTGCCAGCAGCCACAGGCACACGCTAGGCACCAACATGCGTGTTAGAAGGACTTTCAGCAGCGACACTCTCTGAAGTTAGCTGCCAGCTGGCCGCTTGGATTAAGGTGTTCAATGGACACAGGAAGGGACTAGGCTAAGGACAGATTGCAGGCTTTGTGCAGCTTTGGGGTCAACACTTCAAGGCAGATCCATCAAGTCCAAATCAGCTGTTGGGAACAGCAGCAGAGGTCACAAATACCTATGTGAAGGGAGGATCACTATGATTTAGACTGAGTTCCAGTTTGAGTAAGATCTGGAGTGCTCCCTGGCAGCAAAACATTCAACAAAACCATAAAAACCAAGTATGCTGACCCAAAACCCAGTGAGACTGCTCTATCCTTCACTGGTAAAACTGTTCATGAAAGTTCATGGAAAAGCAATACAATGAGGAGCAGAAGGTTGTTCTGAGGACTGTTCACTCAGCAAGATGATGCTTTCCCTTAGGCTACTTCCATCGTTAGTTGACAGAAATTAGCTTCTTTCTGAAGATGAATCACAGCCCCAAATTCCCTTCTGGAGGATCGTCTCTCTGCAGATTACACTAACAGTGTAAAGAGAAAAGCTTCTAAACTAGCCACAAAGCAGCTGTAAAAGAGGGCCAAGCAAACATCTGTGCACTTACAATGAAGCCATGGATGCTCTGAAATCAATTTGTCATTGATTAAAAGGCACCAGTGCCTCTGGGATGTCTGGATCAAGAAGTCTTGACTCCCACTGCTCCGGAGTTGCTGCAAGGCTGCATCACTTAGCTCTTCAGGTTACTAGGCTTTCACAAATGAACGTTATTGTTTCTTTGTAATAATTACAATGCAATTACGAAACTAACAGCAAAATCTATACAAGGCCAACCCTGATCCTGTCTGGGAAACTAACTCTTACCCGCCCCATCCTAATAGTACCTGGGAAACTCCAGACATTTCCAGCTCTATCCCTAATCCAAAATCCCACGTTACTCCCAGCCTTAGTTTTACCCTCACTCACAACACACGTGTCTTTAGCACATCCTTTCTCCCTGTAATCCCACCCAAGCAGCTGCTTCAACATCCTTATCCTCTACCTGGCCAGAGTCCCACTTCTGACCCCAAACATAGCAGGCAGGTACTGATCCCAGCTTGGTCTCTGTTCCATTTGTTGCAGAGACCTAAATAAAATGATGTTTTGCAGACACATCTCATGTCAGTACCTAACAACAATTTACTGGGTGGACTAAGCCATGCGTGTGATCACGATCAATTCAGATAATGGAGTCTGTGAAACTAATTTAAATTATCAGAATCAAATACTATAATTTCTATTTTAAAATGGGAATTTTAAAATTTCTGTCTTGTTTTTATATGCAATTAATCCATGAACAAATGACAATTATCCAAACAGTCATGTTTCTATCAGTCTCTTTAAAGTGGTATTTAGACATTTGCATACCTTGAAAGAGTTTTCAATGCCACTTCTAAATCACTAGCTCAGACTAAAGTTATATGGTTCTAGTTGCATCTGTATTCCCCCTGTATGCAGGAGCTGTAGGAACAATTGGTTTTCTGGTTCAGCTGCTGAACCAAAAAATATAGAGTGAAAATAAAAATCTTAAATAGTCCTGGATCAAACTTTATTATTTTTTTTTGTGGTCTACAAAACAAAATCCCCCCACCAAATCATTTCACTTGACATTCCATTTGCTCTGAAATGGAATGTTTTGTTCCATGCGTTTGTGTGAAAATGAAAGGAAATACTAACTTTAATAAAGCAGATCAGGGAAACCTTCTGCTTGATCTGAGGCTGGGAGTCTGCCTTTCATACAAGCGTTTTAACCTCTGTGTGGATGACAGCCTTCTTCTGCAAAAGGGCACTGAAGAGGGTCTTTACCACTTACAGCCACCACTCTGCTCAGTGTAATGCAAAAAAGTTGTGGAGAGAGAGCACAAGAAAGACTCCCTGCAATGGTGAATAGGACACTTCCCTAAAACCTTGTGCACTAGCTGCAGTGAATGTCCACTGACATACTGGAGAAACAATGCCAGAGAGACAGGCTGAGGACACCTTGCCCTAGGAAAATAAATTCCTCCGATAGCGACAGCAAAAGGAGAATTTAAGCGAAGTTAGAAACCACCCTGAGACTTGCTAAGGCTGAGTCAATACGCTAACTTCTAAACTTCACAGCAGGATATTTACTCTAGAAGTTCGTGTGTCTAGTTCAAAGAAAATCAAACTCAGCTTCAGGGTGACTGAAACTGCACTTAAATTTGCCCCAAACTACGGCTGCCTGCCTGTCTTAAACACTCAGTCACAAACTATCAACCGAAAGTGCTGCTTCTTGAGGAAACTCAATCCTGCTGGAAATCGATAGTAAAAATCCATGGGAGAGGCAATGTCCAGAGCATGCAGAAACGCAGGCATGTGTAGCCACAGCCCTGTAAGTGGAAGTGGTCTTGGGAGAGCAGAACTTTCAGGCAAGTTGCCAACAGTTCCCTGCAAAGCTTTTATTTCCCAGGAAATTTTAGTCACAGCGCTGCCACTAGTGTTATAATGGCCTCAGTCCTCAGCTGTAGCCACACAGCTTGAACACTACATTTTTTTTTCCTGGGTGGAAGGAAAAAAAAATAAGGAAAAATCCCTTAAGAATTGTCATTATGCCCAACACCAGTTAATGCCTGGTTTTGGGGGGTGTGTGTGTGATTTTTTTCTTCTGTCCTCTTCTACTGCCTTATTGCTAAGCACTTTTTCACTGCCTGAGATGTACATGTTTCAGTGCAGGGACAGACCTTGGTTTATCAGACTGTATTACGAGCTATGTGCTGTTCTCTTACAAGGAAGGTTGCTCTTTATAGGAGCTGAACACACACAAAGTGATGACAGCTAATAGTTAGTGGTCCCGATTGCCACAAATTTAATGTCAAGTCAGTCTCAAAAAAAGTTTTGAAACCACAGCTCCTAGACTCAGAGGATTAGGAAATCACATTTTTATTAAAAAGTAGTTTCTAACATCCACGATGATGAAGGAAAACCTAGAAATGTAATTATCTCATATCCCAAGAACCCATTCCTCCACCAAAAGGCAATGAAACTAACATCAAGTTAATTTTTCAAATGCTCACAGTACTCGCTAATAACCTCTACCATCTCGCAGCAGAGAGCACAATATCACCACTCTAGAATTTCTCTTAGCAGTGGTAAGACAGTGTCCTTGTGTCCTTCCCATCAGTCAAACCTCTCATATGGGGAAAGTTGTCTGAATTCTCAAAGTCCACGTGCAAAGCTCAGAAAAATCAGGAACGTACAATATTTTTTTGTTCATTACTTCTCCTGCATATGCACTTCTTTCAGAAGCTCTGCTGCTGTTTCCACTGTCTGTTTGCACCAGCAGCTGAAGATAACCTTTTGCTAACATTTGCAACTCACACGCTAATGTATCATCTATCTCTCATTATATCTCCTCACTGCTTGTTTTTCTATTCACAACAATTATTCAGATTATTCTGTCTTGTTTTACCAGCACTCCTGGTGCATACAAACAAACTGAAGAAATTAGCAATGCAGAATTCAGAGAGATGTTTTGAAACTCTTATCTCAGCCTCCTCCAGGCAGTTCCCTCCCCCCTAGATTTGCCTGCCACTGAGAATGTCTTATGGCATTGTGGAGTGTATAAAGGTGCACCAGAAGACTGTGAGCACATCCTTTGTTTTCCATTGTTACCATCCCTTCAGTAGTGAGAATTTAGAGGACATGACCAGTCAATTCCTGATATGCTGACAATTTTACAATTGTTCATCTGAACCACAACATAGCACAACATTTTGAAGGTGCTTTCGTTTTGTGTGATATGAAGTTGACTTCATAATATATTTTTTATAACGTGCTGTCGAAAATACATCTTTCCAGTGACATTTCAGTGATAACTTTTCCAATAATTTTTCTGGAAAAATACTGGACCACAAAATTAGGTTTTGATCTAAAAAAAAATTAGTATCAAAAAACCATTGGCTACAGTTCCTTTCTATATACAGCATTTAGGTCAACAAGCAAAATTGTCTCTGGCAACTTGGGAGGCAGCGTTTAAATTCCTGTTCACTGTAAATGACATAAGTAAAAAGTTATGATTACATACACATGAATTTAGAAATGCCATAATGAATATAGAAATAATGTCTATTTACATAATAATAAATAATACTCTAAGCCATATCAAGCGGTGTACATCTTAATGGAAAGAAAGTGAAACAAACCAACCCCATTAAATCAGTAAATGTTTCACAGAAAGTTAGGTTGGCTCCATAAGATGGGCTCCTCTTGAA
Source organism: Falco peregrinus (assembly GCF_023634155.1). Taxonomy (NCBI): domain Eukaryota; kingdom Metazoa; phylum Chordata; class Aves; order Falconiformes; family Falconidae; genus Falco; species Falco peregrinus. Next base: position 11,362,618 of record NC_073728.1, read on the forward strand.
GCATCTTAAAATGAAACTCTCAACTAACATAAGAAACCTCAAGAGTGAAGGGCAACAAATACCAGGCTTCTTTCCCTGTGTTAAATTCTGCACATCTCTGGTAATTTCCACATCCAGACTAAAAGGGAGCAACCTGTTTTCACTCTGCAGCACTCATAACATTGTAAGATCAAAGCAGTCTGTGTTCTCAGCCCGCTTCCTTCTGATTTCTTTTCTGGCTCTAAGGAGAACTTTGGAAGCCCCAGTTCAGCAGTGTGCTTTAAAGGAACGATCAAAATCTTTCCAACCACCACACTGCACAAGCCAGGATCCATCTTTTGGCACCTCCCAAGTCCCATTAATTTGAAACTGATCCTGTCACGAACTTATGCATGTGAGCTTTGCAGAAGCATGTCGGGATGAACGCCTGTATCTGATTTGATGCAGGCTTACGCGTACATCTCAGCTTGCACCTTCTTCAGTCAAGCAGACAAACCCCATGGATGACATGATCACCGAGACATGCTGCTTCCATGAGGGTGAGCAGCAACCTCATCTAGCCCAGCAAATTCTTCCAGTCTGGAAAGAAAGCAGCAACTAAACAAAGCAGCTTGGATGCCTCTCTGTTTCATCCCACCAAAGCTGCAAGCTATTCCTGAAGCATCCTGTTGTTTGGGATTGCCAGCTATAACAGAAACAAACCTGTCAAATGGAGGGATCTGTTCATCCACCCCTGCAGCTGCTCCATTCCCTCCATTTCCCAGGAACCTGCTGCCCTGGCATCAGAGGGTGAAAATGAGCAAAAAGAAGGTTTATGACCACCTTCCCCCTTTTCAGGTTGAGTTTGATGCAGAAAACCCATCTGAATAAACATCATGGCATAGGATGAACTAATACTAATGCTTTTCTATTACATTAATGTCTCTCCTCCCTTTTTGATAGGTCTACAAACCTGATAATCAATACACTCATTAAATAGCTGTGCATCTGACCCAAATATAATATAGAAATAAATTATATATGCAATAAAATCTAAATCATCGTATAGTTCTGACAGACGATGACGACCTAGGCTGTAAAATGATTCCGCCCCTCTCCATCTCCCACAATCTTACACATTGAAATCCATTAGCCCTCAGGAGCATTACTGTTCAAGACAAGAGCAGAGTGAAAAGTTGTACAACAAAAAAACGGCATCTTGCTCAATATTCCCAGTGAAAATAATTGGTAGAAAATAAAATGTATAATTGTAGTGTGAATTTACAGACCTGGGTATGTTCTTTTATAGAAATTGATAGTTACAGATGAAAAGATAAATATCTCTCCAGATACACAACAAAAGCATTGTTAGTTTTATTCCCACAAGATCGATACCAATCATGCACTGTAGTCAACCAGGAACAGTTGATAACAATCAGGATGTGCTAGATTCAATTCTGCTTTAGTGACAGGGCTGGTAAGTCAATAACTTCAAAAGGGAGTTTCTAAGAAAAAAAAAAAAATCTAATTTTTAGAGAGGCATACAATAGGACCCCATTTGTAAGTCAAGATTTTAAGCAGATATAAAACCAGCATGGCCCTAGTTACCCTTCAAATGGTATTTTTGCTTGGATTTAGCTTGGAGCCAGCCAGAAGAAAAAAACCTGCATCTATGCCAGCATTGCCATGAATTCCTTACATTTGCTGCCATCCAAAATTTCTCCCAAACAAGCAATATCCCAAAGCATTACAGTGAAAATTGCCCACAACAAGCATGTTTCTGCAGATATGACATGGACCACTGTGGGGCAACCCTGTCCTCAAATAAGCAGCCCAAAGCCCACCACGGTCTGGTTAGTCAGGCAATGGGCAGAGTCCTGTTACCCTGACTGCAGCTACACCTGTTTGCACTTGCCACACACACAGTCTCTGTGAATCACCCCAAGCCTCAAGGTGTTGCTTGTGTAGTGCTTTAGAGGTCTGCATTAGAAATTTCACAAGCACAGCATGAAATGGCCCTTGCACACTAACCCCTGCATGTAACATTCCTTGATGGAAGTTTCCTGAAGTTGCAAGGGCACCAGCAGTGAAGGCCTCCACCTGTTTGCGAGAACCCTTTTTTTTGCTGAACTTGCTGAGATACTCCTCTGTGCACTCTGACTCTTTT